>NC_092504.1:106548188-106854398 GCF_047511675.1 Marmota flaviventris
AGCCCTACGGCAGCAAAGGATCTTGTACACAGACCATTTACAATGCCAGCCAATCAGCACACCCACCAGGCCATCCCAGGTGATCGGCCCAATGCCAGCGCCTCATCAGAACCTGAAGATTCTTTGGTGAAATCGCAGAGAACCTTGAATGGAGCCCAAACCGAGAAGTCAAATTGTCCTGCAGGGGGCACCTGTGGCAGCAGCAAAGATCAGGCATCTTGTGATTTTCCTTCTCAAGCAACAATTCAGGGAATGGTACAGAGCACAGCGGCCGAGGTATTCAGTCATTCTTCCCCTCCTGCAGGTGGGCCTGAAGGGGACAGGCAGCAAGCCATCTGTCACTCCACAAGGAGGTCCTGTGAGCCTCCAGCAAGAGAAGATGGATGTTCAGAGAACAAACAACTATCTGCCACTGCCTCAGACACCCAAGGTAAAACATCTGGGACACCTCAGCTATCCCATCTCACTACAGAAGTTTCATCATGTACACTAGATCCAGAGAAGGCACTGCAGCCAACACAACAGGTGTCGAGGTTCAAAGAAGCCAGTACAATGACCAACCAAGCTGAAAGTGAGATCAAGGAGGCCCCCAGCAAGGTTTGTCAAGATGCTGAGGTGCAGGCGGTGGCCAGCGTTGAAAGCAGATCAGTCTCCACTAGCCCCAGCATCCTCACCGCTTTCTTAAAGGAAACCCCTGCTCTTGAGTGCTTGGAACATCAAGAGCAGCTGCGTGTCATTTGCCAGGGAAGTGGCAGTGGCAGCCACGTGTTGGAGCTCTCTAACAGCATACAGTCCTCCCAGGAGGCAGGGCAGGGCTGTGGCATTATGGCTCAGGTGCACATCCAGACAGCTGCACCTGTCTCTACAGCTTTCCAAGGGGAACTTAAAGGAGTAAGCCTACCAGAGGAGATCCTGAAGACCTCACCCATCAGCAGGGCCTGCAGTCAGGCCCAAGATACTTGTAAAGAAGATGGGAGACCAGCAGGAGAGACTCCATTGAGGGAAGAGTCAACCTCTAGACAGCTTTCAGATGCTAATTCTAGCTCCCTGAAAGCTAGCCCCATTGACCAGATTTCTAGCAGTGCAGGTAGTCAGTCTGGAATAAATCAGGAACTGGGGACATCTGAAGCCAAGACATCTGATCACAAGACTGAACCAGACTACAAACTATCTGACTCCTGCAGCCCTGAGAGCAAAGAGGACCAGTCCAGGAGTTTGGACACCACGAGTAAAGGCGGTCCAAAGGAGACAAAGTACAAGTCTCCTCAGATAGTAAAAGAAAAGGAGCCTACGGGCACTGATACTCTAGATGCCAAAACCCTACTGCTCAATCCCAAAGCTCAAGAAAATGGAGGCTCAGGATCAGCTAATCCCATACCCTCCCCAAACAGAAAGAACCAGGAGGGCATCTTAGAGGAAAACAGACAGACCAAGACAGCCACCAGCCTGAGCCTACCCCCTGACGCCATGGGTGACTCCAGCCCAGGTTCTGGCAAGAGGACCCCTTCTCGCTCGGTCAAAGCCAGCCCTCGCCGGGCCAGCCGGGTCAGCGAGTTCCTCAAGGAGTTAAATGTGACAGCAGCTGCTGCTCAGGTGGGGCTCACACCAGGAGAGAAGAAAAAGCAGCTAAGCACAGATGCCAAACTCCAGCTGAAGCAGTCCAAGCGGGTCAAGGACGTCGTGTGGGACGAGCAGGGCATGACCTGGGAAGTGTACGGGGCTTCCCTGGACCCGGAGTCCCTGGGGATCGCCATCCAGAACCACTTACAAAGACAAATTCGGGAACATGAGAAATTAATCAAAACGCAAAGCGACCAGACCCGCAGATCCATTTCCTCAGACACTTCCTCCAATAAGAAGCTTAAAGGGAGGCAGCACAGCGTATTCCAGTCCATGCTGCAGAACTTCCGTCGCCCCAACTGCTGTGTTCGCCCTGCCCCTTCTTCTGTGTTAGATTGAAAGGGGACACGTATTGGCGGGGGGGGGGGGGGTCCGCGTATGCACATATGGTATCATATGTGTCTGCCTGTGTCAAAGCGTAAGTTGTTTTCTGAGAGACCAAGAAGAAAAAGCAAGTATTAACTATATGAAATTGCTGTTAAAAATCGTGGGATCCCTTGAGGGTTCATAAATAAAGATGCCATTTCAATGTGAAAGAAAGAACAAGAAAAGCAAGCTTCACTGCAGATTTGCAACCCTAATTAAGTGGAAATCGTATTCACTGTTTGTGTTTTTTAACTATGACATTGCTTATAGAAATAACAATACCATTATACATGTGACATTTTGTATTACTGCCTCAATGTGTATCACTTGATGGTATTTGCATTAAAATCCCTACTTTATATTAAAAATAGCAAAAACACTATTAGCAAAAACGTTATGATTTCTAGTCCTATTGAAATTAGAATGCTGTTACCACACAAAATCTAAGTAGGTAATAAGAACCATAAAGTAAAAATTTGAGACAAATTTTTACATATGTAAAATACCAAATATGAATTAGTATTTGAAAACATCTGCAGATAGCCCTTTTCATACACCTTGTATAGCTTTTAGAAAATATAAGTTATGTGAGGAGAATTAGCTAAGGCTTTAGATATGAATACTGTCCAACTACATCCAACATGGACTTACATATACACATGTTCCTGCACAGAAGGCAAGGTGCATCTCTGTGAGGCTAACCAAATTGTATTCATATTTTCTTACCCTAAAGGAGGCATATGGGACTGGATTCTTGAGAAGAGTCATCACATGAGAGATAAAAGTAAATTTTATGTGATACAGAAGTTCTCCAGTGATATTCTACTGAATTATAAGGTTCTGGTAAGGAATTATAAATAGCAGATTACCAAAATCTGTTTTATCTGTGTTGATAAAAGGAAGAGCCTTTAAGTAACAAAAACTACATGTTTCATCTGTATTCATGTAAACAGCATAAAATTTTTGGCTTTCTTTTGATTTGGTTCAGTAGTTTCTAACAGCAAATGTGGTCAACACCAAAGGGAACAGAAGTTCTCTTACATGTAGACAAATATCACCTGTTTAGGTCTATAATCTGGAGTAAAAAAAAAAAAAAAATAGGTATTTTTTTATACTTTTGATTTTAAGAGAAATACCATCATATCTCAACCTTCAAAGCCAACAAAAAAAGAGGTCAATGTAAGCATGGTTTGAGTTTGGAGTAGGATATTCCTTGAGAACACTGGCATCTATCTGAGCTCAGCACTCACTCCTCTCTAGAAGAGGAGGGTATCCCTGAAACATAGGGGCATCCTCCAAGACACTGGCCAGGGGCCACCAGCAGCTGCTTTCTTTGACTAATGGAAAGAAGAATGCATTAGTCAAGGCCCTAGGAACCCTTCCCTTCCTGGATTCATCATAGGGCCTCCATCTTGCCCTTAGAAAATTTGACTGCTAGATGTTGGAGTGGTACTGGTTGCCTTCTCTAAACTCATTTCCCAGATGAGCCAAAAAAAAAAAAAAAAAATCTGACCATGCAATTTTCTTCAAAGTTTCAAATACCATTGGTACAGTCAATTCCCATTGTCTGTTTTAGCTTATTTCAATTTAATTCTACTTTGCAGGTTCTGAACATGAGGGGGGAAAAATCATACCTAAACTCTACCCTGTGTGCAACCTACACTGGGAACTAACTAAATTACTAAAAAGCTTTGATTTCTTTCAAAGCAATCTAGCTGTATATGCAGCCTGCATAAGAAGACCACAGTGACAGCCTTCTTGGAGCCTGAGAATGGTAATTACAGTTGTTATGCTTGGAACTTATAATGAATTTTTTAACAAGGCAAATTTTTTAGTTTCTTACTAATTGGCCTCTTTTAAGAACACTATCTAAAGTAGAAATTATCATCAAATTACCAAACAAATTACATTTAATGATTAGAGATTAAGTCTAAAATTCTCTCTTCTGGACTTAAGCACCTATTTGTCTCAGATAACTTGGCCACAACTATTCTGTCTCCTCTTTCTCACTGGCCATTTCTATCACATGATGTCACACATGCTGTGTATACACAGAGTACACCCTGTGCACACAGGAGCAGCTGTCAACAGCACCTACTCCAGATAGGTGGGCCCCAGGTAATCCTCTGCTGTGAAGTGGCTAGAACAGGCTGCTCCTGTATTAACATAGGAGAGAAGACAAATTCAACATCTGGCAATAATATTTACTTTCATAATATTAGAGTAACCACACGATTTATAAATAGTGAGATGAAGCAGAGATCTAAGAGAAAAACGTTGGCATTTGTCACACATTGTTAATCAGAACCACTCAATTTGGTATTGTAGTTGTGCCTCTCAAACTAAAACTTTTAAGCAAAAATATTTGATGTACTAAGTTTGGTTTTCTTTGGTGCTAGAACTAAATTCTTGATTTCTCAACACTCTAGAAATGGTCATAAGATAGTACAAAACCTTGTTTGTTTTGTTCTTATCAAATTTTCTAGAACTAGCAGCTTTTAGAAACAGTAACAGGAATGTGTCATCAAATAGATATATGAGATGGGAGGCTGTTTAAGATAGTGTTTTTACATTTTAGTACCTACCCTAAGCTACTCTCAAAATAAAACCATGTTTGAGATTCTTCCTTACATCAGTCTGTGACACAGAATTAGGTATTTAGTATGCCATTTGGGATGTCTTGGATTCATTCAACAAAGGAAGTTGCAATATAATATAATCCTGGTGGACTTTAAACTTGCTCAATCATTTCTTGCTTTACCTGCATGATACCCACTGAGTTAAAAGTTGTTTTTGTTTGTCCTTAATTTCTTTTAATGTGATTTGTCCATTTTAATACACTCTACTTTTAGATCTTTAGAGAGGAAATATTTTATTCAATTAAGAAATATAAAATACTCCCTAAGCCAGTAATAAAAGAAGTGAGTTAGAACTTAGTGTCTGGCAGGTCATTCAACATTTATTTTTTTTTTTATTGGTTGTTCAAAACATTACAAAGCTCATGATATATCATCTTTCATACATTTGACTCAATTGGGTTATGAACTCCCATTTTACAACAGTCACTAATATGCCATTATGTAAAAATGAATGTGTAACCAATATGATTCTGCAATTCGTATATGGGGTAAAAATGGGAGTCATTCAACATTTAAAGTGTGAAGATGTTATACCACTTACCAAATGAACACTAGAATTTTTATTTAAGTATTAATTTTTCTAGGTTTATGATCATAAGAAAAATAGCATTGCTTCACTGCCACATGTTTATCTTGAATGCCTTTCTAATCATGTCTTTTTGAATTACTGGCTTTTGATGCCACAGACTAGCTACTTTATATACACTAAAATCCTGATTAACCTTTCTGTTTTGAATTAGTGGCATAAGTTGAATATTTTTAAGTAGAGGTTAACCAGAAACCTTTTTGTTTGTGTCCAAAATGAAGTGTTGGTAAAATGGATTAGTATGTTTTCTACCTTATAAATTCCACTATATTGAATATAATTTGACCTTTGATAATCTTTTAGTCTTGAGAATCATCTGATACTCATTATTCGGGGTACCAATATTCTCCATGTTATAAGTTAAACATAGAAATTAAAATAAATTGGACTGAGTACATATATGTAACATAAACCTTACAGGTTAGATTTTGAAACCAAATCTTTCATAGGAGCTTGCAACCTTAAAGGAAAAAGCAAAATAGGAAAATGTCATTTGGTTGTATCCCAAAGTATTGAGATTTTACTATTCCTAGGTTATACTAATATTGTTTCTTTCATTTTAGGGAATTTCTGCCATGCTGGGAATGGTTGTATATATATATAACACCAAGAATAGAATACAATGTGACTTTAAAATTTGTTTACAGAGGATATATACAATGTGCTGTTAATGTAACTTGTCTGGCCTTTGCTATATTCACTCTATTACTGTTTTGTTGCCAAAATGTGAGGAATTATTGTCTTTTTTTCCTCCTACATATTGTGCAAGTATTAAAGAAATTGTCCACCTCTGGTACCACGGAATTCACCATATTCCTTGTTAACTTTTTCAGAACCAGTATAAAGAAAAATAATATATTAGGATAGATTTGCATATATGTGTGTGTGCTTGTGTGTGTGTGTTTATTGAAAATTGGGCACCTGTAGACTTGTGTAGACCTCGTACCTGCCTGATTGACTAATTCTCCACAATGCTGCCATGGAGATGAGGCTGTGTACTCTCACCTCCTTTGTCCTGAGTGGTGTTTGAAAAACGAAGCTTGTGAGTTTCCTTCTGTGATAAAGCAGTGAGCTCAACAGCATCTGAGATGAGTGAGCAGATCACCTTGTCCAGCCCTTGTTTTGTCTACCCAGTGAATCAGAAGTCTCCACATACACTCCAACTTTTGCTTTTCACATTCATCTGAGCATTTTGTTTTCTGCGAGCAGTGTTTCTCAATGTCATATGTAGCCCTTTGGGTTGATTCTCTCCAAATGTAGGTTAGCTGCTGCCACCTGGCAAATAACAGGCAATTTACTGAATCTCCTGTCCATCCTGTAACTGTATCCTCCTTAATGAAATTCTTCAACTGGCTGAGTAATTACAAATGTCATCTGTGCAGACACATGGGCTTAAGAATAACAACACAATTTTGAACACTTTTGCAAAAGGGAAAAACTAGTCTTATAAATACTGAAACAAATTTCCATGAACTTTATCCTGATCTTGGAGGAAAAAAAAAGTTTTCTCCTTGGCTACAGAAATCGAATAAGCAATGACCAAGGATATAAATAAGGATGAACTGAGTTGGAAAAATTCTGTCTCACAAGTAATCAGTGACATCTGCCAGAGGTCATCACAGCTACTTTTAACTGTGAATACTCACCAGCTAAACTACTCACTTGCCACAACCAAATAACCTCTCTCAAAGTAAATCCAATACACCTGTATATATGTGTTGATTGAAACAACAAAGAGTCCTGAAACATTACCTTTGGGCTACTGGGAAAATTAAGGTGATGATAATATAAAAGACATTCAAATAACCATGGGATTTGGTGAAATGACTCTGGGGGCCAGAATGGTGCAACAAAATGTTATTTACAGTTTTTTTAAACAGATATCTCAGATACTAATCATGAGAATAAAGACTGTTGAATATGAAATTAAAGCCAAGCAATAATGTGCCAAAAAGAGGCAGTTATACCAGCAAGTGCATCTGTTACAGGCACACTGTTATATAACTATGGTTTGCTCTACAAAGACTTGACTATAACCCAGAGGATAAAAGAAATGAAGGCATAATTTCTGCTTTCTTGTTGAGTAAACTTGTTTAGGAATTCCATAAAGAGGTGCAGCACTAGTGAGCATGAGTAGAGACACAGGCAATATGTCTGCTTTCATGCTAGCCAAGAAAGAAGAGGAGCCACTAAAAGGTTTGCTGTCTTAAAACTCAAGACAACGCCATCCAGAAACTTCTGTCAAGTGAAGGGGATAAACTTATGGTAATTCCTCTTCCTGGACCCTAGCACGTTCAAAAGCAATTTTGTCAACTCTGCCCAGAGGATCGCCCATCTTAGCTATGAAAAATGGGTTCCCAGATGTAAAGTCACTAAAACATGAATACCTGTATCCAAAGGGGCCACAAATAATGCCTTACAGAAAATGATGCTCCAGATGGTTATCTCTAAATACCAATTCTTCAAGTGTCTTTCTGGGTTGAAGTTCAAAAGATTAATTGGCTGCAAAAAAAAAAAAAAACAAGAATTAAAATCACATATTTTACACTTTGGAAAAAGATACTGGTAATCAACCAATAAGGTGATAATTATAAGAGATACCCTACTGATTTAAGTATGTTAGGGAAAATTAAATGGGATAAAAATACTAACTTCTTTCTTGATTTTTTATATGTGGAGATGTCATCAATTTATTTCTGGGGAGAAAATTATAGCTTACTTTTTGACATTATTGCTAATATTGCTCTTTGTTACTTTAAAAATTAAATTGTCTCTTCTTTAGGAAAAAAAAACTTTTTAGCAGTTAAATTCTTTCAGATTCCAATCACTGCTTTTAATAACAGTAAAGGCTATGTGTAGAGCAAACTATAGAAAATGAGTAGAAGGGGTTTACCCATATTAATAAGTATCCTTAATGATTTTAGTTTAGATTCCTTAGCATTTATTTTCAACCACATCTTATGAGCAAATTGTTTTCTATTATGTCTTAAAATGATGCTGGTAAATCTGGAGATTGCAGTATTATGATCTTACTCCTCAATCCCAGGAAGAGAGGAGAGACTATTTCTTACTTTAAGGGCATCTAGAGATACCTTTTTATCGAGGTTGAGAGAGGTCAGTATGACCTGACAACTCAAGAAAAATATCTCTTAGCAATTACTAAATTTCTAAATGTATTTATCTCTGCTGTACTAATGTGTGAACAATATATTGTGCATAATGGCGTTGCTGCTGCGGTATGTCAGTGCATTCCATAAGTGTATACAATCTGTAAGTGATTGGCTTGCTATTTTTATGTGTAGAAAAAAAATAAATAACATGCCATATCCCATTTAAAGGCTGACTCTTGTTGTCAGGTAGGCATATCTATGAAAGTGAATAAAGGCCACACAAGCATGCGTCCCTGTTCAGTAATGGAATTCGTCCTTTCATTTTCCAAGGTCAGAAAGGGCTATTTTGTTTTGCTTCTTTTTCATCTCTGAGAGTAGATAACATAATTATCACAAAGGCTGAATACAGTAATCAGTACACTGGCATGTTACTAAATGTGCCAGAGCTAATTACCCATGCTGTTTGTCACAGGTAAGGTCAGTTCTTTGACCACTGGGAAGATTTACATTCCTCACACATCCTCTCTGTGCTAAGTGTGTGACTAGGATGTACATACTATGGGTGTGATTGTGTACATACCTTGTATGAATTATCTAAACCCTCAGAGCAGTTGCAGGAAAGCAGGAAGAATAAACAGTTGTTCAAAAGCCTCAAAAGGGCTAATCAATAGGTATTATCACTTTCTACACATAAAAATATATACATGGCATAACTGTAAATAGTTTATCCACATTTATATATGCACACACAAATGCATTATACTCAAACTGGTATATTTGAATAAATCACAAAACAACTAATTGAAAGCTACAACACTCCTTTTCTTTTTTACAATAATTAATATTGACCCCAATGCTGCCCTTTAAGTGGTGTTTCTCTCTGGTAGCAGATTTCATGTTTAGGAAGGGTCAGCCCTCTGGGTTATAAAAATCAAGTTGGCACCTTACTGAACCTGGTACCTGAGCAGCTTCCAAATATTAATGCTGTCTTTGAACATCTCATTTTATATCCAGAGCTGACAAACACGAGGCAAAACCGCTTGTGTTTGGGAGACTCCATCTGGACATATATCAATATGTTTATTTGCGCAGGCTAATAAAAGCCCTACATTTTTTCAAAGTTATATCCCTAGATTTCAAAAGCATGTATAATCACTCAAAATGGAAGACAGTTTCAGGCATTATTCTCTTGGAATCAGCTAAATAAATTTTACCAACACCAAAGAGAAGTCAAAGACTTCTGTGGTGTCAGTAGAATAATAAACTATGAGTAATTGGGAGTTCCTTAAGAAGGACTCAAAAACTAAATTACTTTTGTTGATAATCAGAGATTCCGTGTTTGATGAAAGTGATGAGAGGCTAGTATTGGTGGACATACAAGTAGATGGGGTATGGGACACTTAGAATGCCTCATGTCCCATTAGTGGGCAAGTGTTAACACTGGACAAGATTTTTTCAACTTATCACAATTCTAATTTGTGAATTTATATTGTTCAAATTTCTCTCATTTCTTAACAAAATGGTCTGTTAGGGATCCAAAAGGTCTGATTTGGTTCCTAAAGCCTAATAGCATTTGACCCTGATTCCTCAACACAAAACTGGTTACTGAAGACATGAATGGAAACACCACAATCACCCCCTTGATAAAGAATTTCATTTGGAAAAGTACAAATATAACCACCTCTCAGTAAGAGTTAAGAATAACATTTAAATACATATTCATGTTTTAGAGAATCATGCGCCATCTTTTTAACCTAGATAAAAAGAAAAGCTTAACCAAGTATAAACACTACATGTACAGCTATAGCTGGCAATGTTTTTTAACTAATACAAATGTACTTGTTTATAGGAGCAACATACCTAAAATCTTGATGTTTGTCAATATTTGTTGTTGAGTAAAAGAAAAATTTATGTAATTTTGGAAAATGTATTAATTTAAATGACACCTCCCAAAATTATAACTGTTAATATGAGAATCATTTGTATGTAAATACTCAGCTGAGAAAGACCAAAACATTAACATTCAATCACTAAAGAAATAAAAATATTCAAAATAGAAAGTCTATGTATAAATGTACCAAATATTAGAATCTAAAGCTATATCTTGTCATAATGTCTATGTACACAGTTGATAAAATGGTTTATTTAAGCAAGTTCCCATACCCCAGATATTGACCAATAAAATTTAATTTCCTAGAAAAAAAAAAGAATGTTATGATTTATACAGGAAAAAAATAAAGATTTTGGATTAAATGTACTCCCACCTTCATTTCAAATTGGATTTTGAATGGATGTTAAAATACTAAAATTCAACTTATGACTTAGTTTCACCCTCAAAAAAATTAGAATATGATTTTTTTGCATTCCACTTTCCATAATAAATATTATATAGAATAAAATTCATTGGCTTTTGTTGATATTGTTACTGCTGTTGTTGAAATTGTCCTTTTAGCCCTGTATATTTACAGTCAGTTGATTTTCCATGGAACACATTTCTGCTATTAATCTGCAGGGGAACTAAAAGTATTTACGATACAGGAACTCTTTACCTTTAATTAAAATATAATTCCTTAGAATAAACAATGGTCACCAGAAGCAGCAGTTTTTCCTGTATTTGATGGCAAAGCTGTGTGTGTGTGTGTGTGTGTATGTGTGTGTGTGTGTGTGTGTGTTCTGTTGTTCTTGTTTGGTGAAAGTGATGAGAGGTTAGTATTGGTGGACATACAAGTAGATGGGGTATGGGCACTTGGAATGCCTCATGTCCAGGCTCAGCTACCTCTTACCCTGAGCCATTGAGCTATCTTCTGTGCAGTTCCAGCCTTTCTGGCTATCCCAGAGCAAGTAAGTGGAATCTTGCCTTCTAGATTCATAGATTCTAAAAACTCCAGCCATATCCTCCACGTTGGCTTGACTATTAATAAAACTAATGCCATAATTTGATCCCTTTTTGTCTCCTTGCATCTATCATCAATTCATCAAAGAATTATAGAGGAGAGATACAAGATCTATGAAAACTGAGGAGAGATACAAGATCTCAAAAAATGATTTATTTTCCACAGATTTTAAACCTACAAGAATCATACACTCCCTCCAACTGATGTGTATGTATAAATTCATACTATTTCTATCTTAAATAACATCCCAAGACTGCCATTATCTAATTCTTGCATACTTAGACATTCATTCTTGGCAAAATTAAACCTCATGCAGTTCCAAAGATATAAATGCCATTCATGGAGAAGCTAATTAGGCAATAGTCCCCAGGGCAGCTGAGAAACTATCTTATGCCTGTAGCTGTTCTCATTGTAACAGCAGTTGGTGGTCTCATTAGGTGCCATTTCTAGCCAACTATTCCCACTCAGCCACATCTTCAGTGTTGAGTAGAACATAGAAAACCAGCCTTTTTAGCATGATCTGGTTTCACTGGACTGATTGTGAACTCAAAAATACCTAATTTCTTATGAAGTGTGTTCTGCTGTTTGTAAATCTTGTAGGATCACTTTCAGTCTACCACACTGTCTTCTTCCATGTGGGCTGCTAAAACAAACATAAACTAGTTGGTTTATAAACAACATAAATTTACTTCTCATGGAAGCTTGGAAGTCCAACAGATCAAAGCAGATTTGGTGTCTGGTGAGGATCTACTTTCCAATTCACAGATGGTGTTGCCTTACTGTATCTTCACGTGGTGGAAAGGGAAGGATCTATTTCAGGTTTCTCTTGTAAGGGCTTTAATGCCATTCCTGGGATCTGTTCCCATAGCCTAATTACCTGAGTTAGAATTTCAACATGAATTTGGGGTGATCGAAAACATTCAGACCATACATATCTTTAATGAACTCGTGAGTGCCAACACTATTTAATTTTTCTCAACACCATTCTAAATTATCAGTGAGCAAATTTATAGAGTTCTAAAATGTTTAGAACCCAATAACTGTATTAATAATATTCTGCAGCCAATTTTCAAAATATATCATGAAGGATGAACATAGTTGAAATTCAGATTGTCAGGATGGAAGCTAAAGTGCTTGCAGAGATTTCTGGTGGGAGTACTGGCATCACCAAAATGATGTTTTCCTACACCTTTATTTAGTCACACTTAACACCTTTCAATTAAACTCCACAAAAACCTTGGCCTGCCATTTTTAAAAAAATTTAAAAAAATTAAAAAGCAGAATGTCATGGCGAACAATATTATAGGCATTTAAAATCAAGATAAGACTTCATAAAGTGCTAGAAAGTATTTGCATATTATTTATGTTCATTTAGAACCACATGAAACAAAAAAATTAAAGCTATGTGTCAAGAATTCTGCTGGGAATTTACACATAAGTCTCAACCTTGGATGATACTGGGAATAAATGTGCACTGGTTTTCAGTCCATTTTTTAAGTGCCAGATACTTGAGACATACAAATTAGATGAGATACAGCAGTCCATACTCAGGCTTGATATCAAAAAACCCTGGGTTCAAATCTCAGCTTTGAGTCAATGCAACTGAATTAATTGGCTGAATCATTCAGTCTTTTTGAGACTCAGTGCATTCATCTGCAAATTGATGGTAATAATACTGACTTTGCAAAATTGAAGGAATTAAATTATATAGGCAAAAAGGTGTCACTTCCTTCCCCTATCCTTTGATTTTTGCTTTCTTCTTTGTTTAAATTTTATCAATATATTGTCAAAAGCATGGAATTTTGCCATTTTCTTCTATCTAATGAATTTTTCATAAATCTTGATAAATACTAGGAATAGTTTTAAACCAACTATGAGATACATCCAATTTGACTTTAGAAGTATTTCCTTTTATATTTAAAGCATGAAGAAAATACATCCAAGTATTTATAGTTGTCAGAGCTGTAAGAATTAGGAAAAGATTTTGATTAATTTTTGTCACATCAAATACTATTTTTAAATATAAACTCAAATACCAACAAAAAATATTATCAATTCAAATAATGAAGGAAAAGGGGAAATAAAATGTAAATTTAACTATATTAAAATTTAGAACTTAGATATAAGAGAAGAGCCTATATGCAAATTAAGAAAGTAGAAACTATAACTGACAAAATATTGGAATCTAGAAAATAGGAAGAACACCTACAAATCAGTTTAAAATGATGAGCAATACAATAGAGATTAGTTAATGTCAAACTGGATAAGCAAGCAACATAAAGGTATGAAAATACACTAACAAATCTCTAGTTCCTGCAGTTTAATGTTACTGGAAAAGAGCTTTCAGATTCATAGGAGTTGAACTAGAAGGCTATGTTTAAGAGTTAAGCGAGAGCACATGTTGGGCTGAGGGTCAGACCCTGGGAAACAGATCTGGGATCCCTGCAGGGGAAAGAAGATGTGAGGTCCATCTGGAAGAGTAGACCAGCTGTATTCCAGGCAGCAGCAGTCCCCGGCCTCACAAGTCTTTCCATAAGCCTTTTTTTATGCAAGTCAAAAAAGCAACAGTGCCAACAAGTTACGTAAGGGAGCGCATGCTCACAAGCAGATACTTATGACCTTGAGTACTTATGCTGAATCAGGGTGTTTGTGACCTCAGCATATACTAAAAACATAGCCCACTGGAAGTCTCAGCCAGAAGCCCAACTATAGTCATATTGGGCCTTCCTTACAACATTTCACCTTTATTAGGAGATTGGCAAATTGGAAATGGGAACATGCAAGAGCCAGGCTACTAGTGATTACAGCTGTATAAATTGGAGATCTGCAAATCGGTAATGCCTGAGTTCCGGTAAGAGGCTATAGGAAGAGGGTTTTTTCTGAAGAATCCATGGAAATCCTAGGAGAGCAAGTTAGATGGAAATACCTGACACATTCAGAGAGTACACCAATCAGGAAAATATTAACTTTCCATACCTTCTTGTTTTCTCTACCTCCCGGGTCTTCAACCAAATTATTTGGCAGAAACAGGTCTTCTAGGAGAAAAAAGAGTCAAAATCGCTACCTTTTTCCATAGAGGGCTATTGTGTTTGTCAGCTTTACATTAGTATAATGGCACACCTAACACAGGATACTTATGAAGAAGAACTTTTTTTCCTTCACATTTTGGAGGTTCAAGGGCAAGGCGCTGGCATTTGCCAGTGCTCAGGTGCATCACAGCATGGTGGACAGCAGTTGTGGAAACACATGCAGGAACAAGCAGGTGATTACATCTCAAACTAGAACAGAGAGGGAAAGAGAATGAGCAGGACCAGGCTTTGCCATTTTGTAACAATCCTGTCATGAGAATTACCAAAGGGGTCACATGAGAGCTACCTCACACCCCCTTTCACCTACAGACCTCCAAGTAGGCCCCACTTCCCAGGATTTCCACCATCTCCCTACAGCACTACCCTTCACACCAACCCTTCAATTGCAATGGAACTTTGGGCAGAAAAAAAAAATATATAGGTGGGGACTGAGGATATAGCTCAGTTGGCAAAGTGCTTGCCTCCCATGAACAAGGCCCTGGGTTCGATCCCCAGCACCACAAGAAGAAGAAGAAAAAAAAACTATATATTAAAACCATAACAGTTGGTAAGGATAGAACCCACATGATTACTGTGTGATACTGGGGCATTTTGGCTCTAAGTTGAGAGTACAATAGCAATTTCAAATGACTTGTGGCTAAATCAAGCAGTGGGTCTCTAAAACTTAAATAGATGCTGTCACTAAGGTTATCTTTGCCATAACTGAACACGGCATACTTAACCAATGAATCCATCTGCATTTGCAGCTCCTGCTAGACTAGGAACTGCAAATTACTATGGTTTTAGAGGTCAGCAAGAACTTCATTCACACTCTTCACAGGTTGTGGAGAGAAGGTCATTGTGCTTTATCGGGGCCTGCTGCAGTCTTCAGATTTCCAGGAAATCTCCTAAGATTCCCAGCAACTGATGTGCATAAGTTCTTCAATTTATTCAATCACTGCTAAGTATAAAGTAGGTCCCAAGTCAGTTTGCTGTAATACAGGAAGATTATCTGGGCCTTACATAATCACATGAGCTTTTTAAAAGAGTTTTCTTTGACTGGTCTCAGAAGAAAAAGTCACAAGAGAGACAGCTTCCAGTTTCTAATTGTTCTGTAAGAAAGCAAGAACCCATGTCATTTCCCTGCCAAGATCACACTACAGGAATCGCAGAGACTTTCTAGGACCTAGGAACAGCCCCCAGCTGATGGCTAGAAAGAAAACAGGAACCCCGTTATACAACTGCAAGGAAATAAGTTCTATAACAACCAGACAATCGGGAAGAGGACCCTCAAGTTCAGATGAGAACTGCAGGCCTGAGGGACACCTTAGGTTTCAGTCAGACAAAACCTGGAGCAGTTTGTAATACCAGTTACTTCTAAAAAATAACCGATTTATTTTTCATTCAAACATATTTCTTCTAAATACTGCACATAGAGCAGAAAGGAAAAAAACAGATTAAAGTATCAAAATATTCATTCATACTCTATGCAAATCTCACATTCACGTTAACAATTTATTTTATGCTAAGAATGCAAAAAAATAAGAAATGCTCAATGAAACTATATAAAATAATTTGCCTTTACTTAAGGGGAAAAACAAAAAGATCTGTGTTGTCCGAAGCCATTGTTTTACATTCAATCTGAAGTGCTGTTGCACAAATTCACTAATAGTTACTGATTGGCTCTTATAGCAAATGAGATTATAGCAAATGAGATTGCTTTCTCCCTCACTAGTGTTTTAATAATTAATTATTAAGTTAAATATTTATGAACTTTATAAATGCAACTCATAAAATAAATGAACAAGCCATGAGCATATTTTAAAATAATTAATAAAAGTATTGGAAGGTATAAATTTTTAATTATATCACCAGCCTTTTGTATGAAAGAACTGAGGCCTGATATAACTTCCGTTTTCTCTTGAAGATGAAATGCTCTAAAAGATACAAATCCTAGTAACTTGACCCCATGCATAGACCAAGACATTAATACAATTAGGAATTTATAAGTGATACAATCATTTTATTTTTTTCCATAGCTTTATTAAGGTAAAATTGAAGTATAATAAAATGTACATATTTACAGTTTGATCAGTTTTGACATGTATGTGACCAATACAATCAATATAAAAATATTTACATTATTTTTTTATTTGAAATTATGCAGAACTGTTTCCTGCATGATTTATTACATTAGAAATAAATAATCTTAAGATATATAGAACCACACCCCCACATATCACCTATTTAAAAATTAAATGGCACACTTATAAATATCTCAGAGGTCAAGGAAGAAAGAATAATAAAAGCAAATAAAAAGTGTTTTGAACTAAGTGATAGTAAAAGCTTACAATATCAGAATCTCTGGAATGAAATTGTACTCAGATGAACATATAACTTGAAGTACTTGTACCAGAAAGAAGGCAGAATAACAATAAAACTGTTTTCAAATTATATAGTAGGAAGGAAAAAATAAGAGTAGAAGGAAAAAATAAGAGTAGCAGAAATATATGAAACAGAGAAGAAATAATACAGATATAATTTGATTTAAAAAGTCTAATCAAGAAAAAAGCAAGAACAAAAAAATTAGTATCAATGGAAAGCAAGCTATCAAAATAACCCTACAAATTGCTAAAAATATATGAAAGTAATATTACAATTGCATGCCAACATATGTGATAGCTTGCATAACATGGTCTATATTAGAGAAGGATCGTGTGCTACTGAGAAGAAATTGTAGTTAGCCATTAAGGGATGAAATATTCTACATATGTCTGTTAAGTCTAAATTATCAATTGTATTTTTTCCTTCTATAGCTTCTTTATTTGGTTTTTGTTTGGAAGATCTATCCAGTGGTGACAAACACATGTTTAAGTTACCCAGTATTACTGTGTTGTGGTCCGTTTGATTCTTGAAATTGAGAAGGGTTTGTTTGATGTACGTAGATGCTCCATTGTTTAGGGAATACATATTTATGATTGTTATGTCTTATTGATGTATAATTCCCTTAAGCCATATGAAATGGCTTTCTTTGTCCCTTATGATTAACTTTGGCTTAAAGTCCACTTTATCTGATATGAGGATAGAAACCCCTGCTTGTTTATGTGATTCATGTGAGGGGTATGTTTTATCCCATCCTTTCACTTTCAGTCTGTGGATGTCTTTGCCTATGAGGTGAGTCTCTTGGAGACAGAATATTGTTGGGTCTTGTTTTTTAATCCAGTCTTCCAGTCTGTTTCTTTTGATTCGTGAGTTTAGACCATTAATGTTCAAGGTTATTATTGAGATATGATTTGTATTCCCAGTTATTGAGTTTATTTCCAATTTTTAATTTGAATTAGGTGACTTTCACTTTTTTTTTTCATTTCCTCTTCATGAAATATTTTGTTAAGACTGTTCTGTAGGGCAGGCTTTCTAGTTACAAATTCTTTTAACTTTTGTTTATCATGGAAGGTTTTCATTTCAACTTCAAATCTGAAGCTTAATTTTGCTGGATATAGGATTCTTGGTTGTCATCCATTTTCTTTCAGAGCTTGGTATATGTTATTCCAAGATCTCCTAGCTTTGAGAGTCTGGGTTGAGAAATCAGCTGAGATCTGAATTGTTTTCCCCCTATAAAATAATCTGATATTTTTCTCTTGAAGCCTTTAAAATTCTCTCCTGATTCTGTATATTAGCCATCTTCCTTATAATGTGCCTTGGTGTGGGTTTGTTGTGATTTTGTGCACTTGGGATCCTGTAAGCCTCTTGGATTTAATTTTCCATTTCATTCTTTAGGTTTGGGAAATTTTCTAACATTTCATTGAAAATTTGTGCTTTCCTTTGGTTTGCATCTCTGTACCTTCATCTATCCCAATAAATCTTAAATTTGGTCTTTTCATGTTATCCCATAGTTCTTGGAAGTTCTGTTTATGATTTCTTAACATCTTCTTTCCGTGGTTAACTCTATTTTCAAGATTGTGTATTTTGTCTTCATTGCCTGAAGTTCTGTCTTCCGAGTAGTCTAATTAGTCTTTTGGTGATGCTTTCTATTGAATTTTTAATGTACTTTATTGTTTCCTTAATTTCAAGGATTTCTGTTTGTCTGTTTTTTCTGAATCTCTGCTTCTTTATTGAAGTGATCTTTAGCCACCTGTATTTGCTCTCTTACATCATCCTTTATTGCGAGTATCAGTTTAACTATGTACGTTCTAAACTCCTTCTCTGACATTTCTTCCACTATGGTGTCAATGGATCCTGTTATTGGGGTATCTTGGTTTGTTTTGGACAATTTGTTCCCTTGATTTTTTTTTACTTTATTTTTAACTTCTTTTTATTTGTTGATGGACCTTTATTGTTTCTTTATTTATTTATATGCTGTGCTGAGAAACAAACCCAGTGTCTCACATATGCAATTGCTCTACCACTGAACCACACTCCAGCCCCTGTTTCCTTGCTTTTTCATATTGTTTGTGTGTCTACCCATCTAACAGTATGGATCTGAGGCAGTAGAGTTTCTACCCTGTGGACTTACAGTGTCCCTGAAGGTTTCCATTACTTCACTGCATAGGGGGAGACAAATAATAACAACAACCAATGCAATCAATTTACAGCATTAAATCAAGTAGTTCCTACTATGACATCTATAATGTTAATTATCACAATAAAAAGAAATAATATGATTAGCTATTGCCTACAATAAAAACAGCAAGTTTACAAAGGGTTTATAATTTCAAATGGTGGACAGGGAAAGAACAGAAGTGATATAGGATGGATGATTATGAGAGAAGAAGTAAAAAATTAAAGGAAGAGTGAACAATAGAGATTGGCTGTTAGCAGAAGAAAAGAGAGATCAAGGGAAAGAGGAGAAAATATATATTTAAAAATACATATATATTTTAAAAATTTTAAAATTTAAAATAAAAATAAAAGAATACAAAGTAAAACTAAAATATACTAATCATACATCCTAGTTCACAAAAAAACTAACCCATGAAAAATAACCCTTTTCAAAAATGCTAGAAATGAGGGAAAAGAAACAAATATGAATATGTGTAAATGTCCATGTACCATTAAGGTCACAATTAAACAGAGAAAATGATTTTTTTTTTTTTAAAAAAAAGACCTTGATGAAAAGTTACAGAATTCTTTCTGTTGGATTCAAAAGATTCTCAGCTTCTCTTCTCAATAGTTTTAGGTGGGGTCATCTGTAGTGCGATGCTCCACCCTCTGGATTCCTGGAGTGAGAGAGGTAACCCCATAGGTGGAATTCCTGGAGGCAGGGTTTGAGTTTAGATGGGCTCCAAGCTCTTTGCTGATGCCAATTAGTCTGGAGATTTTAAAATCAGCTCACCTCCAGTGCCAAATACTTACTGGTCCATGCTGGAAGATTGTCCCCTAGGGATCTACCCTGGGTTCCATTCATTTGGTGGGGGACCCAATTCTTAGACCCCTATTTCACCTTTGGACCCCACATTTCCTGGTCTTGAGTTTAGTCTCCAAAAAATCTCTCCCAACCCCACGCTTCCTAGTTCCCAGCCAGGTAAATCTCTCCCAGCCAGTCCTGCAACGAGTCAGATTGGAGAGGAAAGAGTCAGATTGGAGAGGAAAGAGCTGGGTGGGCTTCTGCAACCAGTTGTCCCCTGTGTAAACCACTCTTCACATTTGATTTTCTCCTGGTCACTTCAGCACAGTCTATTTCTTACATTGTGTGTTTACTGGGCCTGTATTTCAGGCCAAACTCAGATTTGCCAAGAATCAACCCCCTCAGCTGCTAGCCCCCACTCAGCAGCTACAAAATGGTTCCTTCTTTTGAACCCCACACACTGCCTGGAGAGATGCTGGCTTCTTAGATATTGTGGAACACATCTTTCAGGTTTGCCAGGCAATGTCCTTGGTCTCTAAATGTTTCACACCCAGACATGCCTTGAGCTTCCCAAAAATTTGGGTTCCTTTAATTCCCTTATCCCTCCACTATGCTCTCAGAGGGACCACTCTGGCTGGTACTTTTAGCCCGGCTGTGGCAGTGGCTATGCCACGCAGGATTTCTTCCTTGTTTTATTATATCCAACCTCCTGTGTCCCCAATCTGCTTTGAATATGAAGTTTTAAATTCCAGTAAAGTGGGGCTGGGGTTGTAACTCATGATAGAATGCTTGCCTGGCACATGTGAGACACTGGGTTTGAGCCTCAGCAGCACATAAAAATAAATAAATTAAATAAAGCTATTGTGTCATATGCCAAAAAAAAAAAAGTTTTAAATTCCAGTAAACCCTCCCCCCCCCGCTTTGTTGTTGTTGTTGTTGTTGTTGACCCACTTTGCTGAGAAGCTGCCTGTCTGCTTTCTTTACCCTGTGAAGCAGCCAGGAAAGTAACCTCTATTCCGCCATCTTGAAAACCTCCAATCATTTCATTTTGAGAAGGGTATTTTTGTTTATTTTAAAAGGAGGTGTAATATGAAAAAAAAAAGACGTCAACTGAAGGTGAAGAGATGAAGAGACTCTAATGTGATAAAGCACTTCAAAATTCATATTTATATCAAAACATCCCATCATGCATCTTAAATAGATACAAGTTTTATTTGTCACCTGAACCTTTATATAGCTAAGGGGAGAAATTTTAATTTAAAAGCAATTTTTAAAGAAGGAAAGAAAGTTACAAACAAAATTTTCCCTTTCAGGAAAAATATTAGAAATACTAATGAAATAAGCACTGACACAGATGACTTGGAAGGTAAATTTTCAATTTTTAAAAATCAGAAACAGATCCTATTTCCTCCTGAGAAATTTCCCAAGTATAATAACCAGTTCCACATATATTTAGGGGAATTTTCTATACTAGGTCAAATGCAATTTGAATCTGAACTCTGGAACACAAATAGATTCAAACAAAGTGACATCAGAAGAACTAGTTTCTATTCATTAGACATACATTATGCATCTTCACCAAACAACGCAGCATTTGCAGGTGTTAGTAATGGAAGACCCACAGCTCTTACCCTCCAGAGACTTTTGGATATGTAAACTGCTCAACACAGTAATAGGAGAAGGGTCATAATAGAGATACTGTCCATTGGTATAGGAGCCCAGAAGATAAAATCCTGCCCCTTCCTAAACAGTTCAATCATGAAAATAAAGGATAGAAAGAGGAAAACAGTACACAGAATGCCTAAGAGTATTTTTGCATTCCTGTTTATTTATAGCCTGTGTATTTATAGTCTTGTGTATTTATATACTCATGTATATTTATAGTCTCTTGTATTATAACACTAATTGTCACTAGATATATAGTACCACCATTGTAACTAACATACTTTTTTTTAAATTCTATAATTACTAAACTCTGATAACTGGAGAATATCATGCAAAGTCATTGTATGAAGGAACACAGGAAAAAAGTGTATGTTATATAAAATGTATATAAAACAAAACAATTTGGGGCTGGGGTTATGGCTCAGCAGTAGAGCGCTCACCTTGCATGTGCAAGGCCCTGGGTTCGATCCTCAGCACCACAAAAAAATAAATAAAAGTTACTGTGTACAGCTACAAAAATGAATAAATATTTTTTAAAAATGATTTAATACAAGGTGGTATGATAATATATGGTGTGAAGAGATGAACAACCATTATCCAGAACTCCTAAATCATGTTTAGAACCAATAATTGAGGAAGGTACATCTAATCCAAAATAATTTTTTAAGAGGGCTTCCCCACCCCCCATTCTTTCCTTTCACTTTTACTTACTGTGTTTGGGTTCTCTGGAGTATAAGCATAACAAAGAGTGTCAGATGTACAGCGGGGGAATGTTCGATGCTTATTAAAACAAAAACAAATCACACAGAATTCTTGAGTGGAAAAGTCAACACAAAATTGGCATAAATTAAATTATGCTTAGCTTGAGATTTTCTCACATGCTTCACCCTGAGAGGCTCAACCCTAGCAATTACAGTGCAGGTGGGCAGGGGAGCATGTCCTCAGACAGCCCTCAGGAGTTTAGTTTGTCAGGAGATGAGGCAAAAGCAATCTGAACTCCTATAAGAGGACATAGGGATCATGTTAGCAGGCCTGATCAGAGAACAGGCTCCTCATGGTCCACGTCTTGCCTAGCTGTTGATGAACAAGGAACTGACAAGAGTGGATAAGAAAGTTCACCACTATTCAGAAACTCTCCAGTGTGTCCTTGCAAGTTCTTGAGAGACAACACAGATATTTTCTAACTTTGGTCTATGTGGTCAAATGTTGTCCAGTTCTGTTACAAGCTGCTTATCTTGGGCTTAGCCCATGTATTAATCTTGGTTACAAAAAGACAAGGTCACTGTAGTTTGTGTTTTCTTTTTCAGTCTCTATTCCACTCTTGGATATTGGAAGAGTCTTCAAAATATCTCTTGGTTTTATTTTATAAAACCAGATAGCAGCAAGCCTTTGCAATCTATAATCTCCATTAGTTATGGCAGTCACAAATTCTGTCCAGATTCCAGGGGAGGGAATATCAACTCCACTCAAAGAAGTGTTGATCACTTTGAAAAAGCATGTGAGACTAAGCAACTATATAGGTGTTGCATGCTTAGAAGCTATAATCTATCCTCTGTGATACACATCCTCCAAAACAAGAAAGGCCAGTCTTTCAAATATAATGGCCTTTCTCTCCTGCCTCAAGGGAAGGCAAAATACTTTTATTCATTCTTTTACAAAAGTAGATAAATATTTCCTTTAAAAATTAAAATGGCATATCTGTAATGGTTAATTTGAATTGTCAACTTGATTGAATTAACAGATGCTGATGATTAAGAGGCTTCTGGGTGTGACAATGAGGGTGTGTCTAGGAATGATTGGCATATGAGATAGCAAACTGAAGTGAAGATCCTCTCACTTGATCTTAGCCAAAAGGCCGAGAAGCGATGAAGATCCTCTCTAATTGTGGGCATCACTGTCCAATAAAATGGTGGCTTGGATGGAATAAAAATTGGAGAAAAGGAAGCAGCAGTAGATGTAAGCTCATTTCTTCTTGATTCTTGATTGATGCTATGATCACCTGAGGATATCAGATTCTAGATTCTTCACTCTTCCAAAGCGGTGTGGATTCTGCCAGTGATTCTCCAGGGGGTTTCCAGAAGCCTTCAGTGTCCGACTAAGATAGCAACATTGATCCCCCTTGTTCTGAGGCTTCAGCCTCTTGGACTGCACAGTTCCTCCACCTCGCCAGCCTGCAGATGGCCATTGTGAACTATCCAGCTTCTTGTCACATAAGCCAATCTAATAAATCTCCTTTACTTTTTTTATATTTTTAATAATGAATACAGAAAAGCAAAAAAGCATTTCCACTAAGATCTGCAATTAAGATCCCACTTTCACTACTTTTATTTGACATAGTTCTATAAATCCTAGCCAAAACAATCAGGCAAGAGAAAGAAAGGGCATCCAGAGTGAAAAGAGGAAGTCAAATTGTCACTATTGGCAAATTACAATCTTATATATACAAAACCTCCCAAAAAACACCAAAAAAATCCATTAGAAGAAACAATTTCAGCAAAGTTTCAGGATTAACACAATCAACATACAAAAATCAATGGCACTAGTATATGCCAATAGCGAAGTATCTGAAATAGAAGTCAAGAAAACAATTCTAACAATGAATCAAAATGTTTTCTGCTGTCATATAGACCCAATTAGAATTAATTAATTAATTAATTAAAAAAAACAATTCTATTTTTGGGAGACATGAAAAATAATAACAAAATTCCTAGGAATAAACTTAAACAAAGAAGTGAAGATTCTCTACAACGAAAATTATAAAAACAATTAATGAAAGAAATAAAGAACACACACAAAAAAAGTGGAAAGACATCCTGTGTCCATGGATTAGAAGAATCAATATTGTTAGAATGCCTACACTAACCAAAACAGTTTACAGACTCAATGCAATCCTTGTCAAAAAACCAAGGACATTCTTCACAGAACTAGAGAAAAAATTCATATGTTTATCTAAAACAATTAAGTCTGAGAGAACTCATCAAAGTTTAGAGCAAGGAAGGAAAATACCTAGGTGGGTGTACTCTTCGTCTGTGTCCTGCATGGAAAAAAGATAGCTACTTTTCCACCAAAGTCCTCTTTGGAATTTGAAAAGAGGTTTGAGGAAGATTTCTTTGCAAAAACAGGGGAACTACCCTACCCCCAAGCCTTGGAATCAGTCAACCTTGACCTGGTTGTGAACCCCAAGGAATAAAACCACCTGAAAAAAGAACAAACTGTGATTTCCCTCCCCTGGAAAGACCTAGATTACCTGCCTCTCTGATACACCTGGGTAGCACCCAGAGTCCTATTTCCCTCCGGCCAACCAAGACCCTCATCTTCTCTAAACTAGTTGCCACAGCCTGGCTCTGCCTGCTCCAGCTTGTCACCTTTCTGGGTTTTTATCCTGGGTCTTCATTGTGAGTCCCTAAGTAGAGGTAAGTAAGTTTTGGATCTTTGCTTTCCCCACTAATTAGCCAAGATGCCTGAAACATCTCTCCCTCTCTTTCTTTCTCACCCAGTTCTATCCCTCAGAAAAGTATTCATTTTTGTTAGAATTTAGATGGGCAATTAGTGATTGTACAGTATTGTTTACTGCTGCACAATCACTAAGCGCTCTGTGCATTTACTGAGTAAATCAGCAAACAGCTATGGGCTACTGATGTTCACAATGACTAGAAGGAATGAAGTGAAAAATAGAAAAACACATCACAAAAAAAGAACGGCATTATCACTCCAAACCTCCTTTAACCACATCTGAAGAGAAAGAGATGAACTACATCACTGTTCTTGATTTAAAGTCCTCAAATCCATAGAGATTTTAGAATGTAACAAAAAGATTCTGTGGCCCATGAGGGACCTACACAAAAATGACTATGCATATACTAGCTGAAGTAGCATGTTTCTAAAGAATTTAATTATATTTATTAAAAAATGTATAATTATAATTAATTTCCTATACTAATCACTTGGAAAAATAAATTATTTACATAATTTAAAAATCTTGGGTTCTAAAACTCTCTGTGGATTGAATGACTTTATTGCTGAGTAATATTCTATTGTGTATATATGTCACATTTTTTATACATCCATCTATTGAAGGGCATCTAGACTGGTTCCACAGTTTACCTATCATGAATTGTGCTGCTATAAACATTAATGTGGCTGTGTCCCTGTAGTATGCTGGTTTCAAGTCCTTTGGGTATAGACTGTGGAGAGGGATAGCTGCGTCATATGGTGGTTCCATTCCCAATTTTCCAAGAAATCTCCATACGTTTTCCATATTGGCTGCACCAATTTGCAGTCCTACCAGCAGTGTATGAGTGTACCTTTTTCCCCACATACTCTCCAACACTTATGTTGTTTGTTTTCATAATAGCTGTCATTCTGACTGGAGTGAGATAAAATCTTAGAGTGGTTTTGATTTGCATTTCTCCAATTGCTAGTGATGATATACATTTTTTCATATACGTGCTGATTGATTGTATATCATCTTCTGAGAAGAGTCTGTTCAGGTCCTTGGCCCATTTATTGATTGGGTTATTTTTCTTTATTGGAGTTTAACTTTTTGAGTTCTTTATATACCCTAGAGATTAATGCTCTATCTGATGTGTAAGGAGTAAAAATTTGCTCCCAGGATGAAAGTTCTCTATTAATTTCACAGAATGTTTCTTTTGCTGAGAAGAAACTTTTTAGTTTGAGTCCATCCCATTTATTAATTCTTGATTTTAATTCTTGCACCAAAGGAGTCTTATTAAGGAAGTTGGGGCCTAATCCCACACGATGGAGATTAAGGCCTACTTTTTCTTCTATTAGATGCAGGGTCTCTGGTTTTATTCCTAAGTCCTTAATCCATTTTGAGTTGAGTTTTGTGCATGGTGAGAGATAGGGATTTGATTTCATTTTGTTGCATATGGATTTCCAGTTTACTCAGAACCATTTGTTGAACAGGCTATCTTTTCTCCAACGCATGTTCTTGGCACCTTTGTCTAATATACGATAATTGCAGTTTTGTGGGTTAGTCTCTGTGTCCTCTATTCTGTACCATTGATCTAGCTGTCTGTTTTGGTGCCAATACCATGCTGTTTTTGTTACTATTGATCTGTAGTATAGTTTAAGGACTAATGTAGTGATGCCACCTTCTTCACTCTTCTTGATAAGGATTTCTTCAGCTATTCTGGGTCTCTTATTTTTCCAAATGAATTTCATGATTGCTTTTTCTATTTCTATGAGGAATATCATTGGGATTTTGATAGGAATTGCATTAAATCTGTATATTGCTTTTGGAAGTATGGTCATTTTGATAATATTAATTCTGCCTATCCAAGAGTAAGGTAGATCTTTCCATCTTCTAAGGTCTTCTTTGACTTCTTTCTTTAGGGTTCTGTAATTTTCATTATATAGATCTTTCACCTCTTTCATTAAGTTGATTCCCAAGGTTTTTATCTTTATTTTTTGAGGCTATTGTAAATGGGGTAGTTTTCCTTGTTTCCCTTTCTGAGGATTTACCACTGATATACAGAAATGCCTTTGATTTATGGGTGTTGATTTTATATCCTTCTACTTGGCTGAATTTATTTATTAGTTTTAGAAGTTTTCTGGTGGAACTTTTAGGGTCTTCTAGCTATGGAATCATATCATCAGCAAATAGTGCCAATTTGAGTTCTTCTTTTCCTATGTATATCCCTTTTGCCGCAGTCTGGCTGGGCACAATCAGGAGCCACTTGTCAAAAGAAACTAACTTTATTTTTAGAACCACACACCAAACCACACAGCTCCTCAGGAAAAACCCTCAGAGCCCAACTGCCACCACCGGCTTTCCACAAGCCTCTCTCTCCCACACAAGCTTCTCCCCACCTCCCACAATCCTCCTGCTCTTGAGGCCGATTGGCTGGGTCACGTGGGCGGAGCCAAAAGAGTCCCCCAATGAGCAGCTCCGTGGTCTGAAAGGGCAGGGAAACAGCCCAATGAGCATCACCGCAGAGGAGCCAATCAGCTAGATGTTGCTGGGGCCGCTGTGAGCCAATCATCAGCCGGCAGCTGGAAGTTTGCTGGGGCCCCTTCGGCTGTGGCTCTCAACACCCTTTAATTTCTTTCGTCTAATTGCTCTGGCCAGTGTTTCAAGAACTATGTTAAATTGAAGTGGTGAAAGACGGCATCCCTAACTTGTTCCAGTTTTTAAAGGGAATGCCTTAAATTTTTCTCCATTTAGAATGATCTTGGCCTGGGGCTTAGCATAAATAGCCTTTACGATGTTGAGATATGTTCCTATTATACCTAGATTTCTAGTGTTTTGAACATAAAGGGGTACTGTATTTTGTCAAATGCTTTTCCTGCATCTATTGAGATGGTCATATGATTCTTATCTTTAAGTCTATTGATGTGATGAATTACATTTATTGATTTCTGTATGTTGAACCCCAATCTTGCATCCCTGGGATGAATCCCACTTGATTGTGGTGCATGATCTTTTTGATATGTGTTTTATATTCGATTTGCCAGAATTTTATTGAAATTTTTTGCAACTATATTAATTAGAGATATTAATCTGAAGTTTTCTTTTTTTGAAGTGTCTTTGCCTGGTTTTGGAATCAGAGTGATACTGGCCTCATAGAATGAGTTTGGCAGTGCTGCCTCTTTTTCTATTTCCTGAAATAAATTGGAGAGTATTAGTATTAGTTCTTCTTTAAAGGTCTTGTAGAACTCGGCTGTGTAACCATCTGGTCCTGGGCTTTTCTTGGTTGGTAGATTTTTGATGGCATCTGCTATTTCGTCACTTGAAATTGATCTGTTTAAATTCTGTATATCACCCTGATTCAATTTGGGCAAATTATATGACTCTAGAAATTTGTCAATGCCTTCTATATTTTCTATTTTATTGGAGTACAGGTTTTCAAAATAATTTCTAGTTATCTTCTGTATTTCTGAAGTGTCTATCGTGATATTTCCTTTTTCATCACGTATGTTAGTGATTTGAGTTTTCTCTCTCCTCTTCGTCAGCATGGCTAAGGGTCTGTCAATTTTATTTATTTTTTCAAAGAACCAACATTTTGTTCTGTCAATTTTTTCAATTGTTTCTTTTGTTTCAATTTCATTGATTTCACCTCTAATTTTAATTATTTCTTGTCTTCTGCTGTTTTTGGTGTTGAATTGTTCTTCTTTTTCTAAGGCTTTGAGATGTAGTGTTAAGTCCTTTATTCGCTGACTTTTTCTTCTTTTAAGGAATGAACTCCATGCAATGAACTTTCCTCTTAGAACTGTTTTCATAGTACCCCAGAGGTTTCAATATGTTGTATCTGTGTTCTCATTCACCTCTAAAATTTTTTTAATCTCTTCTTGATGTTTTCTGTAACCCATTGTTCATTCAGTAGCATATTATTTAGTCTCCAGGTGTTGGGGTGGATTTTATTTCTTATTTTATCATTAATTTCTAATTTCTAATTGTGATCTGATAGAATGCAGGGTAGTATCTCTACTTTTTTATATTTGCTAAGAGTTGCTTTGTAGCATAATATATGGTCTATTTTAGAGAAGGATCCATGTGCTGCTGAGAAGAAAGTGTGTTCTCTTATTGAATGATGAAATATTCTCTATATGTCAGTTAAGTCAAAGTTATTAATTGTATTACTGAGATCTATAGTTTCTTTGTTCAGCTTTTGTTTGGAATATCTATCTAGAGATGAAAGAGGTGTGTTAATGTCACTCAAAATTATTGTGTTGTGGTCTATTTGACTCTTGAACTTGAGAAGAGTTTGATGAACATAGATGATCCTTGTTTGGGGCATATATATTTATAATTGTTAAGTCTTGTTGGTGTACAGTTCCCTTGAGAAATATGTAGTGTCCTTCTTTATCCTTTTTGATTGACTTTATTTTGAAGTCTACTTTATTTGATATGAGGATGGAAACCCCTGCTTGCTACTGCAGTCCATGTAAGTGGTGTCATTTTTCCCAACCCTTCACCTTCAGTCTGTGGATGTCTTTTTTTATGAGATGAGTCTCTTAGAGGCAGCACATTGTAGGGTCTTTTTTTGATCCAATCTGCTAGTCTATGTCTTTTGATTGGTGAGTTTTGGCCATTAACACTCAGGGTTATTATTCAGACATTATTTGTGTTCCCAGCCATGTTGTTTATTTTTGGTATTTAAAGTGACTTGATTTCTCTTCTGATTAGATTTTCCTTTAGTGTAATAACTCCTCTGCTGATTTTCATCATTGTTTTTCATTTCTTCTTCTTGGAATATTTTGCTGAGGATGTTCTCTAGTTCAGGCTTTCTAGTTGTAAATTATTTTAACTTTTGTTTATAATTGAAGGTTTTTATTTCATCCTCAAATCTAAAGCTTAGTTTTGCTGGATATAAGATTCTTGGTTGGCATCCATTTTCTTTCAGAGCTTGGTATATGTTGTTCCATGTTCTCCTGGCTTTGAGGGTCTAGGTTGAAAAATCTGCTGAGATACGAATTGGTCTCCCCCTATATGTGACCTGATTCCTCTCTCTTGCGGCTTTTAAGATTCTATCCTTACTCTGTATGCTAGGCATTTTCGTTATAATGTGACTTGGTGTAGATCTGTTGTAATTTTATACATTAGGTGTCCTGTAATCCTGTTGTATTTGGTTTTCCAATTCATTCTTCATGCTTGGGAAATATTCTGATGTTATCTCTTTGAAGTGATTGTGCATTCCTTTGGTTTGAAAGTCTGTGCCTTCCTCTATCCCAATAACTCTTAGCTTTGGTCTTTTGATGCTGTCCCATAATTCTTGGATGTTCTGTCCATGGTTTCTTACTATCTTCACTGTGTGATCAACTTTATTTTCCAGATTGTATACTTTGTCTTCCTTATCTGACGTTCTTTCTTCCAAGTGATCTAGTCTGGTGGTTATGCTTTCTATTGAGTTTCTTATTTGATTTATTGTATCCTTTATTTCAAGGATTTCTGACTAGTTTTTTTTTTTTCAGAGTCTCTCTCTCTCTCGAAGGAATCTTTTGCTACCTATATTTGCTCTCTTATCTTATGGTTGGAGTGATCAATTTTGGCCTATAATTGCTCATTTAGGTCACTCTTTAATTCACAGATCATTTTAATCATGAACCTTCTGACCTCCTTTTCTGATATTTCATCAAAGTTGCTGTCCATGTGTTCTGTTATTATAGTATCCTGGTTTGTTTGGGGCACTTTCCTCTCTTGTTTTTTCATGTTGTCTATGTATCTTCCTTTCTTGCAGTGTGGATCTGAGCTGTTTACATTTTCTTCCCTATATTCTTGTAGTACCCTTGCAGATTGTCTGTACCTCACCTGGATGTTGGGCTTCCAGACCCTGCTGGTGTCCCTCAGTGTATGCTACTGCATCTAAAGGTGATGGTGGCAATAGCCGAGGTAAATTGAGATAAAAAATAGATATGGTGCCCCAAGATGGAAGCACTGTCTTACAGAGATGGGGCTGCAAGAGTGGGCCTCACATTCCCTTTGGGATGCCTGCTCTGAGATGCAGCTGCTTCTAGGCCCTGTCTACTGTCAAAAAGTTAGGGGCTGCTGCGTAGGGAAGGCTATGGCAATGACTGCAGCGTCCCAAGATGGAAGTGGGTTAGGCTTAGGCTAGGGCAGGGACTCAGACATACCCTGGACTTGGGTCCTACGCCAACTCGGTGTGGACAGATTTGGGCCAGGCCGAGGCTCCTGCAGTAGTCTGCTGGTGGGAAGAGGCAGTCCTGTGCTGGAGGCTGGGCTCCAGCAGGTGCCTATCAGTGGAGGGGTAGACCCAGGCCTACTGTGAGCCTGGATCCTGCGCAGGCTGGTGTGGGTTGTCTCACAATTTTTATTCTCTAAACTGTTTTTATTTTCATATGTCACCAAAGAGCAATTTAAGAGATTAACAATGATAGGTCTTTTATATATTACAGAAAGATAATAATATCTATAATTTATTTAACACTTTAGAGATATCATCTTAATTTTTGCCATTCTGTGATAAATGCATTCCTATTCCTGTTTAGAGGATAAAAATAGAAATTTATTCTTAGCCAACAAAATGATAGAACAAGGCTTCAAATCCAATATACTATCTTCAAGTTCACTTTCCTATATTTCTTCTCAGAGAACCAGGAAGAAAACAAAAAAAGCCCTCTGCTACCAAAATGAATGTCAAAAGTCCATCTGCTAAAATTTATTAATTTGTCCCCAAGAAAATCCCTCAGGCTCTTAATCAGAGCCTATTCAGTCTAATCCTATCATAATTCCAGATTATCTGTTTTCTGACTCTGTCAGATAAGAAGCAGCATTTTAAAGCAGTGAGAGGAATAAGAGATGCAATTAACCTTTTCAGAATAAGAGACACAAGTGCTACAGAAATTATTATAACAAACTGAAAAAGAAAGAAAGAAATCCAGCAGTATAAGGCTACTTAGAAGCAAATAGCTGTATAATCTAACATCAGATTAGCCAAAAATTGCTGTTCACAAATACTAGGGACATCTTTTGACAACTTTATACCTTCTTACAATAACTCCATTAAATCTTCCAAATGACAAGAATCAGAAGTTATGTGTTCTCATTTGTATTCTTTTTTATTTTTTAAAGATAAATTTCTGCTGTAAATACCATTGTTGACAAACAATTGGTTTTGCCAATTGAATCTAGAAGGTTCAAGATTCTGTTGTTGAAGACTTTATATGGTATAAAAACACTTTTTTTTGAAGCTCAAAAGAAAATAATGTATTATTTAGGAATACATGATAAATCAATTCTTAAGTGCAAGGGAATAATGACATCTCAATTTGAGAGAGTCCTTTCATCCAGGAGGTGACAGGGAGATGGAGTAAGCAAATAATCCAAAGTGAAAATGTGAATAAACATTAACCAAAGAATTCCAATAGACTATACCAATAAACCAAAAGGTCATGTGAAGAGATACTCAATATTATTATTTATCAGGGAAGTACAAATCAAAACTTTAATGAGATACCATTTTTATCCACTAAGATGGGTATGATTTTTTTAAAGGGAAACAATAAGAAGCATTGCCAAAGACGTGGATAAACTGGAAGCTCATCTACTGCTGATGACAATGTAAGATGAAGATGGTACAGCCACTTTGAAAAACAGTTTTTTAATTTCTTTAAAAAGTTAAACATAGACTTACCATATGACCTAGCAATTCCATTCTTAAATGTCTACCCAACAAAGAGGTGGAAAAAAGTATGTCCACCAAAAGAAAAATGCAAACAAATAATCATTGGAGCATTATTCACCATGGCCTCGAACTAGAAGTAACTGTCCATCAACGACTGAATAGATAAACAAAATGTGGTGCAACCATAGAATAGATGAATAGTGATTCAGCAAGGACCAAGAATGAAGTACTGAAGTATACTACAACTTGAACAAACCTCAAATACATGCTCAGAAATGTTTGAGGAGGTAGATATGATTTGAACATTACACAGTACATACAAATATCACTATCACAAGATCTCGTAAATATGTACAATTTTTTATGGGTCAATTTAAAAAAAAAAAATTAAAAACATTATCCTCAGTAAATGAAACATGACACAAAAGAACACTTGTATGATTCTATTTATGAGAAATGTCCTAGAAAAACAAGACAGAAAGGAGATTAGTGGTAGCCTAGACCTGGAGGTTGGACTACAGAGTGATTGTGAATAAACATAATACTTATTTTTTAAAGTGGTGAAAATGTTCTACAATTGAATCATGGTGGTGATTATACAACTCTTTAAGTGTTCTGATATTTCATAGAATCGTACACTTTTAAAGTGAGTGCATTTTATGGGATGTAAATTATATCTCAATAAAACTAGGTTTTTAAGCATAACCGATTTCAACTTTTTCCTCTAACATTTTAATCACCCACCCACACTATTCAAAGTCCTCATGAAGTGTTTCTTAATTGAAGCAACACATGACTATGCTGTTCATCTCCTTCTAGTTTGCATAACTGTCAGGTGGAAAGGAGAAGCTTAATTACCCACAAATTACACTCATTATCATCCCTACCAATTTAAACAACTACAGTGTGGTTATGAGTAATGTCACTAAAAATGTGCTGGTTTGAAGTTCCATCGACAAAGGAAATAGTGACAATTCATGACCTTTGCATTGCTGGACATGATAGTTTGGCCACATCTACCTTACAACCCTGTGTCTGCATTGGATTATATTAGAATATGTGCATGCCTTTAATTTTAAATTCACAAAAAGGGAGCTGACAGTAGCTTTTTTGTTTTTGTTTTTTTCCTACCAGGGATTGAACTCAGGGGCACATGACCACTGAGCCACATCCCCAGCCCTATTTTGTATTTTACTTAGAGACAGAGTCTCACTGAGTTTCTTAGCACCTCACTTTTGCTGAGGATGACAATTCTCCAGCCTCAGTCTCCCGAGCCACTGGGATTACGGGCCTGCACCACCACATCTGGCCGACAGTAGCTGTTTTATATTAAAAAAGAAAAAATAAATACTATATTATCTCATTTATACTTGGAACCTAGAAAACTCAAACTCAGAGAAAGAAAGAGTAGAATGATAATTGCCAGGGGTGAGGGGTGTGGGAATCAGGGAACTGTTGTTCAAAAGGTGCAAAGTTTCACTGATAAGATACATTCTGGGATTTAAATCTATTGTACAGGATGATGATAATAGTTAATAATACTATATTTCACACTTGAAATTGATTAAGAGAGTGTATATTAAGGGTTCTTACAACAAACTTCTTTAAAAAAAACTATCATTTTCCTTTTCCTGAATCATCTTTAAATATATATATATATATATATATATATATACACATACATATATACATACATATACATATATGTATATGTATATATATGAGAGAGAGAGAGAGAGAGAGAGACCATCTACAGGGCAAAATGGAAAAGTAGATGAACATAGGAGAACAGCATCAAATCTCATAAAAACAAAAACTAACTGTGAGACATATTTGCTATTCCTCTGTGAAAATACTCATTTGGTGCTTAATATAGAACTTGGCAAAGTTCAATATCTTCTGTCATTTATGCTTCCCCAAGGACTTAGGTGAATGTTTCTGATATAATTGTTTGTAACAAAAATATACTCTTTAAATTTATGTGTACCGCATTATTGTTCTATGAGGTTCAGGAGTGTTTGGTATTTTTTTAATAGGTTGTTTTGAAAGCCTCTCAGAAAGAAGGCCCAGGATGAACTTAATGCCTTTGTTTATCCTTTTTTATAGAGTGGGTTATCATAGGTTCTTTCCACTGTGCAAAATGAAAAGCTGTTTGGGGAAAACAGCATTGACCAGCATATTTTCCCCTGATCTGTGGAGTGTTGTGGTGAGACCAGAGCTGTCAGACCCAGGCAGAACAGCCATTGAGAGCGCATTAGCACCCAGACACTCACAGCCTCATTTCTATGACTGCTGGTGCAGTAGGAAAATACAGGAGAGCAGCAAGGGCACAAAATGAGTTATTTCCTTCTTTATTTATCACTTTGTGTTCAACCTTGACAGGGCTGACTGGCAGGAAGGAAAACAGCAATGAAAAACCCTCCACTTGTTAATAGAGTGGTTTAGATTCAATAAACAAATGTGTCATCGTCCATGATCTTCTAGGTACCATGGATTGTGTTTGTTTTCATTGTCAAGGTATTTCCCCTTCCTTGGAATATCTTGCTCTTCCATCTACTCCTGATGAAATTCTATTCCTTGGAGACTGAGATGTAAAAAAGACATCAATGTGGAAAAGGGGGAAATCTGGGCAAAATCTGTGGGTTAGTAAATAGTATTGTGTCAACATTAATTTCCTAGTTTTGATCACTGCGCCAAGCATATGTAAGATGGGGGTGGTTATTAATATGAGGATAAATTGGGTAAAGGACATATGGGAACTCTGTATTATCTTTTTGATTCAGGGGGAAGTAATCTCCACAGGTTTGTAGTAGAGAAGTCCTGTTACAAAAGACAAATGAATATAAGAAAAACAAATAGGATTTTATTAACACTTATATTCCATATAGATGAAGAGATACTCAGACTGAGAAATTCTCAAAAAGGGGACTTTGAATTCCATCTTCAATAAAGAACAGCATGTTTTAAGAGTAAAAGTGACAGGAAAAGGGAAAAGGGCTTTGAGTCTGTATGGGTGGCAACTTGGGGAGAAGAAAATAAAGGACAGATTAAAGGCTAGTTAATATCAACTCCTCTGGAATCATCTCCAAGCTGATGAGGGTCTAACGCTGTCTTCATTGTCTCAAAGTGGCATATTCCAGTCTCCCACACACGTTTTCTCTGAGTCCAAATAAATTTCAAAATACAACCACTAAAGGAAAAAAACTGCAAGAGAGTTACAAAACTCAAAACAATAAAAATTCTGCTTCTCATGTTAGGTCTGTTATTAGATATCTTCCCCATGCTGTCTGCTTTTATATCCCAATGAGAGGTAAAATTTTATGTTTTATTTACTTTCATGGCCTTTTATTTTTGTATAACACATATCATATTCAAACTTTTATCCCTGGTGTATATGTTGAATCCCACCTATTAAGAAGGCAGGGTGGTTTACAACCTGAAAACTACAAGTTTATTTCTTAATTCTATGTTGAGGGAATGACCTACTCTCCCTGAGCCTTAGTTTCTTCTAAGAAAAGTGAGGGCAATAAGTTATCTCTAGCCATAGTGAAGATTAGATGATATATATGCATAAAGATCCTTGGATGAAACCTGGAACATAGTTGATGATCAAAATTATTGAGCATTATTATTCCCATTGCTACTACCAATAGACTAAGTTTCTCAGCACAGGATTTTCTTGTTAGAGTTTAAAGAAACTCAAAATGTGGATGCCCAGTAATGGGTTAGTGAATTAAAGATGTTCCAGAGTATAGTTTTTCAAGTTTATATGTTTGTTGAACATTGTCATTTTACTCAGTATTTTGCTCTAAATTACAATTGACCTCTTTACAATGTTTTCAATTCTCAAAAGCATACATTTATATACACTCCATCTCATAAAGTATAAATATATGCAGTGCATACTACTGAAGTTTGTCTACCTCCAAGTAGGAGAAAAGTCTTTATTTTGTACAAAGTTATAGAGTAAATCTTAAATGTTTCCCTTTTCTATTTCTCTTTATGAAAGAGGACTTTATCTCCCACTGCCAGCTCACAACCCATCACATTCTTTGACCTGTCAGTACCTCTTCAAGGGAACACTGCTCAAGGTTCACAGTGCTTGCACAGGTATAATAATATCTTCATTTCAAAATCATAAAGCAAATTTTATTCATCCCAACTCTTGCCTGTTTGCTTTTGGACTGACAGAAAAGGGAAACTGCTGAAATGAAACAGGATGCCAGTTTAATTTACTTTTATATGAATATTGTGAAAATATTCATTAGGGTAAGCTTAGTTGTTCTCTCATTCATTCATTCCTTTACAAAGGGTGCCTGAACCAACTAAGCTGCATACTGAAAATATAAACCACGATGAAATTACCGTCCCTACCCTAAAGGAACTCCCACTCCTGGGAAACAGACTTGTAAACAGCTCATTATAATGCATTGTGGAATGTGCAATAATAGAGATGTTCCAGAACATTATGGGATCATAAAAGAGCATTTCAATCTGCGGAGGAGAGGAGCATCACATCTGCAAGGTGTCCTTGGAGAGATGAACATTGAACTGCTCTAAAGCAGTGTACCCAGCTGTAACTGGCATGGAAGTCACTCAGAGAGCTTTTAAAAAAAATACTCATTCTTGGGAGCCACTCATATACATTCTTTGTAATTGGCCTGGGACATTTCAATGGACTTTTAAAGCTATAATACCCCAAAGAATGAATAGAAACTAGCTCAACTGAGAACAAAGTGGAAAGGGGCATGAAAGGACATGCCAAGCAGAGAACAGTATAAGAAAAGGCACTGAGGAAAAAAAAAAAAAAAAGTGCATGATGGGTAGAGCAAAGCTTCCAGTGTTGAGTGCAGACTACAGCAGTGGTGGGCAGTGAGGCAGGGTAGGTGGGCAGGGAGGAGATGCTGCTTTTAGGACAACAGATAGGGAAGGAAATAGCATGCTCAGATTCTCATCATAGCTTACTCTATAGCTGAGTGAAGACATATCAAGAAATTCTAGGCAAGGCATAATTAAGGGCAGAATCTTGGACTAGGGGTGTAATTCAGTTGTAGGGTACATGCCTGGCATGCACAAGGCCTCAGCACTGGGGGGAAAAAGAGTACCAATCTTGAAATGTCAGGGAAGAGATTCCTAAAAATTGTTTGGGAAGTCACACTAGATGGGCTCAAGTATTGTTTACATTTGCATGTGGTGAATGAGGTAGAAAGAAATCTGGTGAACAGGTGGATGGAGATTAATACCTACTGGGACAGAGAAGATAGTAATAACAGTTTGTTTAGAAGGAAATATGATATGCTGGGTTTGGATACAATGTATTTGAGATGCCTGTGGAGTGTTCAGGTGGAGATGTGGCATTAGGCCACCTGGTCTGGGTTTAAGAATGGGACAGAATATTGGCTTGGACTTCTTCAAGGTTGTTCCCCTCCAGCTTGCTTCTGAAGCAGCAAATAAGTAATGCAGAGATAAATAATTGATGACTGATGTAGTTCCTCATTATCTCCCTTTTATCTTGAATAGCTGTGTACAAATGCAATGCCCCAGCAAATTGTGTGGACAATTTGTCCAGTAGGACAAAAGAATTACAGATCTGTGGGCTTGCTGATTTTTGCACTCTCAGCAATGTCAGCACCCAGTGACTTAGACCACCATTTGAAGCTAGAATTTTGCTGTTCCACAAACCACATCATTTATGCCTACTGTCTGGGCTCTGAGCTTTGACATTTCTTAGTGTATTAGGACTAGGGAGTCACCTTATCTACCCAAGTTAATTTGGGCATGTACAACTTTTGGTGTTTTTTTTAATATCTCAATTGTCAATGATATTTACAAGTAAACAGATAAGGGCTAAGCCCCCCATGTAGCTTCAATATCAGGTTTGAACAAAGCAAATTTTATACCAAGCTCTGTCATACAGATGGATATTTATTAGTGTCCTGACTATTCTTAAAACAAACCACCCTAAGACTTAATGGGTTAAAAACTATGTCATTATGGTATCTCAGGGTTCTAAGGATGACTGGTCTCAGCTAGCTTGTTCTTTCTTAGGATCTCATATCTGCTGGGTCTCTGGGGACATATTGTACTGAACATCTGGCTTTTGATGCTGACTTTGACTGGAAGCTCAGCTGGAGCCATGACACCTATAGATATCTTTTCCATGCAGCTTGAGCTTACCATATTATGGCAGCTGGTACCAGCATTTGTCAGGCCAGTTAAGACTATGCACAGAATTGGTGTAGAGCATTTTCTGCCATATTCTATCACCACAGCCACAAGGACTTCTCAGATTCAAGTGGAGGTGAAAGAAACAGATTCTCATGGCTTGATGGAGAATGACAAGGTCACATTCTAGAAGATCATTTAGTTTCTGTGGAAAATAAAATCTGTTCCAGCCAGCTGTGCAAAATTCAGTCTTCCATAATTAGAAAACAGATACAACATAGTCATGCAACCTATTCTTGAAGAATGATGAAGTCTCAGTTCTTTGTCCTTTTTGGTACTCCAAAAGTAGTTTCCATGAAAAGCTTTACCTGAGGCCAGTGTAAAGCCATTTCGGAGAGAGGGTTTGGCTGGCTATTTTATTTCACCATATGATGACAAAGAAGGTAGGTAGGCTACTTGAGGCCTATGGGACACTGTGAGAATCAATCTTAGAGTTACAGCCCACAAGGCTCATTAAACTCTTATACTCTGCTTATGCAAAATTAGTGAACATCTGTAAAATACTCAGCACATATATACTTTTGCACTACATATGGGATTGTATTTTAAAGTAATACAAAGATATCAAAACATATTCTGTCACAACATATTCTATCAGAATTTGCTATTTATATCCACTTTGAGGTTTCTGATAATAAATTTGTTCCTTATCTGGCACAAATGCCCAGTAGACCATTGAATATGAAAGTCTAGGCCTTTGCAGAGACCTTAGGATTGGGACTTTTGATTTAGCAAACATCTGGACATAGACTTTTATGCTTTTATTCGTGTGTTATAGTTATACATAGTAGCTGGGTTCATTTTGACATAATCATACACACATCGAATTTAATTTTCTTCATTTCAGTCTCCAGGGCCGCCTCTTTCCCTCCTCCCTCCCATAGTCCCCTTCCTTTACTCTTCTGGTCTTCCACTTATTCATTTGCTTGTTTGTTTTAATTTGTGCTTTATGGATACATAAAGGTGAAATTCATTGTGGTATATTTACACATGCACATAGTATAACTTGGTCAAATTCATTCTGCTTTTCCTCCCCTTTCTTAGCCCTCCTCCCTTCTTCTTCTCTTTCTTCTACTCCACTGATCTTTTCGATATCCAAACCCTTCCCCTGCCCATCCCTACATTTTCCCTTGTTTTGCTTTAGTTTCCTCATGAGAGAAAACATTCAGTCCTTGATTTTCTAAGTCTGGCTTATTTCACTTAGCACAATGTAGGCTGTCTTCACGCTCTTGATCTCTCCTTTTCTGTGCAGAAGATTTTCAATTTGATGTCATCCCATTTATTGATTCTTGATTCTTTTTCCTGAGCATTAGGGTCTTATTAAAGAAGTTAGTACCTGTGTTGACCCTGTTTTCTTCTAGCAGTTGCATATTTCTTATCTAACTCCTAAGTTTTGGATCCACCTTGATTTGACTTTTGTGAAGGGTGAGAAAAAAATATCTAGTTTCATTCTTCCATATATATATATATATATATATATATATATATATATATATATCCTGTTTTCACAGCACCATTTGTTAAAACATTATCTTTTCTCCAATACATATTTTTAGCACTTTTGTCAAGCATGTGGGTTTGTCTCTGTACCTTCTATTCTATTTCATTTGGTCTTTTTTAACCCTTTGACTAAGAGTTTTTCAATCTTGCTTCTCTTTTCTAAGAACAAACTCTTTGTTGCATTGATCCTTTGTGTTGTTCTTTTATTATTATTATTATTATTCTCAATTTCATTAATTTCAGCTCTGATCTTAATTCTTTTCTCTCTTCTACTGATTTTGAAATTATTTTGTTTTTCCTTTTCTAAGACCTTGAATGTATAGCATTATATTGTTTATTTGGAATCTTTCTTTTTCTAAACGTAGGCACTCCATGTTATAAACTTTCCTGTTAGAATTGCCTTCGTACAGTGTCAGATACTTTGATATGTTGTGTCTCTGTTCTCACGTATTTCTAAGAATTTCTTGATTTGTTCTCTCATTTCTTCTTTAATCCCTTCCTCATTTAAAAGAATATTGTTCAATCTCCATGTGTTTATGTGGTTTCTTTCTTTCTTTCTTTTTCTTGCTGTTGATTTCTAGTTTCATTTCATTAGGAACTGGTAGAATTCATAAGATTATATAAAAACAATTTGTTTATTTTCTAAGACTTACATTTTGACCTAGAATATGATCTATCTTGGAAAAGTTTTCATGAGTTGCTGAGAAGGAAATGAACCAACTGTTCTGAGGTGAAGTATTCTGTTGATGTCTCTTAGGTCCATTTGATTAATGGTATTATTTAGTTGGGAAATATATTTATTGATTTTACTTTTGGATGACCTGTCTGTTGGTGAAAGCGGTGTGTTAAAATCACCTCAGTATTATTGTATTAGGGTTTGTCTGGAATTTAATGTCAATAAGTATTTTTTAGTCAATAGGTACACTGAAATTTGAAGCATAAGTATTTGCTAACATTATATCTTCTTGTTGAATTATTCCCTTTTCAGTATTTACTGGCCTTCTTTGTCTCTTTTGATTAAGTTTTACTTGAAATCAGCTTCATCAGATATGAGAATAGCTACTCCTGCTTGTTTTTGCATGCTATTTTTTTATCCATTTATTTTTAGCCTATGGATGTTGTTGCCTATGAGATGAGTCTCTTGCACTCCTGCACATAGTATATAGCTGGATCTTGTTTTTAAGTCAATTCATCCAATCCATGACTTTTAATAGGGAAGTTGAAAATATTTACATTCAAATTATTACAGATAGCTATTTTTATTTCCTGCAATTTTGGTTTGTTGGCTATATTTAATTTGGACTTTATTTTCATTCATTAGTTGCTCTTCTAATGAGCTATAACTATTTAAGAGGTTTGGGGTTTGTTTATGAGTTCTTCTAAGTATGGTGTATTTTTTAGTATTCTGTGTAGTGCTGACTTAGTGGTCATGAACTCTTAGTTTATTCTTTTCATAGAAAGTTTTTTCTTCATCAATTCTGAAACTTAGCTTTGCTGAATATAGCAATCTTGACTGGCAGTGTTTTTCTTTTAGAGCTTAGAATATCTCATTCCAAGCCTTCCTTGATTTTAGCATCTGATTTGAAAAGTCAGAAGTGAGCTTTACTGGTTTTCCTCTAAATATAACCTAATGTTTTTCTCTTACCGCTTTTAATACTCTTTCCTTATTTTCTATGTTAGACATTTTGATTATGATGTCTTGGAAAGGTTCTTTATTTATCTAATCTATTTGGTGTTCTGTATGCTTCCTTATGTGGCTGTTTCTCTCATTTCTAAGGTTAGGGCAACTTTCTGCTGTTATTTCACTGAAGATGTTCTTAATACCTTTAGCCTGTATCTACATGTTCTCTTCTATCCTGGTCACCCTGGTTTAGTCTCTTGCTGTTGTCCCAGAGTTCTTGAATATTCCAATCATGGCCTTTTTCTCTTTTTATTTATTGCATACTGAGTACTCAAGTTCATATACCCTATCTTCAAGTCCTGAAGATCTGCTTTTTATGTAATAAAATCTGTTAGTGGTACTCTTAAGTAATTTTTAATTTAATTCATTGTGCCTTTTGTATCCAGGAATTCTCATTTCTTTTTATTATCACTACTTCTTTATTGAAATGGTCTTTCATCTTCTGCATTTATTTATTAATTCATTCCTTCAATGATTATTTAGTTAATTGAATATTTTAATAATCAGATTTTATAGCCTTTCTCTTGAATTTTATCCACTTCCATATCCCATATCTGTGGGTTCCTTTGTTGGGGGACTGTGAATTTGTGAGGGAGATTTGTTTGCCTCTTTCTTCATGTTTTTTGAGGTTGTAGATTTGCACATCCATTAAGATGGATTCTTCCTCATTTTTTACCTTTTTGTTGTTGTTGCTTACTTGTTAGATTGACTTTGTTCTAGGGACTCTTTTCTTCATTTTTGCTGAATGAGTAGAAGTTCAGGAGTAGAACCTGAGTGCTCCCTCTAGTTTTTACCAATTGAGGCCTGGTTATTGGTATGGGGTTTTTGTCTCCCCTATTCTATAAGTTGAACTATTGTCAAGGTTCAAGTGGGACTAATTCAGGTGTGGAATGAGATTTGCTGTTACTTGGATGAGTTGTGAGTATTGCTCAGAGTAGAGTATTTCTGCTCTGTAAGCCTGAAGTGTCCCAATCACTTTCCACCCCCTTGTAGAGGCAGTGGAAAGTCAGGAATAACACTAACACCAGCAACAGATTTACAGCCTTAAGAAAAATGTCCAGTGTCTACTCTGATGCATGTAATACTAATTACTATCTGTATAGAAATTGTGGGGTCAGCATTTAACATCAGCACCAACGATAAACATTTGTGAACTAGATTGGAAATTAAACAGCAGGTGTCTACCATATAATCCACTATATTAATAATCACAACAACATGAACAGGGTAGGAACTACATAATTCTATCAGATAATGGAATTATAGTTCCTTAAGTGAAAATAAAATAGGGTAGGAAGGCAAGAGAAGGTTTGGAATATTTAAAAAGTGAACTGAGGAGAGAAGCAGGAGAGAGCAGCAGATGATAGCAATAAAGAATGAAGAGTAAAAAAATAACTTAATACTAAAATTTTAAAAAGAGAGGAAGAAGAAACAAGAAAATTAGCTATTAGTGAGGGAAGAAAGTGAAGAAAGAATAAGAACAAAAGCCAAGTTCCAAACAAATATAAGATCAAAACAAGACAAACCCAAATAAGATTTTATCCCACAAGAGTAAAACCAAGTCTAAATAATAAGCAGGTGAAGAAGAAAGCTAATTAAAATGAAATAAAAATTATATTAATATATAATATGTGTGCATTATATATATTATATATTCTAGAGCCTATCAACACAGCAAAAATCCACACATATGCACATGAAATCATGCAGAATGGAAAAAAGTAAAAAGCAAATAAAGTTTTAAAATAAAATATTGATTTTAAAGAAAAGGAAAAAGTGATTTGAATAGGAAAAATATTTTTCTTAATAAGAAATATAGGGCTTATTTCTGCTGATGTAGTCAAAACTATTGGCAAGGATGGATGTTCATTGCTTATGCTGCTGTACTATTTTTTGTATGTATGTATGTATGTATTTGGAGAGAGGGCTTCATAACACTGGTCAAGGGCTGGGGGTTATGTCCCAGGTCTTTGTGTATCTCACCAAGCTCCAGCCATAGTGGTCTAAAGCCAAAGTTGGTTATAGCATCTCTCAGCTTCATATCTTCCAACATAGGATGAGACAGACTTGTGAATACTGACAAATCATGTACTGCCATATTAGGACTGTTGCAGAGTTCTAAATTAGAAGTTCCAGCAGCTGAGTGGGGTTAAGTCTTGGCTAACTTTGGAGCTCTGTAGGTGGATACTTAAGATCTGCTCCACATGAGATGCCCCCCACCCCATTGCTGGGGAGATACTTGTCTCTGCTGACATCTGGGTCTCAGGGACCTTTTGAAAATTCCACTTTTAGGGCAAGGAGTCTAAATCTCCACAGGCCTCACATGTTTACCACCATGGATGTGAATTACCCAGGATGAGATCTGGAGTGTGGACATTCCTGTTTGATCAGTTACTGGTATATTCTCAGTTGCTTGCATGGAACGCCAGCAAAGGGGAGGCTCTCTCTCCTCAGTATCCCCAGTCTGGATTGCCCTAGGCACCATTCTCTCATTCTCTCTGCACCTGTTTCAATCACCCTGTATCAGGTACACACTCCGAGACCCACAATAGGTGACTGGTGGGTCAGGCTGGCAACTTCCTTCATGAATACCTAATCTCACACTCAGCCCCTTGCTCCATGTTTTCTAAATAAATGAGTCCCACTGGAAACTCTGGTTCCCACTGGACTCTCCACCCCTTAGCCTAGCAATTTTGGTTGCTTTTCACTTAACAACTTCCTCCACCATCTCTGGATCAGTTAAGGTCAGCCTCTCTCTCTATTCTGCATGTTCCCCAAGCCAATTTTATTTGCTATGCTTTCCTCTCTCTCTGCCTATGCTCCCCTCCCCTCCATGATGGAACTTACACTGCCGCCAGCTAAGCTGGTGAATATCTAAAATGTATTTCTTATTTTATGTTCAAAGTTCCCAATTTTCTGTGTGTGTGTGATTATTTTATTGTCCAGTGCTGAATTTCAGTGAATCCCCTTAACTGAGAGTATAGTCTTACTGCTGTTTAAATCTTGAGCTGAGGAACCAGTGGGGAGTGCACATTCTTCTAATCCACCATCTTCTGAGTCCTGGCATATATTTTTAACCATTTTTTTCCTATTTAAATTTTAAAAAAAGCATGAGAATGAATAAAATAATTCAGGAAGAGTGAGAAAAGCAATGTTTCTTGGTCAGTCCCTAAGAATCACCAACATCGATAGGGTAGAGAAAGATCGAGGCTGTAAGTAAAAATAGTATAGACAATCTCCAGAAAGAGTGCTGATCAGCAATTGCAAACACAGCAAGGTGGTCTGGCCAAAATGTTTTCACTGGGATTCGCAATTAGAGGTCACAGTGACCTTAGCAAATGCTTTTTCAATGAATTGCGATCAGAAGACAGGCACCTGGGGCTTGAGAAGTGAATGGAAAACAAGGAAGTAAAGACTGACTCTGAGAAGGTTTGGATAGGAAGCAAAGGGAGAACTAGACAAACCCAAGAGGGACAGGGAGTGAAGACAGAGACTTGAGTATGTTTCCAGGGAAGAAGAGAAGCAAATATTGGAGGTATTGTCAAAAGAGACATTCCTTATTCCTTATCAAGTTTTCAGTGGATAAAAGGGAGAAGTGATAGAGGTCAAGGTTAAAGAATTATTGTAAGTCATAGGCATGAATTTGTTCTGAGTCAATTTAAGACCTACAAATCTTCCTAACTTCCTACATAGGCAGACTTAATCTGTGTTTCTGGATTATTTTTGTGCTGGTACAATTATCTAGCCCTGATATTTATAATGAGTTTCTTTATGGGCTTGCTTACTTACTTAGGAAAAACTATAGAATTCCATACCTTGGAAACTAAAGGCCAATTTCTAAGAAAATATATAATGGCAATATCCTCCACTTTATCACCTGTCAGGTTAAAAGAACTCCTTGCTCAGATTCCTCCTCTGAAGATTGAAAATCATCACTTCCAACCTGGTGACTTGGTTTTAGTCAAGACCTGGAAAAAAGAAGCAAGCTTCAACCAAGCTGGAAAAGACCTTACATGCTCCTGATCACCTGAGGGCTATTCAAACTACTTTCAAAGGGGTTAACTCATTACCATGGGAGTTTCCACCTCAAAAAGTGAATATGGCCAGGATGGATGGCCATGCCAAATGGTACAAAAACAAATAAATGAAAATAAGACCAAAAGCTATAAAAGGAAAAAGGGGGAATTTGTGGGAAAAAGGGGGAATTTGTGAGAAAAAGAAAGCCCAGTGGTCCATTTTCAGAATACAGTATTTAGCTTTAAATGTAAAATACCTTGGGATATATAAGCTGGAGGGGAAAGAAGGATATAAAATTACAAGCAGTTAACACCAGAGAGTAAAAATTCACAGCCCCTTGACAAACAGAAGGTGAAAAGGAAGGCCTCCACCCGCAGAATTATTGTAAAATAATATTTGACAAACACAGATAAACTCTACATGCCAAAAGGCACTCAATCCAAGAGGACTTTCCAACCACAAGAAAACAAAGGGAGGTGGGGACAACTAAAGTTACATTTCTTTAAATAACCCAATAAGGAATAGTAAAACCTAGGTGATGTTCAGGAAGACTGTGTACCCAATAGTACTCAGCCAATGAGCAACTGGGGGAAGGATCTTGTGCTCTAAGGAAAAAACACTGATTGCACCCAATCTGTGGGTCCCTGACCACCAGGCACCCAATTTTGAAAGACCATCATTAAAGTAAAGCCTCACTTTTTGCTGTATCTTGTGTCTCTGAGTCCATTCTTTAGGCTTGTACGGGTGACTGTGTTTCTCACAAACAGCAACCATAACAGATGGGAGTCCCCAGGCCCCACACAAGTTCCCTGGATCCTTGACAACCTCAGAATAAAGATGCAATTTCTCATAACTCTAGCATATGGGAACTCACAGGCAAAATTAATTTGTAATTTAGTTTGGAAAATGTAATGTAAATGTGAGAAATGTAAAGAGGAAAACTATGCATCCTACTATCTTGACTACTTTCCAAATCTTGATCATTAAAGGAAGTTAGAGGAGCATTGTTTATAGAAAATTTCTTTTTCTGAAAGAATGTAAGGTTTCTGTTAAGATGAAATGGCATAAGGACTGAATAGAGAGCCATGAAAAGGGGTGAGCTAGGGAAAGAGATAATCAAAGAGTGATCTGACCCAGGTCTTTCAGGCAGTGTTTAAAGCCCCAAATGAGAATGGATATCATGACATTTCAGTGACGGTAGGCACACAATGGTGTGACTATCTCTAGCAGTGGTCATTCTGGTATAGAAATTAAAAAATGGATGCCTGAACTTCTCCTAAGTTGAAGTTTTACTAAGAGGACACATCAAGAGAAAAATTAGCCTGACCTCCAAAATGCAAAAATTCTGATTCAGAAGTTTTGAGGGAGAGGAATTGCTTTGTTGTTTGTTTGTTTGTTTTAAGTGGAAGACCAGGACTTCAGTCACTTTTCATCACAGTGCAGTATAGTAGAAATCGTCTCGATACTTTCCCCAAGAAATGACTCATGGACTTGGACTGCTTCTGACTTGTAACTCTGTCACCTTGGACATCTTTACATCCATCAGGCAAACAGGAAATAAAAAGAGGGGGTGGAGCACCACATCCACCCTTAGTTATCTGAAATGGGAAGAGATACAATATATCCACTCATATTCCTACCAACAGAGACCCAGCTTCAACCTAAACACAAGAGAAATAGAGTCTGTCTTTGTTCCTATAAAGAGGAAAATTATGAGATAAACAGAATATTGACTTAGCCAAAGTACTGGTAGTTAGGACATGAAGATTTCTAATGTAAAGCAAGTTCACACAATGACAAAGTACCCAGGAATGTTTGCAGGCTATTCGAAGAATGAACTAAGCGCTAAACTGTTGGTTAGATGGCTATAATGGACACTGTGGTGTGCAACTCAGATTCTCCAGCTGCAGAGAAACAGCCTTCAGCTATAAGCTGTCAGTGAAATTTCCTCAGCTTTCCCAAGAGCATCTTCCCATCTTGGGGAGTCCCACAAACAATGGCTGGTTAACACCATTATACAATAACATGACTGAACTGGCCTGAACTTAGAACATTTCTGAAAGGCATCCTAGTATCTGAGCTCCCTGCAGAGTTGGTGATATCTCTATTGAGACTGCATCAGAACTCAAGTTTCCCCCTCTGCTCAATGTGTCTTTCTTCCTTCCACTTAAGTAGGGTATCAAGAGTTATTCCCAATAAACCTCCACTATGTTAATCTCCTGCTCACAATCTGCTTCCTGGGAAGCCAACTGCCTACATAATCTATGAATCAAAGAGCAAACTGAAACTGCAACGAGCTTGTTCAAAATTAAGAACTTCAAGATGGTAAAACCAACTTTCATTCAGGGGCCCTCCTAAGCGCAGAGCTTGATGTGACTATACAGGTTGCATAGCCCTGAAGCTGGTCCCACAATAACCTCTATATACTTAGAAATTTTTTTATTATAGGAGTTGTGGTAGATAGGTCATTAAGGACTCAAGAGGTTGAATTAATCAAGGAAAGAAGTCAGATTATCAGGTCATTGACAGGAAAGGGATTTTGAAGGCTCTAGCTAGACCTAACCCACACAGCAATAAAACAGCCAAGGACAGGAAGCAATAGACAGAAGAATGCCAGTCCTATTCATGAGCTTTTGGCACCTGAAATCTGCATAGAGAGTGGGATATTCTGTCAAGGACAAAATTTGAGTCAATACAACAAAGAAGGAAGAGAACTCTTATATGCAATTTTTACAGATGCCTAGACTTTATTGCAGAATACATCTAACTAAAATATGGTTGATTTTGTTCAGTTATATGGTGTCTGCTTTCTACACAAATACCACTGTAATAATTGCAATGCCATTTTCTCAGAGCTTTGACACCTGGAACTATGAGAATATCTACTCTAATAGACTTTGATCTATTCATCTGATAAACCACTCCTGTACAAAAGACCAGTTAACTTTTCTTAATAAAAAGGAAATTCATTTTAATTACAGGGTTGTATTTAACATGGTAGGTTCTTAATTGCAGGGGAGATTTTAGAGATAAGTGTTTTATTTGCTCTTGAGGATATGCTAGCCCCAGCCTCAGCTGTTGTTTTCTTTTTAGTAAATGTACAATATATTGAAATTGCAGCTTCCAAGGAAGGCTGTTAAGCTAATTATGAAAACAGTCTGTATAATACTAGAGTGTTGCCTCTCTGTGTGTTTTTCATTTAAATTACAAAATTGGTGCCCCTTTGAATGCTTTTGCTTGGTTTGGACCACCAGTACTTTTATGGAAGAAATTAGGTGACTATCAAGCATGATTTTTTCATCACTTTGAAGCTAAAACAAGGTGACCAATACCTAAATAATTTGTCCAAGGACACTAATGACAGGAACTGCTGCAGTGTTCAGAATTTCAAATTTATCATTCTCATAGCTAATGGCTACAGTGTTTGCATGACAGACTTCATTTTCTCCTCTACCAGAGAAGAGGGATAACAACAGACTTTACTTTCTTCAAGAGAAAAGGCCTATTCTTTAACTATGCTATCTAAACTGTACAAAAGGAACATCAGTAGAGGAAAAAAAAAAAAAAAAGCGGGGGAGGGGGACCAAGAGGGGGGAGGAAGAGAGGCAGGGAAATAACTGGGGAATGTTATATTGTGTGCATGTATGAAAATGTAAAAATGAATCCCACCTTTATGTACAATTGTAATGCACCAATAAAAATGTGGAAAAAAATATTTAAAGTAAACTTTGTACAAGTTTTTTTTTATTTCCAATTGATAAAATAGAAGTCATTAGTAAATTGTACACAGCACTGTATAAGTACCTATAAACTACTCTTTCTAAACCTGGGGTTTTAATTAAAAAAAAAAAAAATTGGAACCAACTGTCATAATGTTCCCTGAACAGGATGCACTGAGGATACAATGCCAATGATGTAGTATTCCTGCAAAAATGATTAAACTAAATATACTGATAAGGAAGCAATCAGACAAATCCTAATTGAGATATTGTGCAAAGCAACTAGCCTATGCTTTAAAAAAATGTTGGTGTAGTGAAAGAGGAAAAAAGTAAATGGAAAATTGTTTTAGATTAAAGGCAACTACAGACAGGACGATTAAGTGCAATGCATTATTCCTGATCAGATCTTGAATTTGAAAAAGAGATAACCCCTCGGACTACACCCAAAGGACTTAAAAACAGCATACTATAGGGACACAGACACATCAATATTTATAGCAGCACAATTCACAATAGCTAAACTGTGGGAGCCAACCTAGATGCCCTTCAGTGGATGAATGGATAAAGAAAAATGTGGCATATATACACAATGGAATTTTACTCCGCAATAAAAGAGAATAAATCATGGCATTTGCAGGTAAATGGATGGCATTGGAGAAGATAATGCTAAATGAAGTTAGCCAATCCCAAAAAAACAAATGCCAGAATGTTTTCTCTGATACAAGGAGGCTGATTCATAGTGGGGTAGGGAGGGGGATCACAGGTGGAATAGATGAATGATAGATAGGGAAGAGAGGTGGGAGAGGATGGGAGGAGGCAGGGGATTAGCAAGGATGGTGGAATGTGATGGACATCATTATCCAAAGTACATGTATATAGATTCAAATTGGGTGTCAACCAACTTTATATACAAACAGAGATATGAAAAATTGTGGTATATGTGTGTAATAAGAATTGTAATGCAAAAAAGTACGTGTATAAAGACATGAATTGGCGTGAACACACTTTATATACAAAGATATGAAAAATTGTGCTCTATATGCGTAATAAAAATTTTAATGTATTCCACTGTTGTGTACTTAAAAAATAAACTCAATTAAATAAAAAAAAAGAGATAACCAATAAGAAACATGTTTGGGACAACTAGAGAAACTGAATAGAGGTTGTATGTTATACTGTAGTATTACACTAGTGAAAAATTTATCTGAATTTTTTTTATTTTTTGTTTTGTTTTGTTTTCATTTTTAAATATTTTTTTTTAGTTGTAGTTGGACATAATACCCTTATTTTTTTATGTGGTGCTGAGGACTGAACCCAGCACCCCACAAATGCTAGGTGAACGCTCTACCACTGAGCCACAACCTTGGCCCCTGAATATGGTTTTTAATAATGAAAATTAGGAGAATTTCCTTTTTCTCATGGGATACAGGCTAACATGAGAGTGAAGTGTCAAGATCTCTGTAATAAACTCTCAAATGGTACAGTAAAATAAACACAGAGAAAGAGAAAGAAAAAGTAAATCTTGGAAAGTTGTAACAAGGGCAAATCCAGCCAAAGGGCATACTGATATTCATTGTACTATTTTCACAATTTTTAAGTTTAAAGTTTAGTCTATATTTGAAAATGTACTAATTTGATAAAGCAAAGTGATGGTGTGTGAATTTATATTTTCATCACTAGTGAAGATGAATTTTTCATATTTTTCTTTGCAGTTTAGATTTGTCTCTCTTATCTGCCCATATCAATACATTAATTCATTCATTTAAAACAATATTTATTAAGATTCTATCACAGGCCAAGAGTAATTCTTCACACTGAGGCCACTGTAAATGAAGCATAAAAGAATGCTGCCCTCAGAGAGCTTGCATTCTAGTGGAAAGGCAGACAGCATCAAATAAAGAGAAAATATGCATTTGGTCTGTTCTGTATCTCTGTGCCATGCACTGGGGATATGCTAATGAATTTAAGAGTATTACTGGGCTGGAGCTGTAGCTCAGTGGAAGAACACCTGCCTTGCACGTGTGAGGCACTTGGTTCCATCCTCAGCACCACATAAAAATAAATAAAAATAAAGATATGGTGTCCATCTACAACTAAAAAATATTTTTTAAAAAACAATATTACTAACCTGTTGGGGCTCATATTCTAGTGGGGAAAAAGAGATAATTGGTTACAAAGGAAAGAAATACCACCTCTGTGTATAAATCTAAAACAATTGGAAGCAGAATTTCTAAGAGATATTTGCACACCCAAGTCACTGAAGCAACATTTACAATAGCCTGCCCCAACAGACATAGAACCCAAGTTTCCATCTACAGATAAATGGACAAAGAAAATGTATTACATGCATACAATGGAATGTTATGCAGTTAAGCAAAATAATCCAGTCACAAAAGACAAGTACTAAACGATTCTACTCATATAAAGTATCTGAAGTGGTCAAAATCATAGAAACACACAAAAAGTTAAAAGATAATTTCCAAGGACTTGAGGGAGAGAGAATTAGTATCTGATAGAATCAGAGTTTCAGTTTTATAAGATGAAAAAGCTCTGAAGATCTATTGTACAACAATATGACTATATTTAACACTCTCTCACTGTACATTGAAAAATAGTTAAGGTGATGTGTATAAGAGAGAAACAAACATCAGACTATCAGGTGGCAATAGATACTACAGAGGAAAATAAGTAGGGAAAATTAGCAGCACCCATTAGAAGAGTGAAGGGACTTTTAATCCACATGGACAAATGAGGAAAGAGATTTCCAAATGTGGTAAGCCATTGTTATAGATCGTGGCCACCATTAGAAGATGGCGACGGCTTCCACTGTGGCCTGTGGTAAACAACTCCTTTTATGGAGAGTTGGCGCGTAATCCCTGACCGCCCTATGAGAAAGATCCACGTGGCAGCTTGGGATTGGTATGCGGGAGGCTTTATTAGGCTGTGCTTGGGTGCTCGGCGGGGGGTCGCTAGAAGATGATACTTGAATCAAGGCCTGAATAAACTGCTGAAAGAAGAATCCTGTGTCGTGTTTTTCCCTTGCCGGCGAGGGGTCGCGACATCCAAAGGCAAGGCCCTGAGGTAATTCAGGAGGTCAGTGTGTGCAGGATGAGGAATCCATGATGAAGTAAGAGAAGAATGGGGTGTGGGGAGGAGAGATTGTGGAAAACCTAGAAGCCATTTTATAGATTTTATAGAGTTGTTTGTATACTGAGTGATATGGGAAGCTATGAGCAAGGATGGAAACAGGCACAATAGCCCAGAAGCTACAGAAACAACCAGAAAAATAACTGAGGGTGTGTGGCAGGGATGACTAAAGAGTTGTGGAATTTATTCATGACTTCACATGTAGGAGATAAGATTATCTACCATCATACAGTTGAGTTCTTTTCTGGTCACAGACAATGCTCAACTTAATATATAAATTTCAATATAATCTACTGAGATCTGTCTCTCCAATTTGACTGTATCTCAAATCTTTTTCATGTTGTTTGTACCTAAAAAGTTAAAACTCTGTAATGTAGAACATTTATTTCTTACATATACACATAGTCCCAATGCAGATATTCCTAGATGTCCTGCTTTCCTGAGTGCCTCTACTCCAGGTAGTGACTCAGGGACCCAGGATTCTTCCATGAGGTTGATCCAGCATCTCATTGTCCTCCATTTCCAGACATAAGATAGAGGGAAAAATCCCACAGGATGTTTTACAGTCAGTTCTAGAAGTAGCAAAAACATTTCTACCCACTGCACTTTAGCCAGAATTCAGGTATATGCTCACAAGTGGTAGTAAATGGGGCTGCATGGGTAGTCTTCCGGAGTAGGCAAAAGGAGAATGAAACTACTAGGTCAACATGCAACATGGTCTCTACAGAAATTTTCTATTTTTATCTTTAATATATTTTAATTTAACTACTCTCCAAAGTCCAAGTACATTACTTAACAATTCTTGGCTTCATTATTAAGGATCATGAAGATATGAAACCCAAAATAAAATCTCCTAACTTTTTGTTTCAGAAATTTCACAGAAGGAAATAAAAAGATATTATTTTGTCTGTTTTAAAGGGGAATTTCCTACTATTTCCAGCACTTTATACCTTCAAATTTTAAGCTGGGGGCAGCTTCTCATAAAATACCTGGAACCTAACTTTTAGTACCTAAAAGGAATTTCAGTGGAGGCATGTGGTGTCTTCCTAAACAAAAACTGGAAGAGCACAAAGTCTGTCCCATGAGATGATAATAAAAAGCCAAGTAGCAAACAATTAACACAGAATCAGATTGAGACAACCCTTCAAATCAATATTCTTTTTCTCACATCTATTTAAGTGGAACTGCTGCACAGAAAAATCCAAAAATTATACAGAAAACATAATGGGCTTCTGTGTGTTTTAATATTATAAGTCTTTTAATAATTAGTATGAAACACTATCCTCTGTGGTTTTAACTGGCATTTCTCTGATGGCCAGTGAGGTTGTATGTGTACCTTTTCTGTTTGGTTTTCTATTCTGCAATCTTCCAATTCATATCCTTTCCCCATATTTCCATTGGATCTTGTATGTTATTTTCATGTATAGTCATAGTGGGTATTTTGAAGTGCTTGTCTAATATTTACTTTCAGATGCTAAAAGTGACATGGAGAGCAGGTGGCAATGCATCACTGCTGCAGTGTGACCTTTCTTTATTATCTATAGCAATTCACTCTGGCCCCACTCAGCAAAATAAAACCCTGCATGCAATCAGGACCACCCTTCAACAACCTGGCAAGCACAACTGCATTGCTACTAGAGAGTGCAACATCCCTGCACCTTCTGAAGGCAAACAGAAGGCTCCCTGGGCAGTACTCTGGTGAATATCATTTCCTCCTTTTCATTTTATTTCCAGGGAAATTTTAATTTATCAATGGTATTTCAACATCCATTGTAGGCTGACATTTAGATATTCATAATAGGCTGGCATCTAGTCAGAACCTTAATCCCAATTTGGATTACACAAAGTTTATGTGAGAAAGCACAAAAAAAAATGATGTGAAAAACAAGAAACTATGTCAACAAAGAAGAGCTGCCATATGCTGACATTTACTGGTGATCTTACCATGCTTCCCAATAAGTTTGTTGCCTTGGGGACCACTGTTTGTATGCAAAAGTGTTAGAAAACCTAAATAGAAAGAACCCTTCCTCTAAATGTGCTGAAAGTAAGCATGATTAAATTATCAAGTGCTTATATTTTATAACACCACTGGAAGTCATAGTAATTCAGATTTCTAGATCCAAAAATGCAAAAAAGACCAGTGGCACAGAATATTTGATAAAGTAGTGAAACTATCAAACCCTCTTTTTATTCTCTTTTCTTAGGCACAAACACCTATTTTATATTTGCTTTACAGCAGATAATACAGTAACATATTTGCCTGTACACTTGTCTAGTGAGACAACATCTACTTGGCAGATCCCTAAAGGTCATACTAGCTTAGACATATTGCAAAACTCATGTGTACAAAGATAAGCTTTACTTTTGATAGGAAGAGATTTAAGCAGATACATAGGGAAAAAATAAAACACTTATTTTTCTAAAGATATCAGTCTAACTTACTTAGTTAGGCAATACAATAAAACACTTGCTCTTTATCTCAGTAAATTTTGCTTTTGATGGGGACATTGGAAAGATTGAGGGCACATGGATAAAGCCAGGAGAAGAAATGAGAAAGCCCTTTCTCTTAAAAGAGTTTTAAGTTCAAAAAGCTGTACTTACATATAAAGAAGATCAAAGAATACTATAATTTTTATTGATTCTTCTTAATTATACATGACAGTAGAATCCATTCTGATAAAATTATACAAGCATGGAATATATCTTATTCTAATAGGACCCCATTCTTGTGGATGGGCATGATGATACGATTCACTTAGGTATTTTCAGATGTATATATAGGAAAATTATGCTAGATTTATTCTACTGTCTTTCCTATTTCTAACCTCCTCCCTTCCTTTTATTCCCACTTTTTTGTGGTTTAGCTTCCACATATCAGTGAAAACATTCAACCTTTGGTTTGGGGTATTGGCTTATTTCACTTAGCATGATAGTCTCCAGATCCATCCATTTACTGGCAAATGTCATAAAGTTACTCTTCCTTTTAGCCAAGTAATATTCCATTATGTATTTATATCATAATTTATCTATTCATCTGTTTATGGGCATCTAGGTTGGGAACCCTATAATTTGAACCAACATGTGCAAGCCACCAGGGTGCTGATATGTCTCTGAGTCTCCTATTGACCTTCTTAAGATTGGGTTTCCTTCTACAAAGTACTTCAGACTTAGCATCCTATGCGCTTTCTCCACTGACAGAAGAGTGCTTAGACTCTATGAAATGAAGTCAGGAAACACTGACCTGGAACCACAGCTGTTTGGGGTCTCATCCAGGCTCATGATGACTGTATCATGATAGTGTAGTTAGCCCCTTCTTCTCCGTAACATTATTGAATGTGTCAGATTTATAACAGCAATCATATAAGAAGTGGGTAGAGGTGGAACAAGATGGCAGTGGCGCTCTAGCAATCATGCCCCCAAGAAATATCAGTCTAAACAGTTATTCATGCACAAAACTATCTATACAAGAGCTAAGGAAACCAGGTAAGAGATCATAGTATCTAGCTTTAGCATACTACTAAGATAAGGCACATTGAGGAAGGCAGGAAGGAAAGCATTCCCTCACCTCTACACTCAACTCCAACCCATACAGTATGGAAAAAGATGTTTCCCATTTGGAGGAGGGAAAAGGAACTGGTTCCAGGCCTAAGACTTGGGATCCAGCACCAGACACATCACTATGAAACTCAGTGACAGGCAGAATCCCAAGGCCCCTGCCCCAGGTCTGGGCCAGCAGACAGAGTCTTTAGTTTGGCAGCCAAGTACTGCCTCTACTAGTACTTCCTCAACCTCAGGCAGCACCATGTGGAGAAAGACTCCATCTGTTTGGGTAGGACAGGGAACTAAGCCCAGGTGTTTGTCTTGGAACTCAGTATCAGGAAGGTGAACCCCAACACTGGGGATCCCAGTACCCTCTTATACCCAAGTCACTGCCTACAGATGGAACCTCTGGATCTCATTCCAATGCCAGATGGAGAGATCCAGGCAGCATTACCCGAGGCTAGCTAGATACAGCAACCTGAAGTGGTGAGAACACCAAAACAGCAGTTAGGTCATAGACATGTATGCCTTGGTCTTGACCCTGTGCTGTGTGGGCCTGAGCAGGATGTGAGCCTTGGATGCAGCCAAGCACTGTGGCATTGGTGGCCACCGGACTTTCTACCCCATCTGTCCCCCAACCCTAAGCGATACAACACAGAAAAGTCATTGCCCACTTGAGGGAAGAAGAGGAAGCTAGATGCCAAGTCACTGCCTCAGAGTCTAGGGCAAGTTCCTCCACAGGGAGACCCAGTGCCAGGCAGACTCCCCCATGCCTGACTAAGGTTGATGACTGTATGTGGCATCTGGTCTGTCTCAGTCCCAAGGAAAGAATTTCAGGGTTGAACTACCCTTTTTAGATTCCTCCAGTGCATCCAGAACAACACACCAGCTGCAGATTTGAGACAAACTTGGACCTGGGTGCTATCTAGTACTGAAAGAGTAACAACATGCCAGCCACTGACTCACGCAAACCTAGATGAGCTGTTTGAAGATATAGAGTCAGAGGACAAAGAAATATAAAAGAATGAAGAGGAATGAATAAAACTTATAGAAACTTTGGGATAGCATTAAGAGCAAATATTCAAGTTAGTGGGGTTCAAGAAGAACTTGAGCGTATCGAAGTCATAGAAAACATATTCAAAGAGATGATAAGAGAAACTTCCCATACTGAAAGACAAAAGTATCCAGGTATAGGAAGGTCAAAGGTCACCAGTGAAATTCATCTCAAGCAAGCTTACCCCAAGTCTACCCCCAAGGTATGTTACTATCAAGCTTTGAGAAGTAAAAGACAGAATTCATAAAGTGATAAGAGAAAATAAAAAAGTAACACAAAGGATGTTCCAATTCTCCTGACAGCCAACTTCATCAGAAACCTCACAGGCCAGGAAGGTTTTGAATGATATTTCCACAGTGCTGAAGGAAGAAAACCTGCCAAGAATACCTTACCCAAGAAAGCTAACCTTTTAATAAAGGATAAATAAATAAAGGATAAATAAAGATATTCTGAGATAAACTGAAGCTGAGAGAATTTATCACCAATAGGCTTATCATACAAGAAATGCTAGAGGGAGTTCTTCATAGTGAAAGAGACATTGATGAGTAAAAGAAAACATTAGAAGGTATAAAACTCATTAGTAATTGCAGAAAATTCAAAATGCTCTAATGCTGTATATATGGTATGTGAACTATTACATTTAGCATAATTATATCTTTAGTATAAAGACTAAAAAACAAAACAATGAAGAATAGCTACATTACTATGTTAAGAGATAAGCAACATAAAAAGAGGTAAAATAGGACTCAAACATTCCAAATGAGGGAGTAGAGTGCAAGTGGGGTTTTATTAGATTTTTCTCTCTCTTTTGTTTCTTTTCCTCTTCATTATAAATGTTATCATTTTAAAATAGCTTGCTGTAATCAAGAGATCTTTATAAATCTCATGATAACCACCAAGTAAAATGTACAATAGATGCACCAAAAATAATTAGAAAGGAATCAAAACATACAACTAGAGAAAATTGCTCAGCCACAAAGGAAGCCTAGAAGCATGGGAGAAAGAGAGAAGGTTGGGGGAGAGAGAGAGAAAGAGAAAGGGGAAAGAAGGAAGGAGGGAAGGACCAACCTACTCAATATTAGAAAATCAGTAATAAATTGGTGGTAGTAAGACTCTACCTGTCAATAATTACCAATGTGAATGTATTAAATGCTCAAAAAACACAGAGTGACTTATGGATTGAATAAGAAAACCAACTATATGCTGCTTATAAGAAACTTGCTTCACTTCTTAGGACATGCATAGACTGGAAATGAAGGGATAGAAAAAAAATATTACATGCAAAAGTAACGCGCACACACACACACACACACACACACACACACCCCAAAATTCCCAACAGTAGCCAGATGTAAATAAAATAGACTTTAAATCACAAACAGCAAAAAGAGGCAAGGAAGGTCATTATATAACAATAAAACTATCAATTCAATAAGAAGAAATAACAATCCTAAATATGTATTCACCAACTATCGGAGCATTTAAATATATAAAGCAAACATTAATAATCCTAAAGGAAGAGAGGGACTCCAATACAATAATAGTAAGGGACTTGAACATCCAACTCCAGCAACAGACAGATGAGCCAGAGAGTCAACAAAGAAATGGCAGAGTTCAACTAGACTCTATACAAAAGGAACTTAACAAACAGCTACAAAATATTCCACCCAACAGTTACAAAATACACATTCTCCTCACAGCAAATAGGACATTATCCATGATAGATCCTATAATAGTTCATAAAACAAATCTCAGCAAATTTTTGAAAATTAAAACTATATGAAGTACCTTTAGCCAGCACAATGCAATGGGAAACTGGAAATCAGGATAGAATCCAAGATGACAGAGAAGGTTACTTTCCAAACAGCTCCATGGTGTGGGACCAGGAAAGAAGGCAAACAGCTTCTCTTTGAGGTCAGTAAAAAAATAAGAAATCCTATTGGGACTTAACACTGGACTCTAAGAATACTCTAGGGACACAGAAGATGCAATAGAATAATTTTTTAAAAAAAATAAAAGAAAAAAAAACAACACATTGGCACTGGCAGCTGCAGCTGCAGATCCATGGAGGGCAGGTCTAAGAGACAGAGAGCCTACATTTCGGGTGGCACTAAGACGGTTCTTGAAGCACAGAAGATGGTGATTGGGGACATTGTTGAGCTGATCAGTGGGTGAGCTGCTCTTTGCTTTTGTGTGAGAGGGATGCTGGGCATCTCCCAGTGACCTGCAGATAGCAGGGTCAGCCACCATCTTTTTCCACTGTGCTACGGTGGCCAGCAGGTGTGGGTCCAAAAGCAATCACCCAGACCATTGTAATTCCAACTGGGTCTGAAAACCTGACCTAGAAGAGGCCCACCATGTGACTCACCACTCTTCCTTTAACTCTTTACTAATATTTTCCTTAGACCTGAAAGATCCTGGTTGTCCTTCACATTTTGAGTCTCAGGGTTCACACAATCAGCTAGGGACCCCCAGGGACTTGATCAGGTTGGGGGTGGGTATGAGTGTGTGCTTTGGGACTGAGCCCAGGTGGCCAAGATGTGGAAGGTGAATGGGGGACAAAGGACTGGCTTCTCCACCACTCCAGTGGAACCCAGAGGAGATTCAAGGGGTACAGACTCCCAGCATGAAGCGGAAGCAGCCGGGCTCTAGAGGTATGCTTATTAAAAGTTTCAACAAACATCATTCCACAAAGCACCAGGGGTCTAACTAAACCCAAACACTGCCTCCAGGAGCTGTGCTTCTGAGAACCCCTCTCACAAAACTCTATAGCAATCACTCACTGTGAGTGGAGTAGACAACACTCTCCAACCATCCAACCTCATACTTCAGAGAAAGGAAGCCAAGAACTGGCAACTGTGACAAGCTCCACACAAAAAAAGGAACTGACAGCCCCCAACTACTACTCTTGCATGCAATACATACCTCAAGAAAAAAAAACAAAAAGAATACAATTTTTCATCCATTGCAATGAAAATAATACCTTCATCTTCCATCAAGAAACTGTTTTTTCAATTTTTGTGTGCTAAATGGTCCATGGACATTTGAATGTGTACATATTCATTTGACTCTTCTTATTATACGCATTTCTTGAAGATAGTTATTTTCTTCACTCTGTTTTTTCATGACATAACTAGGGTTTTTGATTAGTATGCCTTAGTTTTTTTATATATTTTTTGTTTGTCTTATATTGTTTTTTCTTCTATTTATTTCCCTTGATTCTATTCCTCCCTTTTCTTTCACAGACAGCCAAATTCTATTGTTCTCTCTTTCAGTCTTCCTTTAAATCTTTACTAATATTTTCTCATCCTCCCTATCAATTGTTACATCCTGCATCTCCTCTGCATTCTCCCTCTTCATTTTTTGCAATAGTAAACATAATATCTGTACTGCTGGCAACTGCCTGCCATAGCATTTCTATTTACAATGCCAATTAACATTTTAGATGACAAAATAGGAAATAAGTATTTAGTTTGATGTTGAATATTGACTGCATTGGTTATTGTTATTATTTGTCTCCCCCTAAAAGCAAGGTACTAGAAATATTCAGGAACACTATAAATTCATAGGGGAGAAGCTCTGCCACCTAAGATTCTTACTGATAAATGGGTAGATGAATAAAAAACGTGAAAAATCAAGGGAACAAACAATTCAAAAAAATCAAAATACCTTCTTATTCACAGAATTTAATGATATTACAGTGGAAATATGTCAGAGAAGCAATTTAGAAAGTTCATAGTTAAACTAATCTGTGAGGTAAAATGTAATGTGAGGAATAAAATCAGAGAGAAAATCAAAGAAGTATAAGATCATTCAATAAGGAGTAAGAAATTCTGAAGAGGAATAAATCAGAAATTCTCAAAATGAAGGAATCAATAAACCAAATTAAAATCTCAGTGGAAAGCATCACTAGCAGACTAGACCAATTAAAAGACAGAATTCCAGGCAACAAAGACAAAATATATAATCTGGAAAATAAAGTTGACCATGGAGAAAAGTTGTTAAGAGAACACAAACAGTATTTTTAAGAAATATGGGAAAACATGGGAAGCCCAAACTTAAGATTTATTGAAATAGATGAAGGCTCAGATATAAAAACCAAAAGAATGCACAATCTTTTCAATGAAAGAATATCTGAAAATTTTCCAAACCTTAAGAATGAAATGAAAAATCAAATCAAATACAGAAAGCTTTCAGGACTCCACATATACAAAATTATAACAGAGTGACACCAAGGCACATCATTATGAAAATGTCCAACAGAGTAAGGATAAATTTTCAAGGCTGATAGAGAAAAACAACAGGTCACAGTTAGAGGGAAACTAATTGAATCTCATCTGATTCTCAACCCAAATACTAAAAGCTAGGAGGTTGTGGAATAATATATACCAAGCCCTGAAAGCAAATGAATGCTAACCCAGAATACTATATCTGGCAAAATTAAGCTTCAAATTTGATGATGAAATAAAAACCTTCCATGATAAACAAAAGTTAAAAGAATTCATAATGAGAAACCCGTACTACAAAACACACTCAATAAAATATTTCATGAAGTAGTAATGAAAAATAAAATTGATAACAAGCAAAGGAAGGAACTACACTAGAAGAATAATCAATCAAAGGAGACACTAATTCAAATTAAAAGCCAGAAATAAATCAAAATGACAGGAAAAAATTGTTCCTCAATAATAATATTTAGTGTAAACGGCCTAAACTCATTAATCAAAAGATACAGACTGGCAGATTGAATAAAAAAACAAGACCCAACAATATGCTGTCTCCAACATACTCACCTCATAGGCAAAGACATCCACAGACTGAAGGTAAAAGGATAGGAAAAAACATATCATTCACATGGATCTCATAAACAAGCAGGAGTTTCTATCTTCATATCAGATAAAGTAAACTTCAAACCAAAGTGAATCAGAAGGGACCAAGAAGGCCAATTCATATTACTTAAAGGAATGATGTATCAACAAGATATAACAATTGTAAATATTTGTACTGCAAACAATGGAACACCTAAGTACATAAAACAATCCCCTCTCAATTTCAAGAACAAAATAGACCACAACACAATAATACTAGATGACTTTAACATGCCTCTCTCATCACTGAATAGATCCCCTAAACAAAAACTAAATCAAGAAGTTATAGAACTAAGAAATACAATTAATAACTTAGACTTAACAGACATATAGAATATTTTATCCATCAATGACTGAATACACCTTCTGCTCAGCAGTACATGGGTAATTTTCTAAAATAGAACACATCAAAGATAAGAGGTTTGTTGTGGCTTATGGTTCTGGAGGTCCAAGGTTAAGGGGCCTCATCTGGTGATGGCCTTCTTTCTGGCAGAACCCCAAGGTGATGCAGAACATCACATAGGAGAGGAGGCAGCACATGTGTGTGTCCTGGTTCCTCTCTCTTCTTTTATGTCACCATCAAAATCCTGGGGGCTCCACCTTGATGGCCTTATCTAATTCTAATCACCTCCCAAAGGCCCACTTATAAGCACTTTAATTAATCCAAGCCTCCACCCTCTAAATGCCTCACAGTGGGGATTAAATTTCACCACATGGGAGTTTCAAGATGTTGGACCATAGGGAGGCAGCATTCTGTGTTGCTCTGTGATCCAGATCTCACCTAGTTGGAATACTGCATTTCTGAGAGTGTTAGAGGACCCCTATACAGCTACTCTCTGCAGAAATCACCAGCGCTGTGACCCCGCAAAGGGCTCCAGGCCTCAGTATTCGAGCAAGACCAAAAGCCCGAAGTTCCAGTTCACTCAAGACTTGGTGAGCGCCTTAGCAGAATTACCTATCAACACATCTGCAGACCACCAAGACTTTGCTCCGCTCCCACAGGTCACTCAGCTGCTACCTACCCACAGTACAATGCCATCGCCCGGCTCCCCCAATCTCACCAGACACCCAGATGCTGAAAGCAGACCACCGCCATCTTTGTTCAACATTCTCGCCATATTAGGTGGGGGCAGTTCCCAGATTGGATCTCCAGGGGCTAGTGGATTTTCACAGAAATCACCAGCGCTGTGACCACCCATGCAGAAATCAGAGCCTCTGGGCTCGAGTAAGTCTCCAGACTCTGGACACAAAGCCCGCAGTTCTAGCTCACGCACAACTCGCAAGCAACTAAGCAAAACACCTATCAGCTACCTCTACAGAACTCCAGACTGTGCTCCACTCCCACGCAGGTCACTGGGCTGCTACCTATCCACAGCACAAGGTCATCGTCCAGCTCTGCCCACATCACCAGACACCCTGGTGCTGGAAGCAGAGCAACTCCATCTTGGAAAACCTTCCTCACCATTTTGTGGTCCACATGGCTATCAGATTGGATCGCCATTTGAGCAAGTACCTGATTTCCAATTCCTCCCCTCTCCCAACAGCTTTTACTCGGCACAGTGGCCACCCAACAACACAAGAACAGCTCTCAGTTGCACAGGAGTGCAATGTGAACAGGGTGCCGTCCACCTGGTGTGAGCCTGGGGGTAAGAGGTGCCGCAGTTGGGACCTGATAAATAAGAGAGGGGAGGGGACTAAAGTCTGGAGCCTAACAGAGAGAGATAAGCATTTGGGAAATCTCCAGGCAAGAGAGGGAGATGATACCAGGGGCTCAAGTCAGACAACGTGTAGTCACAGAAAAAGACCCGTGAAGCATTATTTCCCTGCTGGGGCTGGTGGGTAGCACTTTCCCCTTCAGATGCTCCACACCAGGTCCAATCTTCACACCCTGGTTACCTACACCATCCTGTGGGCACAGACACCTACTAGATGAGACAACCCTACCTACTGGATGAGAAGAGAAGGAAATGGATCTCTAAGAGTATTTTTTTTCTCCTCTTCTTTCTCTTCTACCCTTCTATCCTCTGGTTTTCACATCCCCAACATATGTAAAACCAAGAACATTGCATGAAATAGTACTTTGAGGACTGAGTCACCTGAATAATGTAATATAAAGGAATTGCATAAGCCCTTTTTTTCTCTCTCTTTTTTTTTCTTCTTCTTTTTCTCTCTTTTTCTTATCTCTTTTTTGTTTCTTTCTTTCCCTTTTTTCCTCTTTCTTTCCCTCTTTTTACTCTTTCTTTTTCCTTCACCTTCCAACGTATACTATTTTAACATCCTGTATTTTTATAAAAACCTAAGTGTGTTTGTTTTATGTACTCTACCATCTTCCCACATAATTGCCTACCCCAAATTACTTCCTATCTATTCTCCTGCTACTAACCCTCTTCACTAGATTTCTCCTTCACATTTCCTAAGATGTATTAACTATATACCCTCACATCTTCTCCCCTCAACATATCATTCTATGCCTGACCCCCAGTTCATTGTCCATCACCAGAAACTGTCAACCTTTTTATGAAACTACTGATTATATTTTAAATAATAATTGAATCCAACAATCCAACATTTCCAGACATTGAGACTAAACTGTAAATGTCTTAATAACAACAATTAGTTCGTAGGTGATGTATCATTGATATTGGAATCTGTTAACAATGTTCTTCCCCACAAAGGAGAGATCTTGGAACCCTACAAGAGCACTACAAATTTATAGGGTAAAAACAATAACACACCATATCCACAGAGCTAGAAAGGAAGACACATGAGCAACATGAAAAGACAAGGGAAGAAAGTACCACAAACAGATCAAGACAACACATCATTAGAAGCATTGGCAGCTACAGCAGAAAAAAATGACAGAGAAAGATTTCAGGATATACATGATTAAAATGTTTTGGAATCTCAAAGAAGACATAAGAGAACAAATACAGGCAGTAAAAGATCATTTCAACAATGAACTTCATAAACAAATCCAAGAAGCAAAAGATCACCTCAACAGGGAGATAAGGGTTATACAAAAAAAAAAAAAAAAAAAAAAGCAGAAATCCTTGAAATGAAAGAAATAATAAACCAAATTAAAAACTAAAATGAAAGCATCACCAACACACCAACAGAGTACACCACTTAGAAGACAGGATATCAGACAATGAAGATCAAATAAATCATCTTGAAAAGAACGTAGAACACACAGCGAAAATTATGAGAAACCATGAGCAGAACATTCAAGAAATATGGGATAGCATAAAAGGACCAAATTTAAGAGTTACTGGGATACAGGAAGGCATAGAGGTCCAAACCAAAGGAATGAACAATCTATTCAATGAAATAATATCAGAAAACTTTCCAAACATTAAGAATGAATTGGAAATCTAAATTCAAGAAGCCTACAGGACACCTAATGTACAAAATCACAACAGACCTACACTACAAAAATGCCCAACATACAGAATAAGGAGAGAATTTTAAAAGCCACAAGAAAAAGGAATCAGATTACATATAAGGGAAAAGCAATTAAGATAATGGCAGATTTTTCAACACAGACCCTGAAAGCTAGAAGATCCTAGAACAACATATATCAAGCTCTGAAAGATAATGGGTGCCAACCAAGAATCTTGTATCCAGCAAAATTAATCTTTATATTTGAAGATGAAATAAAAACCTTCCATGATAAACAAAAGTTAAAAAGGTTTATAGATAAAAAACAAGAACTACAAAACCTCCTTGGCAAAATATTTCATGAAGAGGAAATGAAAAACAGCAATGAAAGTAAGCAGAGGGAGGTAGTACACTAAAGGAATAACTAATCAAAGAGGAAAACCAAGTAAAATAAGAAAAATAAACAAATATGTCTCAATAGTAACCCTAAATGTTAATGGCTTAAACTCACCAATCAAAAGACATAGGCTAGCAGATTGGATTTTTAAAAAGACCCAACAATATGCTGCCTCCAGGAGACTCATCTGATAGGAAAAGACATACACAGACTGAAGGTGAAAGGTTGGGAAAAATCATACCACTCACATGGACTGTGGAAGCAAGCAGGAGTTTCCATACTCATATCAAATAAAGTAGACTTCAAGCCAAGGTTAATCAAAAGGGATAAAGATGGACATTACATACTGCTCAAGGGAACCATACACCAACAAGACATAACAATCATAAATATATATGCCCCACACAATGGTGCAGCTTCTCAAGTTCAAGAGTCAAATTGACCACAATACAATCTTGGGTGACTTTAATACACCTCTCTCTCTATATTGGATAAATCTTCCAAACAAAAGTTGAATAAAGAAGCTATAGAACTCAATAACACAATAACTTAGACTTAACTAATACATATAGAATATTTCAACCTGCATCAAGCAGATAAACTTTCTTCTCATCAGCATATGGATCCTTCTCTAAAATAGACCATATACTATGCCACAAAGCAACTCTTAGCAAACACAAAAAAAGTAGAGATAGCTACCATGCATTTTATCAGATCATAATGGAATGAAATTGGAAATGAGTGACAAAATTAAAAATAAAAATTTCTCCATCACAAGGAGACAAAACAATATGCTACTGAATGAACAATTGGTCACATAAGACATCAAGGACAAGATTAAAAAATTCATAGAGGTAAATGAGAACATAGACACAACATATCGAAATCTCTGGGACACTAATAAAGTAGTACTAAGAGAAAAATTCATTGCAGGGAGTTCATTCCTTAAAAAAAGAAAAAAATCAACAAATAAATGACCTTACACTACATCCCAAAGCCCTAGAAAAAGAAGAACAAGCCAGTAGCAAAAACAGTAGAAGGCAATAAATAATTAAAATTAGAGCTGAAATCAATTAAATTGAAACAAAAGAAACATTTGAAAAAATTGACAAAACAAAAAATTGGTTCTTTGAAAAAAATAAATAAAATTGACAGACCCTTAGCCACACTAAGGAAGAGGAGGAGAGAGAGAACTCAAATCACCAGCATACATGATGAAAAAGGCAATATCACAACAGACACTATAGAAATACAGAGTATAATTAGAAATTATTTTGAAATCTTATACTCCAATAAAATAGAAGAAATTGAAGGCATCAACAAATTTCGTAAGTCATATGATTTGCCCAGATTGAGTCAGGAAGATATACACAATTTAAACAGACCAATATCAAGTGAGGAAATAGAAGAAGCCATCAAAAGCTTACCAACCAAGAAAAGCCCAGGACCAGATGGATATACAGCCAAGTTCTACAAGACCTTTAAAGAAGAACTAATACCAATACTCTCCAATTTATTTCAGGAAATAGAAAAAAAAAAAAAAGGCAGCACTTACAAACTCATTCTATGAGGCCATTATCACTCTTATCCCAAAACCAGGCAAAGACATATCAAAGAAAGAAAACTTCAGACCAATATCTCTAATGAACATAGATGCAAAAATTTTCAATAAAATTCTGACAAATCAAATACATAAACATATTAAAAAGATTGTGCACCATGATTAAGTGGGATTCATCCCAGGGATGCAAGGTTGGTTCAACATATGGAAATCAATAAATGTAATTCATCACATCAATAGACTTAAAGATAAGAATCATATGATCATCACAATAGATGCAGAAAAAGCATTTGACAAAATACAGCACCCCTTTATGTTCAAAACACTGGAAAAACTAGGGTAACAGGAACATATCTCAACATCGTAAAGGCTATCCAGACCAACATCATTCTAAACGGAGAAAAATTGAAAGCATTCCCTCTAAAAACTGGAACAAGACAGAGATGCCCTCTTTCACCACTTCTATTCAATATAGTTCTTGAAACACTAGCCAGAGCAATTAGACAGATGAAAGAAATCAAAGGAATATGCATAGGAAAAGAAGAACTTAAATTATCATTATTTACTGACCATATGATTCTATACCTAGAAGACCCAGAAAACTTCTAGAACTGGTAAATGAATTCAGCAAAGTAGCAGGATATAAAATCAAAAGCATTTCTGTACATCAGTGACAAAGCCTCTGAGAAGAAAATGAGGAAAACTACCCCATTCATAATAACCTCAAAAAAAAATAAGATACTTGGGAATCAACTTAACAAAAGAGGTGAAAGATCTATACAATGAAAATTATAGAACCCTAAAGAGAGAAATCAAAGAAGACCTTAAAAGATGGAAAGATCTACATTGCTCTTGGATAGGCAGAATTAATATTATCAAAATTACCATACTACCAAAAGCACTATAAAGATTTAATGCAATTCCGATCAAAACCCCAATGGCATTCCTCCTAGAAATAGAAAAAGCAATTATGAAATTCTTCTGGAAAAATAAGAGACCCAGAATAGCTAAAGCAATCCTTAGCAGGAAGAGTGAAGCAGGTGGCATCGCTATACCAGACCTTAAACTATACTACAGAGCAATAGTAACAAAAACAGCATGGTATTGGCACCAAAACAGACTGGTAGACCAAAGTACAGAATAGAGGCCACAGAAAATAACCCACAAAATTACAATTATCCTATATTAAACAACGGTGCCAAAAACATGCACTGGAGAAAAGATAGCATTTTCAACAAATGGTGCTGGGAAAACTGGAAATCCATATGCAACAAAATAAAATTAAACCCATATCTCTTACCATGCACAAAACTTAACTCAAAATGGAACAAGAACCTAGGAATTAAACCAGAGACTCTGGGTCTAATAGAAGAAAAAGTAGGCCCTAATCTTCATCATGTGCGATTAGGCCCCAACTCCCTTAATAAGACTCCTATAGCGCAAGAATTAAAACCAAGAATCAATAAATGGGATGTAATCAAACTAAAAAGTTTTTCTCAGCAAAAGAAATAATCTGTAAGATGAACAGAGAACCTACATCTGGGAGAAAATCTTTACCCCTCACACATCAAATAGAGCACTAATCTCTAGGGTATATAAAGAACTCAAAAAGCTTAGCACCAAAAAAACAAATAATCTAATCAATAAATGGGCCAAGGACCTGAACACACTCTTCTAAGAAGATGATATACAATCAATCAACAAATATATGAAAAAATGTTCATCATCTCTAGCAATCAGAGAAATGCAAATCAAAACTACTCTAAGATATCATCTTACTCCAGTCAGAATGGCAGCTATTATGCATACGAACAACAATAAGTGTTGGCGAGGATGTGGGGAAAAAGGCACACTCATACACTGCTGGTGGGACTGCAGGTTGGTACAGCCAATATGGAAAGCAGTATGGAGATTCCTTGGAAATCTGGGAATGGAACCACCATTTGACGCAGCTATCCCTCTCCTTGGGCTATACCCAAAGGACTTAAAAACAGCATACTACAGGGACACAGCCACATCAATGTTTATAGCAGCACAATTCACAATAGCTAAACTATGGAGCCAACCTAGATGCCCTTCAGTGGATGAATGGATGAAAAAAATGTGGCATATATACACAATGGAATTTTACTCAGCAATAAAAGTGAAAAAAATCATGGCATTTGCAGGTAAATGGATGGCATTGGAGAAGATAATGCTAAGTGAAGTTAGCCAATCTCAAAAAACCAAATGCCAAATGTTTTCTCTGATATAAGGAGGCTGACTCATAGTGGGGTAGGGAGGCAGAACATGGGATGAATAGATGAATTCTATATAGGGAAGAGGGTAGGGAGGGAAAGGCAGGAGGCAGGGGATTAGCAAGGATGGTGGAATGTGATGGACATCATTATCCAAAGTACATGTATGAAGACTCGAATTGGGTGTCAACCTACTTTATATACAAACAGAGATATGAAAATTTGTTATATATATATATATATATATATATATATATATATATGTGTGTGTGTGTAATAAGAATTGTAATGCAAAAAAGTACATGTATAAAGACATGAGTTGGCATGAACATACTTTATACAAAGATATGAAAAATTGTGCTCTATATGTGTAATAAGACTTATAATACATTCTGCTGTCATGTATTTAAAAAAATAAAATCAATTTTAAAAAAGAATGAAAAAAAATTTCAGCACATGAGCACTTGGAGCACATACTCAAACTATATCCAAAACATAACAAAGAATAAATACCATCATTTCAAATTCCAGGGTACTGTGTCTTTGAGGACCATCAAAGCCTTTATCTCAGGAAATAAGTCTCCATATACATACATTCAAAGGCATTTAATACATAGAAATGTAGGTAGCTCAAATTTACATAATTTCAAATTTCAGTTTCTCTTATAAATTTAGAGTAATTGGCATTCCTTTCACTTCTAATTGATCGAAAATTTGACTTTAGATATCTAATCAATAATTTAAATGGCTGAAACCATTTTTTAAAGAGGTATATGATTTTTACATGCTGAAATCATCTACTAGAAATTTCTTTAAAATGAAACCCTTAAATTTCAAATTATATTAAAAGCATGTGATAAAGGGGATTCACTACAGTCATATGATAGTAGTTCAAGGTCCATTTGAAAAAACTTAGCAGACCTTTCAAAATCCCTTAAGATTCAGCAAACAACCAACTAGGACCATGCTATAATGGTGAAAACCTAAAAGTGATTCTTAACAGCAATCTCTTCCCCAGTCTTCCAGACTCCAGTTTGGAGGTGAGGATAGATGGGAGAGACACATAGTTAGCTTCATAGTTGCTTCCATAATAAAAACAATAAAAACCACAAAAGCAAAAATTGACAATATCTTCTTCAGTGTGAGACAGGCAAAAATATAGATTCATAAGATACTAAAGGGCTTCTTAAAAATTTTGAAATTGCTCTGTAGTAAAATTTGATTAACATCAGGATAAACACAACCTTGTTCACTTATAGTAGGCTTATGGTTGTCTTGGAAATGCTAACCATATGATATCTATCATATCTATATATGATAGATAGATAGATAATATAAACTATACATATGCAAGCACTCACATGAGCAACAAATTACCCCTATTTCTTATAATACATTTGTCTACTTGAAAAGCTACTGAAAAACTATCAGAAATAAAAAGAACTCAGGGCGGAGCTTGGCGGGCTGTGTGCGCCCACTTAGGCCCTGAGCGGTCAGCGCATACAGACTGAGGCTACACCCAGGCATCGGCTTGGGCACAGGAACAGCACCTTGCGCGAGGTCCCGCCCCCCACACCTGCAACCTATCCCTGGCAGGGTGCATAGAGGTGCCACCCGTCGCTGAGCCAGGCTGACTGAGCCAGGAAATGGCTTTCCTGAGTGGCATGGCCCACACCCTGGTGCAGTTGGGCCTGTACTTAAAAAAATACCAGAAGAGCTTTTTACGAAACTGGAGAAAATTGGAAAGGGTTCTTTTGATGAGGTGTTCAAAGGTAATGACAGTCGGACTCAAAAAGTGGTCGCTATAAGAATCACTGGACTGGAGAAGATGAGATAGAGGACATTCAACAAGAAATCACAGTGCTGAGTCGGTGTGACAGTCCGTATGTAATCAAATATTACGGATCCTACTTGAAGGATACAAATTGGGGTAATAATGGAATATCTTGGTGAAGGCTCTGCATTCGATCTATCAGAACCTGGCCCTTTAGATGAAACTCAGATAGTCACCCTATTAAGAGAAATTATGAACGGACTTGATTATCCGCATTCAGAGAAGAAAATCCACAGACGTCAAAGCCGCCAATATTCTGCACTCCGAGCTTGGAGAGCTGAAGCTGGCTGACTTTGGAGTGGCAGGCCAGCTGACAGATACCCAGATAAAGTGGAACACCTTCGTGGGCACCCCCTTCTGGAGGGCGCCCGACATCATTCAACCGTCAGCTTTACGACTCCAAGGTGGACATCTGGTCACTGGGAATAACAGAGCCATAGAACTGGCGAAAGGGGAGCCCCCTCATTCCGAGCTGCGTCCCATGAAGGTTTTATTCCTCATTCCAATGAACAACCCCCCGACGCTGGAAGGAAACTACAGCAGACCCCTCAAGGAGCTCGTGGAGGCCTGTTTGGGCAAGGAGCCAAGCTTTGGGCCCACTGCTAAGGAGCTGCTGAAGCACAAATTCATAACGCGCAATGCAAAGGAAACGTCCTACTTGACGGAGCTCATCGACAGGTGCAAGAGGTGGAGGCCGAGCAGAGCAGCAGACGACTCAGGCTCTGAGGACTCGGATGCGGAAACACATGGCCAGGCATCTGGAGGTAGCGACTCCGGGGACAGGATCTTCACAGTCTGAGCGAAGGATCCCAAGACTCTTGAAAACGGAGCTCTTCAGGCATCGGATTTGAAAAGAAATATGATGAAAGACATCTCAAAGAGGACTTTCTCTCAGTGTTTATCAATGATTATTCCTCCTCTGTTTGCGGAGCTGAAGGAGAAGAGCCAGGCGTGTGGAAGGAACCTGGGGTCCCTCCATAGAGGAGCTGCGGAGGTACCATCTACCTGGCAGAAGAGGCCTGCCCCAGGATCTCCGACACCATGGTGGCCCAGCTGGTGCAGCACCTGCAGAGATATTCTGTAAATTGTGAAGGAACTTCGTCCCACTGATATTCCTTTGGCATTTGGGATTTTGTTTTTCCTCCTTTTTTCTGCATCCAACTTTTGAAAGTCAATGAGAGCCTTTGACAACTCTCCTGGAGGAAACTTGGAGGGCCACCCCCAAGGCCAAACCTTCCACACATTCAGCCCTTGCTGTGCCATAGCCTGATGAGGTCTCTTGCATGGGGTGGGAAGAGCCAGTTCCTTCAAGCAATTATTTTATCTTTTTTATTGTTTTTAATTTTAACCATAGTGCACATATTCAAGGAAAATGTCTTTGATAACAAAACCACTGAAGTGTATATTTGGGATTATGATAAGGCAACTAAAGACATGAAACCTCAGGTATCCTGCTTTAAATCGATAACTACACTGGGAGATGGAGAATCGCTGGTGGATCTGTGTACAGATTTGTACTTATTTTTACAGAAACCTTTTTTGCGTGCATAAGGAATCACTGTGTACAAATCGGCCAAGTGCTTCTGTAGATAATGTGCGTGGAGTAAATATTTGACAAGCCATAACTTGAGTCTATTGCCTTGCCTTTATTACATGTGAATTTTGAATCATGTGACCAGTGATTTGAGTTTTATTTTGTATTTGCAGGGTTTGCAATTAACAATAATTAACGCCCCTCTATGGAACACTCCTATATGAACCTCCACAGATGCAAGTATCCATCTCATTTGCCCCTCACCCGTTTTGGTACACTTAGGAATTGACTTCACTTTTCATCCATGGTACTTTCTTAGAGTTTTTAATTGGAACATATCTTGTCTCATGAAATTGTAAATTATTATTCTGAGTTTCCCCAGATGAAGCGCTCTCATCTAACCCTTGTTTGGAGACGTGCACTTGGTGAACTGTCCTGCCCACACAATTTTCTGTTGCACCTCTTAGCGGAATCTGCATATCATCTTTCCCACCTGGAAGTGTCTGGATGCTTACACCAATAAATTTTATAACACACACACACAAACACACACACACACACAGAACTCAGTAATATGGTTAGCTAAAAAATACACACACAAAAATTCAAAAATGTCTTGGTAAAATAACCATCAGTTTGAAAATACAAAGAAAAGGAAAAGATTCACAACAGTTTAAAACAAAATCTATGAACAAAATTTAGTAAGAAATGTGTGACACAAACTATAAAAAGACTAGAATGAAAGGAGAGTTCCAATGCTCTGTAATGGCAAAACTTGATTATTTGAAGGTTTGTTTTATCCAAATTAATATTTGAAGTTGACACAATCCCTATAAAAACTCCTGTGAAATTTCGAGAGAGAAAGGATTTTGTTGCTAAAACCATTCTTAAATAGTTTTCCAACCAAGGGTTAGAATCTTGACATATAAATGGGGAGAGTGTTATAGTTTGGATATGAGTTATCCCCCAAAGCTCTTGTGTTAATTCAGAAATGTTTGGAGGTAAAATGATTAGATTATAAAAGCTGTAACCTAATTAGTTCATCCTAGTTTGAATGAACTGACTGGATGGTAACTTTAGGCAGGTAGAGTATGGCTGGAAGAGTTGGGTCACTGGTGGCATGCATGCCCTGCAAAAGCCCATCTTCCCTCGATTCCTCTCTCTCTCTTCTTCCTGACTCTACAATGAAGGGAGCAGCTTTCCTCCATTGGGTCCTTCCTTCATGATGTGCAGCCTCACCTCCAGATCACAGCAATGGAATCAGCATTCTATGGACTGAGACACCTCTGAAACCGTGAGCCCCAAGTAAACTTATTGTCACCAGCTGGCCAGGCTGGCAACTAAAAAAACACACAAACACAGAAAGACCTTTTTGGGGGGTCAGGGACGGCTCTGAGACCTCAGGTTTCAGCTCCCATGCTGGAGGGCAAGGGGAGCAAGGGAGGCAAGAGAGAGAGCACACCGTGAACCCCTCTGTTTAATTAGGGGAAAGGCATTGGATAGGAAGTTCCACTCAAATAAGGCAAGGGATCAGGTTTCGAAAGGTGGAATCTTATTGGTGATGTCCTGTGGTCAGGAGATTGACTAACATCTTGGCAAGTCACTCCCATCTCAGCTGCTGTGTCAGAGAGAGAAAAGGCACTCATGCTCCCACAGCCCCCAAAAAGCACCTAACACCAGACCATACGCTCAAATGCGCATAGCTCACACACACAGCCCATGGATGGCTCTCGACAACTTATCCTCCTCTAAGTTGTTCTTTTCAGGTGTCTTGATAACTGTGACCCAAAAGCTAACTAAAACAGGGACGGGGAGTTGTACAAATGTTCGGTCATAACAATGAGTCTATTTTTTAAAAAGTATGATGAGGTAAGGACTTTTCCTACTGGATATGCCAATGTATAAAAATAAAATCATAAAACAATACAATGTTTTTTCCAGGGTTAGTCAAAGGAATATTATTAAAAGAGATTCAATTATATAAAAGAATTTAAGATATGATAAAATGGTGGCTTTAAATGTATGCTAAAAGATTTATTAATCAATAAACTTATTTATGGGTAATTATATGTAGTCATTAGAGAAAAAAAAATCAGTTGGAGCTTTATATTCTGCCAAAATAAATTCCATATGGATTAGAGAATTGATGTAAAAATAAAATTAGATAACAAATGGGTAAATAATGAGTACTTTTATGATGGAAGAATGGTTTTAAAATCTTTTAAATAAATCAGTCAGGATGTCACCATGACTAGGGTCCTGAGGAGGTCCCCCAAAAGGGAGATGGACCTCAACACAGGTCCTAATGGTCTTTGACATCATTGCAAAAAGGAATTGAAGCTATGGGTCAAGGAGTTACAGATTGAATTTATTAAGAAAGAAAGAAATACTCTGAAAGAAGGTGGAGTGTGGGTGTTGGAGAGAAATGCGATAACTGCAACTAACTATATTCCCATATGTAACATAAATAGTACAAGGACATGACCTAAGAGGGTGTTTTTGGCTCTCCTTGTGTTAATAACTGAGCATGTTGACCATTACCAGGACGGGTAGAGGAGTCAAATACTGACGTGTCAACTGCTATCAGGAGGAAGCAGTCATTTTTTTCTGTTTTGTTTTTTATGTGTTCAGTTTTGTGCATACAGTATTATATGTGGATAAGGTCTAATCATTGGCTTAATAGTGCTGTTTGTGGTCATGATATGTAAAAGTGACTTTAAATCCGGACTTTAATTCCACATGAAACTGGACTTTAAATCTGGACTTTAAAACGTGGCCACTCTTGTGTTGTCTCTCATGTCTCCCTTCTACCTATCCTTATATATTCTATCCAATTTTGAAGAACCTAAGAGATGTTGAACCAACTTTTTAAAAAATATCGTTTTTAAAACCCAAAACATGTACATGATGTAAGAGATAAGGAACAAACTGGAAAAATATTTGCAACAAGTATATAGAAAAGTTTATTATTCCAAGTACTCTTGAAATATCTGAGGAAAATAACAACTAGTAAAAGACATAAAGAAGCAACTCATAAAAGGAGAAAAAGTGTGTAGCTTGGTAGACAAGCAGGAACTCCAGAGCTAGACTGTGTCCAAATGGGCCCTTTGCCAGTGTTTAACCCTATGACCTTGTCAAGGTACTCACCTATCTGTGCCTTTGCTCTCTCGCCAATTTGTTCAGTACAGGTTTCCCCCACTAAATTTTCTTAAACTAAGATACACTTCTAGAAATAAAGATTTTTAGTTTAATATGAAGTTTTTAAAATGTTCACATCAGAACATTTACTAACTTTGAAATATTTGATAAAATGGCATCTCTTGTTACTTTTAAGCATGTTCAATAATGAAACACGTAAGTGTTCAAAGATAGTAATTTCAGTGATAAATGGAATAGTCTTTACATTTTCATTCTTGAGGATTCTGAGGTTTGAACTGCTGGTGTTTCTATGTCAGCAGTACCACAACCACACGGTTTCCCTTCTCTGATTCTCCGTTTCCTAGGTTACTATCAGAGTACCACCCTATAGATGAGGGTGAAGAATAGATGCTGACATTGTAATCCTTAGGAATGGTTTGTCAGAAGCCAATGCAAAGATGTGAAAGCTGTCTTTTAGTTAGTTTTCTGCTGTGATGACAGAATACCTGAGACTGGGTAATTTATAAAGAAAAGAGATTTATTTGACTTATAGTTCAGCAGGCAAGGAATTCCAAGAATACAGCATTTGAGAAGGGATCTAATGCTGCATCATCCCATGGCAGAAGGCAGAAGGGTAAGGGAGATGAGAGCAAGGGAGAAAAGGTCTGAACTTGCTTTTATAGCAAACCCACCCTCATGATGATCAATCCACTCCTGTAATAGTGACATTAATCCATTCATGAAAGCAACACCCCCATGATTCAATCACCTTTCATTGGGCCTCACCTCCCAACACTGCCACACTGGGACCTAAGCTTCCTACATGGACTTTTGTGGACACCTTCTAACCACAACAGAGAGCCCCTCTACAGCTGAGCTAGACTTGGGCTTTGTTAGAACCCTAGGGATGTATTTCATTCTACCTAGATAATCTTCAATGCCAGTATGTGGCCTCAAAGGTGAAATATATGGTCAGAGAGAAGGCAGAAACTCATAGGTCTGTAACTGCCATGCTCTGGAATCATCAGAAGAGCTCTGACTCATTTGCATGAGCATGTGAATTGTACACTTAGCTGACAATGGAGGGATGGCTCCATTTATAAGACAGCTCTCACTTGTGGTTTAATGTACTTGAAGTATCCAATTTAAACTGGACCTGATACTCATTCTTACTGTGCTTCCACCTGGATGTTATGACCATCACACAGTACATAAAAGAATATAAACTAATCAGATACTGGTAGTTAATGTAGCAAAAAAAAAAAAAAAAAAATCTTAACCTTTCCAAATGGCTACTACTTTAGAAGGATTAAAGCAATCAAATTTTTTTGTACAGAAATTAAAGATATTATAAGAGCAAGTATCATTTATTAAATGCTTATTCTTGGCCAGTGACTATGTTGAATACTCTATGTTTATGTACCTGGTTTTAAAAAAAAGGAGGAAAAAAATATATATATATATGCCCTTGAAATCATATGAACGTATATGACAAGCCCAATTCTGCCAAACTGATAAGGAAACTCAATCTCCATTGATGAGAACTCAATCTCTATTGATGAGGACTTCACTCTTCCTGGGGTTATCAAAAATGTGTAAGGCTTAAGGAGGTTTCTAGAAAATAAGGGGAAACTACTATTCTTAGGTCCACTTTTATTGCTAGTATTATAAGTTTTCATAAAATTGTTTAAACACTTTAATCTTTTCGCAAACAGGCAGTTATAGCACTCCCACACTTGAGACTGGGAGTCTGGGTCCAGGAAGCACCTTTAAGTGCCTATCAAGGTCAGGCCACCTCTGGCTGTTACCACAGATCAGGACTTGAGTTCCTACTGCTCCTGGGACCTGCAGATCTCTGAGCCCTTCCCAGTATAAGAATCTGTCCTGCTTCTTTCTACTTTCACTTTCCCTTCCTTCTTTGAGAATATTTTCTAAAATGAGCTCAAGTTCACACACTACCAAAAAAAAAAAAAAGCCATAAAAGAAAATCACCTTCATATTCCATTCCACCCTCTACCCCCAAAACAGAAGAATTTAATTCAGACTACCTTGAAGAAGGAGAGGAAGAGAAGAAAGGGGGTGGGAGGAGAGGAGAAGAAGGAAAGAAGAAAGGATAAAAGTAAAAGAGTTACCATCCTACTCTTTCTGATTTTTCAACATTAAGGAAAATAAAATATAAATTATTGTCCTTGTGACACATACATTATCTCATTCATGCTTCACTATAACCCTATGAAGTAAATACAGTTTTTATTCTCCTTTTACAAGTAAACAAACTCAGGTTTAGTTTAAACATACTGCTCAAGTACATACAGCTAAGGAATGATGAAGCCTGGATTGAAACACACATCCACCCAGTTCTAGAACCCATCCTAGTGACCACTACAAAACAAAATAAAGTCTTCTTTTGTAGAATCATATAATCCTTTGAATACTAAATTGCATCAGAAACATCATTTTTAATACTGCCAATAACAGGCCCAGCTCATAAAAGCCGCTCAAAAAACATTTACCATTTCAAGAACAATTAAATAACAGTTTCTTAATACAAATTTGTTTTTCCTAGATTGTATTTTTCTGCAATATGATTCTCTAAAATAATATTTTATCAAAGAAAAACTGACAGTATTAAAATTTATATAATATATCCTTTCCTAAAATTCTAACACCTTTAAAACCATCAACTACTGGGCTGGGGTGTGGCTCAGTGGTAGAGCACTTGCCAAGCATGCTGAGGCACTGGGTTCCATCCCCAGAACCACATAAAAATAAAAACAAATAAAATAAAGGCATCTACAACTAAAAAAATAATTTTTTTTAAAAAACCCTTCAATTATTAAGGGTCATAAAGGTCAAAAGATCATCCTATAAATTAATTTAAGTAGATAAAGGAGTACAAAAGAAATAAAAATCCTTTGCCAAAGTGCACTCCAGAACCCTGAGAAGAATGGAAGCCTAATTCAGTTCAAAGTTGTGTGTATCTGGGCACCTTATGATACAATGAGGATTTTGTTTATTCACAAAGAGAAAGGGATAGACTGTCTCCAGGTGGCTCATAGCTGCTTCTTTTATTCCCCCTTTTAAATAATGATAAGTATTCATCTTGTCAAAGAACCAAAATGAAACTTGAGAATTTTATATAATAAAAAAGGGTAAAGACTCAAAAAAAGTAGGTACATGGTCTTTGAATTATCTATTCTTTGTAGTCCTTTGGGAGAAAGCTGGTATATATCATAAATTTTTGCTGTTCACTGGCTACTCCTTTCCATTAATTCAGTTTCAGTCTGGACAGGAAAATTCCCTATGGCTCTCCCGAGACCTCTGAAATTTTTCCAAGTGACTCAGAGAAAGGTTTGTTTCATTCAGGGGCTGCTCCTGATTGGCGAGCAAAGGCCGGAAATGTTAATGTAGAGATTGACAAAGCATTTTCTACATACTTTGAAATTCTTCCTACACCTTCCAAAACACATCAAATGTGTCAAAGGCATCCAGAAAATCAGATTGGTTTCTGCTGACACTATCCAGCACTTAATACCAAAGTACTCAGTAACTTTCCTAGCATCTTTTTTTAATTTTAATTTTTTTTTATTTTTTGCATTCTCACAGATGAAAATCAAATACAAACTCTTAAAGAGGGCTTACTAACTTTCAAGACTACTCTTGGTCTAAAGTCTCAATTTTTGCCAAGAAGAGAATGAGTGATAATCTACTGTTTTAGAAAGCATCTAGGGGATTTCTGTTATTGTGAGGGTTTGTTACTGAACTGGAGGAAAATCACACTATTTTTTTTAATCAATACTTATAAAATACTTAAACTGCAGACAGCACCGCAACTTGTAGGAGCAAGTTCTACCTGGACTGTCAGCCCCACACAGCAAACCAGGACTGCCATGTTCCAGTGTTTATATTAATATCTGACAGGTTACTATAAAAACAGGGAGTAAATTAAATGAGACTGCCCACTAATGAGAGAATTAGTTAAGAATTGCTACAATGACCATGATCTTTTTAATGAATAATATATGCAATATATTATTAAATTAATTTTGAATATATAGAGCCAGGCATGGTGCTGGTGTATACCTGTAGACTCAGCTACTGGGGAGGCTGAAACAGGAGCATTGCTTGAGGCAAAGAGTTTAAGACCAGTATAGGCAACAGAACAAGAGTCCATCTCAAAAACAAAGGAATTTTGAATATGAATATTATACACAACAAAGTACAAAGAATATAATGTGTTTCTGGTGATTATTTCTAATCCAGCATCAGAAAGATGCTGGAGAAATCTTTTGAGACCAAGGATTAGGGCAGAGATTTATATCTGATCCAAATATAGATATGAATGCAGGTGTATATACAAATCCAGACACATCGACATGGTTGGGTTTTGATTTTGTTTTTACTTTTCCATAGTAATTTGCTAATCTTTTTCTCAGGATTCATACACCCTAATGCCTGTGGAATTATTATTTGCATCTCTCTTACTGCAGTTTCTCAAAGTTCACTTTATCATCTTTGCCTCCAAAGGTGTTTAACTTCCTATCCTGAAACAGTCTGGCTATGACTATTGCCTTGAATTAGAACTTATTTCTCCTTCTGTCTTCTTTCCTCTCTCCCAACCCTCCTGTCATAAAATTATAAGGGTCCACATTGGGAAAGTGAAGTAAGTGTCCAAACACCTCAGAATTATGCCTACTACTCAAAACCATGAATCTAACTTGTTACATTCACATTTGCAGACTACATATGCTAACATTTTTTATTTGTTGCTATTTAAGATAAAGAACAAAATTAGGATTTTTTCCCCATTTTCCTCCATGCATACTAAGACTTTACTATTGGCAATGTTTCTTCCATTGCTGAGAAAATAGTAAAATTGGAGATGATTTTATACAGAGTATTAAACAAGTTCAAGAAAACTTGCAGTGGTTTGTTTGCATTCCAATAATTAAAATCTCATTGCCATAACTCTTATGAAATATTTCTGTTTCTAAACATATTTTATTAAACAATTCAGTTGAAAATCTCCAAACATTGTACAAAACTCAGTGGGAAGTTCTTGAAAACATGTATAAAACTCAGCTCTCTCTCAATGAGATCAGAATCTAAAAAGAAGACACATAATAATAAAGGATAATTAACTCATTGTAGAAAAAATAATATGGAAGGGGATACTTGCTAGAAATGTAATTCCCTATTGTATCTAATGTAAAACCTGGGGATGAGCATTTATAACATGTGCAATAGGCATTATGGGCAAGGCCCGGGATGATATCAATCACGCCCTCCTTAGTATACACCACTCAGAGGAAAAATTCTTCCAAAGGCAAACAAAGAACTCAGAGGTACATATAAGCCCAGATTCCCTCTAAATCAGTAGACAGATGACTGTTCTGTCCCCATTGTGCTATTACACACAATAATATTATATCTTACTCCAATAAACTCTTTCAACTACTTTCCTCTGTGTGTCTTCCTTCACACACACACACACACACACACACACCCTCCCACACACACCAGCCATCATCTAAAGGTCATATGACACAGATTGTATATATTCAACAAATATTTATTGAACAACTGAAAGAGTGGGTGCTTTGTGATTTGGGTTAAATAATATGTGTGTGTGCATGTGTGTGTGCAAAATGCCCAAAGTCCATAATATGATTCATATTACAAAACCAGTTTATTTGCTGCCTGGTTCAAATTTTCTCAGAAATTAGGAAATTGAGGAAGACTATATCAGAAGGATAAAAATAAGATGTAAGTATTTTCAGACAATCAAAGTCCCAATGTTTCAAAAAATAGGTATAGTGTACATATTAGTTTGAATTAAGAGCAAATTTCACTTAGATAATGATTAATTTTCATGTGAATAGATTTTACATGTGGATTTCTCCCATGGTTATAATACTCCTAGAAAAAAAAGAATCGTTTGGTAGTAATTATTCTCTAGGAAGAGTTTAAGTGGTCTCTTGGAGTCACTTTTTTACAAAATATTTTGATTACTGAATTTTGGAATTATTGAGTATTTTGGCATATTTGTAAGTTGGCCAAATTTTTCAGAAGTCAAATGTCTGAATGGTATATGTGTTATTCCAAGGAAGAAGTAATGGCTCATATCCCAGATGGAACAAGCAGAAGAGCATTTCTCAGAATACTTCTCTGAAATCAATAGAAAAGGTCGAGGGTCTAACACTACATCACAACACCTGTATAATTCACCTCACTTCATCTCTACCTGGGCAGCAGATCATCTCACATCATCACATGAAGAGTGAGTATAGCACTAAAAGATATTTTGAGGGAAAGAATATTTCATAATTTTTACTATAGTATATTATTATAATTGTTCTATTTTTATTAGCTATGGTTGTTAATCTCTTACTATACCTATGTAAAATTTAACTCTATTGTAGGTAGGCATGTATGAGTAAAAAACTTAGTATATATAGTCTGGTATCCTCCATGATTCTAGACTCCACTGGGGGTCTTATCCCCATGTGTAAGGGAAGACTTACTGTACTAGTGAAACCAGAGTTTTGAGATGAAACTAGATTCCCCACTTCTGCTGGCAGATGGGGTTTATGCAGGTTGCAGGCCTTGCCAATTCCCTTCTGGGTTCTTGTATTACAAATTCAGAGAATAAAATCCATGGCCAATAACAAAAGCGAAAAGTGAATGGAATAGGATTTATTTAAATGAGAAGAGATAGAATTCTTTCGATGTGGGGAGGGACCTGATAGTATTACAAGGCTGGAGTCTTCCAGGAAACTGAGGCAGTGTGAAGACCCCTTCCCTTCAAACCCTGATTCTTGCAATCAAGCCAGAAAGATTTCAGACATGTCACCCAGAATAACAGGCCTGAATGTGTTCAAGGGATAGGGAAAAAGGAGACACTCTCAAAGGAGAGAGTAGGTCCTCTCAAAGGGGAGGGAGTGTGCCTCACCTACACTCCAGCTTTATTGAGAATTCCAGAGAAATTTCCAGGGTCCCACACAGGTCCTCCTGTCAATTTTTGAGTGACAGCAGGAAGACATCAGACAGCTCTAGGTTATGTTGGCCCATGCTGACTGGTTCTAGTTGTACTCTTAACCATACATTCTTACAGTGTGTAGGGTTAGGAGAAATTATCCTTATTCCTAAGTTCCAGGATCTGGTCTAGGAAAAGGGTCACAAAGATCTTCCCCATCAGGGTAATAACTTGGGTTCCTCTTATCAACAATATTTTTGGGCCTGCATTTTACCTGCAGATAATAGGTAGTTTGCCAAGGAATGTAACATATCCTGTTCACTTAAGCCAGGCAGGGCTGCAGACAAATTGCTTCTTGGAAAAGAAAGCATGTGTGGGTCAGTAACATGCACCCATTTTATAGAATTATTTCCTTAACCTTGTGTTCTGTTCCCACTATTCACATCTGTCTGCCCCCTATCACCGGGGGAAAGAAGCCAATCTGAAAAACCACATTCTCTATTATTTCAGCCATAGAATATTCTGGAGAAGGCAAAACTTCTGTAAAAGAGATAATAAAGAGATTACTGATTTCAGGTACTGTGGGGGAGAGAGGGATGAATGGACAGAGCACAGAGGATTTTTAGGAAAATAAAACTTTTTTATGATACTAAAATGATAGGTTTGATAAAAACCCATACAAAGTACAACACCAAGAATGAACCATAATGTAAACTGTGGACTTTGGGTGACAATGACATATCACTGTAAGTTCATGGATTCTAACACATCTCATGCTGGTGCTGGATGTTGGCTTGAGAGAGAATTTTCATGTGCGGGTCTGCCAGTATATAAGAAATCTCTGTACTTTCAACTCAATTTCATAGTGAACCTAAAACTCCTCTAAAAAAATAAAGTCTATTTTAAAAGAAAAAAAGATGATAGATGTGCTGGGGAGGTCACATCAAAGGGAAGAAAAGATTTGAAACTCTTGCTTCATTATTTTCTTTTGTTTTTGTGGTACTGGTGATAGAACCCCAGGAGCACTTTACCTGAGCCTTTTTTTATTTTTTATTTTGAGACAGGGATAGTTGCATACATTGGCCTCAAATTTGAGATCCTCCTGTCTCAGTCTCCCAGAGTTGCTGAGCTTAAAGGCTTGTACCACCTCACCTGGTTCTTGCATGTTAACCAAATTTCATTGCATAAGAAGAAAAGGAAATTAACAATCATTAAAAAAAAAATCTAGTCACAAGATAACTCTGTACTTCTTTCACAACTTATCTATATATCTAAAATTAGTTCAAAATAAAAATATTTTAAAAATCAGATGCATCCTGGGAAATGTGTGCAACAACCCATGGCATAAATCCTATTTCCATTCTAGAAGGACAAAAATGGAGGCCTGGGATGGGTAAGTAGTATGGCTAAGTATTGCTAGAAAATGGCGAGACGGGAATTCCAACTATCACACCACACTGTGGCAGTGCTCAACAGGGCCCTGGCGTATGAGCTGGGAAAGCAATACTAAAATTTCTATTTTCATGTTTATCTTTTTAAACTCAGATAGTGACCAACAGAAAAGAAGTATTTCTATAATTCCATCCTCTATTGAGCAGAGATCATTAATGTATGGTCACTATACCTTGAATTCCAGAGATCACAATGTCCCAGGAAATTTGAATGAGTGAAAAATCAAGATGATCTCTAAAGATGAAGTAGATTTACAATTCTTTTCAAAACACTGAGTTGAGAGAGATGTATCCAAAAGATTATAAGATTAATATGAAAATCTTCCATTATTAGATCTGTAAAGCAAAACAGCACTTTTTTGATACTTTGCATCTACTTATGCAAAATTAGGGTATACATTAATTAAAGCCCCTTTATTAAAAATTCCCCACTAGGGGCTGGGGATGTGGCTCAAGCGGTAGCGCGCTTGCCTGGCATGCGTGCGGCCAGGGTTCGATCCTCAGCACCACATACAAACAAAGATGCTGTGCCCGCCGAAAACTAAAAAATAAATATTAAAAAAAAATTCTCTCTCACTATCTCTCTGTCTCTCACTCTCTCCTTAAAAAAAAAAAAATTCCCCACTATAAAAGCATCTCACAACCATTATTCCTCCAGCTAAAGTGTACAAAAAGGCACCTTTAAAGCATTCCAGTAATTTTTTCTCCCATTGCCCCAAATTTATTCCTAGGTCAGTAAAAGTTTAATTTCTTATTCAAATACTATTCACCAAGCACCTACTGAGTGTCAAGCACTGTGCCTTCATATTTTTTAAAATAGGCATAAAGCTATTTTCTGTGTCTATTCATTTGAATGATGTCAAGACTGCTCTGAATATTTAAAAGGTCGATAATAAAGTTGATCCAATTAAAGGATTCAGCAAAAAGAGACTTTCCTAAGATTTGTGAACATTTTAAGGATTGGCAGGGAGTATTTCAGGACATCTCCTTTATTGCAGTAGCAACTTCATAATAGCAGAGTCATTTGTCACTGAATGCACAGTAGATTCCTTGGAGAATACTCCAGTGAGAACATACATTCCTGTGTGGAGGAAGAGCCCCAGGGTGATTCCAGAACCTGTCTCAGCATTTGGTAGAGAAACGAACATGGGGTAAAATGCCCTACCTGATATGAGTGTTTCATAAGTCAGAGTCAGAATTTTATAACTGAAAGGGACCTTGGACATCAAAGTAGCTGATTATGGTTGGCATTCTTCTCTCCTGAAAACACACCGAGAGCATTTGTTAGCAAAATGAAATTCACATGTTTATTGCCATCAGAACAAAATCTGTTTCTCAGAGGCATGATGCAGTAGTTTTCAGAAAACTCTGTAAGAAATAACATCTCATTGTTTCACTGTCCATTAACTGGAAACTCTTTTACATGAGTCCGACATCCCTTTCTACAACTTTAAATTGTTTAAGTAAAGTACATTGGTATAAGTAATATCACAGAAGTCAGCTGGCTTTTAAATTAATATTGCCATTCTCTATATGCTCAAAAATCACATTTATTTCATTAATACATAAACTTGGTGTTCTTCACTAAAAGTCTTGCAATGTACCAAATACAGCTAACTCATTCTATATCAACCATGAAACAGGATCTCAGAATGAGGGATAGAATTCTGTTGGCTTGTTTGAGTCATGTGCATTTTCAAATAAATGGAAAATGGAGGGCATCTCTGAAGAGGCAAGAAGGAAAGATCAGAACCTCAATTTTTAAGAGCCCTGAGCCTAAAGACTAAATGCAAAATGTCACAAAATTCATTGCATATAGTATTTTACTTATTATTTCAGCAACACAAAGGCAGCTAATTTTATCTCCTGGTTTCTAATGTTATGCTGGAATGGATGCATACTAATTAGAGATAAAATTTGCCATCCAGGAGTTAAGAGCCAGTTCCCTCTGACTGTAGAGAGGAAGTACTTCCTAAGGAGTCACCATGGCCCTGCTCCCAACCTTGATGACATTCAGAGTGCCCTCTGAAAGACAAACTCACCTCAAAGGATATAAACAGAAAGTTCCTTAAGGTAAACACAAGTGGTTACAGTTTAGGCTGCTAATTTAAAAAAAAATTATTTAAACATGTTCTGGCCTTTAAAACCCAATTAAAAGGTGATTTGAGTGTTCTATTCATAGCACTTCCACTGTGGTGGGCACTGCTCTAAGAGTTTAAATATTAAGTCACTTTCACTCCACAACAACCCAATTTGGTAAATACTATTATCATGATCCACACTTCACACATAAAGAAATTAAACCACTTAAAATGTAAATAATCTGCCCAAGACCACATAGCTGAGAAATGACAGAGGAGATTTGAACCCAGAAAGTCTGACCCTAGAGCCTGAGCACTTAAATGTTAAGCTACAGTCTTGTGTACTTTGCATATTATAGGTACAGCATATAGTTTATAATATATCATGTATGGTACATCAGGTACTATGCTAACCTCGTTATGTGTTTGATGCCATTCTATTCCTATCAACCCTATGAAGTAAGTCCTACATTTTACTGATGAGGGAACAGGGTCAGAGAGGCACAATCCCATGTTCATGATCATACTGCCAATAAGTGACAGAATTGACACCCATCCTCAGTCTGACTGCATCCAAAGCCCACAATATAATAATCTCACTGAAGAAAGGAAAAAGGGGGGGGGGGCAAGGAATCCTTTGATGTGGTATGAAGGGACAAGACAACTACCCAATCTTTAGGTTCACTGGACTTTTATGATGCTTTCTCGATGAGGCCTGATAATGAAGCAATTTAAGAGCAGGACTTGGAGAGGATTTCAGCCCCAGCCCTTCCTCTTACTGATGAAGTTCAACAACGCTTGAAGACAGAGATGCAGAACCGCCAAAGCTCAAGCTTTGTTCTAATACCATGCCACTTTCTCTCTGAGTGATGCACCCAATTCATTTACCAATTGGTGTTATCAGATAGATACAACTGTATCTATTTCTAAGATGCTTTTTTATTCTTGTGAAGCTCATGAAGTCTTCCTCCTTTGCTGAAATTATCTTTTTTTGGTTGTATTATGATTGCTTAAAGGTCACTTTATCCGGCTGAAACATTTTCAATAATTGGACACAATATTCATGTTTATACTATTTCCTACTTTTGAATCTATCCTCCCAGATTAAAAAAAAAAAAATCACTTGCAATGAATCAAGATAATTAACATGACTAGTCCTCTTTAAAGATATAATTTTAATTTGGGCAAAAATGAAGATACCATCCTTAAACAAAGGCCTATAAATCCTCCATGGTTTTAGTTGTGATTGTTAATTGACCAAAATAAAGAAAAAAGCTTAAAGAAAATTACCTTTTTTTTTCCCTATTTATAGTGTGACCCAAGTTCATTTTTGTACCATTCCCCAGGATACCTCTCAAGTCTGTACTTCTTCCATGTTTCCTTTGTGATTTTTGAGGTCATTGTGTCCTTGTTCCAAATCATTCTGGGCCACCTGCCATGTTCTTCCTACCTTGACCCTGCGTTCTTGCCCAGGTAGGGAGAGAGGATGTGGGAAGCAGCCTGCTCCTTTCTCTAATCCTTCAGCAGTAAACAAAGATGGGAAACAGCAGTAACAGCCAATCTACTGCAAGTGTCCAAAGGAGAATTATCCGAGCCCAACCACCTGACCACTTACCTGATTTTCTTCCTTAAGATTTGAGAAGCTGAGCTGGGTGAGGGGCATACACCTGCAATCCCAGTGACTTGGTAGGCTGAGACAGAAGGAAGGCAAGTTCAAGGCCAGCTTGGGCAATTTAGTCAGACTCAGTCTCAAAATAAATAGTAAAAAGGCTGGAAATGCGGCTTAGTGCTAGAGGACCCCTGCATTCAATCTCCAATGCCACAAGGGAAAAAAAAAGAGTTTGAATTTATGGACTAGTGCTACTGTCACCGGCAGTTAGGTTCATGGTGAATATAATGATGGAGTTTATATTTATAGCTTGGGGTGATTACAGTCTGTGCCTATGTGCTATTTTACCATCTGAATTTCAGATGTCAATTTGACATTTAATTTATCAAATGATTAAGATCCTAGGAGGAAGAGATAAGGTAGGGGAAGAGGGTGGATAGATAAACATCAGGAATTTCTCAGGGAAAAGGATGTAGCTGCTAAGTTTTCCAAGGGTTTTATGACCAGATGATGACAGATGGAAAAGAAAAAAAAAAAATGAAGGAGTAGTTCCTCAAAAAGGGGGCAAAGTGGAAACAGAAACAGAGAAAGAGAGAGACAGACTCGGTGCTGATATACATAAAGACCCTCCCTTCTTCTCTATCTAGAATGTTCATGGAATTCTGGGCAGCTCCCCTCTGTGTCTCAGGGACATTTCTGTCCTGGGCCTCCCTTACACGAGATGGGGTAAAGCTGAAGGGCATAAGATCTTCTGTGTCCTTTTGACATTTTATAAGTGAATTAGGATTTGGAAGACTCTGTCTTTGGTGTGTCTCTGACACCTAAAGGGGGATGGGCAGGGCATTAATCAGTTGGCATTTGTTAGAGTCACAAATTACCAGCAAACTGCTTCACAAATGGAGCCTCCGGTTCCCTCTGAGGAGATATCCCCACTTAGGAAAGGTGAACTGAAGTAACCTCAAAAGATGAAGTTCTCACATATAGCAGATATTTGATCATTTTTCTTCTTTTTAAAACTTCAGGGAATTATTTTTCTCCTTCTTCGCATGTTCTTGCCTATTACTAAGGGATTGAGCCTTTTGAAATGTCATTGTCAGCATTTTCAGGCTATGATTTTCCTGTCTCATTAACAAAGACCTCTTGTACTTTCTCTCCCTGCTTTCAGAAAGGTGAGTGCACTTGATCTATTCTTGATGTTCACATGTAGCTTCCAACCTCAACCTCCCACTGCTGACTTTCTGAACTTGACCTTGGGATGGTCTAGAAATTGAATTTGTCTGTTTAGATAATTCAGTGGTAAGTGCTCTTTTCTTGTGCTGGTCCTATCAATAGTGCTCATATAAAGCTGGGTAATTTCTCCTGCACCCTTAATTTTTATTTTAAAAGTACTTCACCCTTCACAACTGACATAAACCACTCACCACTTTTTTGTCTCAGTTTGAAGCATAAGCACTGGGAAAGAACAGCCAATGATTGGAAGGTTAGATCAAAACTAATGTCTGGAATGCTTCAGGATAATAGCATCTCCCTTCCTTGGATACAATTGTGTCAAAGTCGATGCGATTCAACTTTAACCTCACCTAATCCTCTCAATGCATGATGCAGGCAGCCCATCTCCACAGGGAAATCTGTGGCTCCTGTCCTACCTTTTGCTCATAATGGTCACACAGCTAATATGTGAGGGAACAATATTCAAGTCTGCGATTCTGATTCCAAAGTTCTAACTTCAGAACACATGATTCTGCCTTAAGTACAATATAGTTAACAGATTGGAACTATAAAAAACAGATTCCGGTAGTAAAATGTGTTCTTCCTCTCACGTCAATGCCTTCTCCTACAGGAGAAAATATGAAATACAAAATATGACTTGGCAAAATTTCTCAATTTGTCCAATGATATTATCAAATTAAAAAACTACATAAAATGGGATTGGGAACTCAGTCTCTTCTCAGTATTACATAGATATTCCAGAGCTCCTTCAAGAGCCATGATTACTGAAGGCTTTTCTGTTTAACTGTGTGCCTACTCTTTCTACTGGTTAAGACTGGGATGGTATAAAAATGCAGAAATAAAGATTCTTGCTCCAGCAGGGCGCTGTGGTGCATGCCTGTAATCCCAGCCGCTCAGGAGGCTGAGATAGAAGGATCACAAGTTCAAGACCAGCCTCAGCAATTTAGCGAAGCCTTAAGCAACTTAGCAAGACCCTGTCTCAGAATTGAAAATAAAAAAATAAAATGGGCTGAGGATGTGGCTCAGTGGTTAAGCACACCTGGATTAAATTCCCAGTACCAAAAAAAAAAAAAAAAAAATCAATTTAGGCACATGTGCTTTCTTTTTCTCTGTGACAAACAAATCTTTTGGCTCCTACTAGTGTCTGTAAGAGTGTGAGTGTGACAGAATGATGGGAGAAAGGGCCAGCCGGATTTATCAGTATCTCCCATGTGTGGCCACTGTGGTTTCTCACTTTCTTTCAATTCAACTCCACATCAATCCCATGAGTTCAGTGATGTCATCTTTACTTCACAGTCAAAGAAATCAAGGCCCAGACAAGTGATGGAGCTTTTTGGTAGCAGAACTGGAATGCAATCCCAGGGTCCTCATTGTTAAATAAGTGAGTAAATAAATGTAAAATATGGTTCAGGATATATGATTTTAGATCAGTATTTACACAAGGCTGTCAGATAGCAAGAGCTATAATATCAGGCAAGATTTCATGCACTTTTATTTATTTCACAGAAGGAGGTCATACTTTATTATTTTTTTAAAAAAAAATCATTACCTTGCTTCCAAATATAGCGCTTTACTCTAAAAGCTCTGAAGACCCTTGTTTAAGCTTTAATTAAACAGTTTACTTGAGACAGGATCATAATACTTTAAGCCTGGCACTGAACATTACAAACTGAAAACCCCATCACATATGTTATTATACACAAGGCTCTGTTTGGGCTGGGGTGTTGTTGACAATTATAAACCACTTACTGACAAAAGTAAAAAAACACCGCTTTATACGACCACGTTGAAATATGTGCAGTAGTTCCACTCTTGCTGTCTATTGCCAATAAATGAAGGCCTCTGTTCATTCTTGTTGTGCTTAATAGTTGTGAAAAAAATCATTCCTATCCAAGCTTCAAGCACACAGGGACAAAATAATTGCCAGTTTCAAGAACAAAAGAACGGTTTGAAACCATCTGTTTGATAGTGGACTTGTTGTATCAAAGAGTTCCTACTGGACAAATTTCTAAACAAGACAAAGGCAGCAAAAGGAAATACAAGGTGCTTTATGTTACTGCGTCATTCTGAAATTTGTCGCTAGGGTTCTGAAGGTAACAAAAGCAGATTTTCTGTTCCCGCTTTTCGTTGTGTATGTCCTGTTATAAATGGAAACCATTTTGCTATTTCTGAGGTTATTCTTTTGAATTCTTCTCTGCTATATTGTGCATGAATTTAAGAGTAAATGTGGTAACAAAAAAGACTTGAGCCTCAAGGCAGGAGGACAGAGTTCTAATCATAATTCTTGGCAACATTTCACATGTAAAGCCTGGTTGTGGCCCTCAGATGCCACAAACAGTATTCAATACATACTGTCTCAGCACCTTTTAGCTTTTTTCTCTTGACTGTCAAAGTGGGTGAGGCTCCATGGATTCCATTTAATTTTTTAAACCTATGGGTTTTTTTAACCAGAGGTTCTGCCTGCTAAACTCAAGAAATAGTCTTGTGAAGTACAGCTAATGAGTAGTAATATTTTCCCTGGGAGTTTCTGTAGTTATCTTGGAGTTTGCTTATTGGATATCTGTATTATTAATGCTTTCTCACTTGATTCCATGGAGTTTAGAAGATGCAACTGAAGAATTACATGCTGCATCCAAATGCCATGTATAATTATAATGCTCTAATAAAAAAAAAGAGTTGATGGTTGCACAGTCAACAATAAAAAATTTGAAAAAAAAAATATATCCTGCAATAAACTAAATAGAGGAAACAAGAAAACCTTGGATTGTGTGTGTGTGTGTGTGTGTGTGTGTATATATATATATATACATATATATATATATATACACACACACACACAATTGCATTATACATTTACCAGAAACTGTCATAACTTCATTCTTCTTTATCATACTAAGTGAAATAAGTCAATCCCAAAAAATCAAAAATCGAATGTTCTCTCTGACATGTGGATGCTAACACACAATAAAGGAGGGGGAAGGAAAAAGTTCATTGGATTAGACAAAGAAGAATGAACGGGGGAGGAATGGCAATAGGAAAGATAGTGGAATGAATTCAGACATAACTTTCCTATGTTCATGTCTGAATAAATGACTGGTGTAACTCCACATCATGTACAACAGCAAGAATGGGATCCTAATTAGAATAAGTTAAACTTCAGGTGTGTGTAATGTCAAAATATGCTCTATTGTCATGTTTATCTGAAAAGAACAAATAAAAATAAATTTTTAAAGATTATACATAATGAACAGTGGAATATCCCTCCCATTCTTGTCTCTCTCCACATAATTCACTACTTCTATAAACGTTTTATGGTACAGGCTTTTGACAGTTCTTTATACATAAACAAAAGGTACAAATATATGTTGCTATTACCCAGTTTTTAGACAAATGATGACTTACAACACATGGTATTCTATACCTTACCTTGGAGATCTTTTCAATAGCCAAAGGGCTTGAACTTTCTTATTTAAAGCTTCTTAATCTTGCATCATGAGTTAAAATTTATTTAACTAGTGTTCAGTTGAAGTCATTCCCAAAATTTTGGGACAAATATTGTACAAGTATTCTACAGTGAATAATCTTTCCTATGTCTTTTTGAGTATTTGCAAATACATGAGAAAGATATGCTACTAGATATGTAATACCTGGGTCAAGCAATTTCATTTGTAATTTAGATACAATTGCCAGGTTGCTCTCTCAGGGGTCTGTAACAATACACACACTATGCTCTCAAACATTCAGATCTGTAACAATTAAATAAATTGGAAATAGAAAGGGAGCCATGTTGCTTTCAAGGGTATGTATTTCAGATCTCTTTCCCTCTAAAAGAGAAAATTCATCACAGAGGGTCTGACTTTCGTCCTGGGTCCCACAGTGAATTGGCAACAAAGGTTGATATAGAACTTTAGTTTCTTGACCCCCAAGTGCAATGCTTTCTCTGCTTCTTCATGATCCTTTAGACTCCTCTACTTTTTCATACATAAAATGAGGAGAAAAATGCTTTTCCTAAAGCCTCCCTTTAAATGAGGAGAAAAAAAAACACAGCACAGTGGCTGGAACAATATTAGAGCTTACTACATATCTTTTGAATGAATAAGTGAGTAAGCAAGTAAGTAAACCAGCAGATACTTTTTCTTTCCTTCCCTTTAGGTATCAACTCAAACTTCCCCCTCTCCAGTTCCAAATAACAAAGATACAGGTAAAGCTCTTCATAAGAGGGAAGAAAATCAGACTTGAATTATATATTTTTTTCCAAACACATTAATGATGTGTTTGAGATTTCTTGGTTATCAAGAGATTAACTGATTTCAATAGTTAGGTTTTCCCCCATTCAACTACCCTGCCTCTCTTAAGCATGTTGGGAAGTTTCAATGATTCCTCTTTTCAGTCAAGGACTAGTCATAGAAATGTTAGAAATGGAATAATTTGTCTTATAACATTGGGCTGGCAAGAAACTAGTGAATCCAGCATGTCTAGGACGCCAACTTCTGGGTGAGATATGTAGCTGAAAAAAGCATCGATGTTGAACTGCTCTCTGCAGCACCTGAGCAAATGTACTAGTGTATGTGTGCATTGTGTTTCCTTCAGCCCGATTTGGGTTTCTCTATAACCTGCTTCACGTGACCACTTAGTAGTTACAAGAGGTGGGCTTTGAGAATAACAGAAATCCAGCTGCCATCACTTGCCAAATGTGTGGTAGGAGCAAGCTTCCTAACCTCATTCACACGGACATGTGCTTATAACATTATCGATATAATAAAGTAAAAAATCTAGCATAGTGCTGGCACACTGTAGGCACGCATCAGCAATCACCCCCTTTCTTATCTCTTTTGTTGAATGCGATACTAGTATAGCATTTACATTTGTTTACCTCTCTCCCAGTGTTTTTTTTTTAATTTCATTCTTTCTAGCTATAGAGTGGGGTGTGTTTTGACATATTAAACATACATAGAATAAATATAACTTATTCCAGTTAGAATCCCATTGTTTTGGTTGTATATGATGTGCAGTTACATTGGTAATATGTTCATATATAAGGATAAAAAATATATGTCCAATTCATAACATTCTGTTCCTAACATTCATTCCCTTCCCTTCATTCCTCTTTGTCTAATCCAATGAACTTTTAATCTTCCCCTCCTTTGTTGTAGGTTAGCAACCACATATCAAAGAAAACATTCTGCCTTTGGTTTTAAGGGACTGGCTTATTTTACTTAGCATGATATTCTCAGGTTCTATTCATTTATTGGCAAATACCATAATTTCATTCTTCTTTATGGCTAAGTAATATTCCATTGTGAATATGTACCACATGCTTTCTCCTCCTTACAAGCATTTTGTAGTTCCTTCTACTGAAAATTCTAGTCAACTCTCTCTCTTTAAGGGCAGGAATCCATGATTCTCATTGAGCTAGGAGCCTTTGTTTGTTTGTTTGCTTGCTTGCTTGTTTTTGTTTTTTTTTAACTCAAAGTGGTGCTCATAACATTATCAAATGGGTGATGATCTGAATGTTTCTGTTTTTCCTCTGCAAACTTCTTTTTGATAGTAGCTGCTGCAAGTGCCATGGTCAGAATTCTGAAGTTCATTTGAAAAGGGTCCTGTGGTCCAGTGTCTCCATGGACACAAAGATGAAAGTAGTGATGGCACTTGTGCCACAAATTAACCGTAACTATAAAGGACCTCTGGGGAAGGGAGTCATGCTAAGTCAGTCTTTGGAGCCCTGGCCTTGCACCAGTTCCGAATGTAGTTCTTCATATGTGCAAGGTCTTCACTCTGATTTCTTGAGTGAATGAATAAATAAATGCAAAAATGTAAGAATCTTTGTCTGAAAGTGATGAACCAATGGAAAAAAACTGGACAAAATTGAAATATAGATCCCTTAAAGCCATTATCTGTTAAGGAAAACAGCAAAACTCAAGGAAGTAAAGAGGAGGGACTGCCCTCTTCTCCTGCAATCTCTTAGTAACTCAGGATTACTAAATGCGCTGCTTCATGATGCTCTTCATATGGAACATTAATTCCTGCCACAACGATGTACATCAGTTTAAATGGAAATAGTGAACTCTAAGTACTCTTCTCTCTAACAGCATTTCTAGCATTCTCCCAGCCACATCTCCCAGAACTATACTGTGCTTTAATGATGGGATTGTGAGCAAGGATGTAGAAAGGCCATTAAAATTAAAATAACTCTCCTGGAATATTCTCCCAATGAGCTAGTCAACACAGTCAATTAAGGAAAATAGGGTAAACATTTTTTTCCGGAAAAGACTCCACATACAAATAGGAAGAAAGAAGATGGGCGGGGGGAGTGGCAAAAGGATCCTGTCATTTGTCCTTGTATAAAACTGGTGTTTCACAAAATTGATTTTTCTAGGTGTTTGGTGAATTGAGGATAGGTCTAAGTACAAAGGAGCCTTTTTATGTTGTCTCAGTGGGTGATTTATATGACTAGATTAGAATTTATTTGGAAAATTTTTACATGAAAGCTTCTCTCCTTTTTCTTTGATCTACCAGGAACAATGGTGTGCTCTTTAAACGTATGAAGACCTAATTTTATGGTATAATTGTCTCTGGCATAAGTTTAGAAATTGAGCTATTGTTCCCATGTCAAGCCCTTATCTGCACAAAAGTGCCATCTATAGGTTGACAATAAATCACATGAATAGTTGTGATTTTTTACTCTTCTAGGATCATACAGTTTAAGGAATCATACAGTTTAAGTTAAGGATCATACAGTTTAAGTCCACATAATGATCGTGAGTTAAACTTCTGCATTGTACGAGGGCTGGTCTCTATGACCCACAGACTATAGCAAAATTGACAGTATGTGAGGTGGGTAGGATAATGGTTCCCCAAACACGTCCACATCCCAGTCCCCACATCCTGAACTTGTGAATAAAGTGAATAAGTTGCCTCACATAGCAAAGGAAAATTTTCAATATGATTAAAAACTTTCAACTACAGAAATTACCCTGGGTTATCTGAGTGGGCCCAATGTCATCAAAAGGGCCATCAAAAGATGGAAGAGAGTTGGAGGGATTGGAAGATGCTATGCTGATGTCTTTGAAGATGGAGGAAGGGCAGCCACAAGTCCACTAGAACCTAAAAAATACAGAAATAGATTTTTTCCTAAAGACTGAAAGGAACACAGTCCTGTTCGTATCTTGATGTTAACACAGAAAAATCCATTTTGAACTTGAGCTTTCCAGAGCTGGAAGATGTTGAATTTGTGTTGTTTAAAACACTAAGTTGGTGGTTCTTTGTCATACCATGGATGGGAAACTGATATAGTATGTCATTTCCAAGATTAGGTATAAAAAAATTTTACTTCTATCTTGGACTCTCTCATTCCATCTCTTGCATGGCTCCCTCTGGGGGAGATCAGCTGCAATGTCAGAAGGACCTGTTGACAACCTGAAGAGAGGCCATGGCAAGGAACCGAAGCCTACTGAAAAATGAGGGAGTTGGGAAGAAGTTCAGCAGCCCCAGCTGAACATCAGATGACAGCATCCCCCCTGACAGTTGGCCTGCAGCCTCATAAGAGACCCTAAGCCAGCACTACTCACCGAAGCTGGGCTTGAATTCCTGAACCACAGACACTGTGAACTTGTGTTAGCTGCTTTAAGATGCTCAATTTCCAGGAAATCTGTAACATCAATAGATAACTAATACAATACCCTTGTGTAGTCCCTTCCATGCTGAATCAGGCTGGCCTGTGTGACACAAAGTAGAATACTGTAGAAATGGTGCTACAAGACTTCTGGAGATAGGTCCTAAAAATTATTGTTGTTTCTGCTTTAAATTATTGGATTGCTCGCTCTTGGGAGAGCCAGCTGACATGTCATGAGGACACTCAAGCAGCCCTGTGGAGTAGCCAACTTGCCACCCATGTGAGAGTCAACTTGTCACTCATATGAGAGTTAACTTGTCACTCATATGAGAGATACAATCTGCTAGAAGTGTACCCTCCAGCTCAAGTCAAGCTATGGACTATTCCTGCCCTTCAAGTCTTCTAGATGTGACCCAGACCCTGTAGATCAGCGAAGAGCCCTCATGCTTGTACCCTCTCTGAATTCCTGACCCTAAGATAATAAAGAAGTACTATGGTTTTGACCCACTTAGTTTTAAGTGATTTGTTAAGTAGCAATACATAATTAATACAAATGTGGTACATACGTAGTACCTTCCAATTGCATTTTAGAAAAATAATCTTTCATGTTCTTAATGCAAATATATTAATACACTTTCAAAATGATAATTTAGATGTGGATACAATGATTTTTATATTGTTTTTCTTCTTACTAGAATCTCTGTCAACTTTATACAAAGTAGATATCAGAGAGAATGAGTTAATGGTTCAGGGTGTATAGCAAACTAAACAGTTGGTAGGAAATGGCTTATATTTTGAACATATAGCAACTTTATTTCTTTTCATCACAACTCATAAGGAAATAAATTTCTCTTGTCTATTACTAAGCTCAGTTTGCATTTCACATGCTTGGACATTGGGAGAGGATGCAGAAAATGCGACTCATTAACATTTGCCAATTAAAGGCAATGTTGGTCACTTCCTGTTTTAACTCCTAGCCTCCAGAGAATTCAGTTAGTCCATTCAAATTTCATATCAGGAGAGCATTCCTGTGAGTCTCCCCTTCCCTCATTCTCCTCAGGAAGGGGTCTGGATCTAGATGGATGCTTGCCTACTGTCTTGGAATGGGACTGGAGGTGTCTGATCTATGTGTTGTCCGCTTCTCTTCACTTGCCCTCTCTAAGATGCAACTTGCTCCACCTCATCTTGGAATGTCCTGTCTTTACTGCATTGACTGCTAAAGCATCTGAGACTAATATAACTAGAAGATTATTTTCTAGCACACCCAATTAATTGGTCTCCTCTCTTTCCACATTACCCCTGGGTTCGTGCCAGGACTACAGACCCACTGAAGCAATGCCTTATTATCAAGTCACCCTGGTATCATGAAAATAGCATTCACTCTCTCCTTGAAAACAGGGACCTTCTGGCAGGAACAGTCACTCTCTATTCTCAGACTTCCCTATGTTTCCCAATAAGCTGTGGAAATTTTCTTTCTTCTTTTATTCATACTCTGGAGCTGAAGGCCCTGAGGTAGTGCTCAATGAGGCCTCCTAGCTGACTAAAATGCTACAGAATTTCATAATACTTCTTACTTACATGGAGAGAGCAGAAACTTCTTATCTACCATACTTCTGATGTTCTACTTGGCCAATTATTTATGAGAGGCCTAATTATCATCAAGTCATCCTGCCAACTTGTGGGGAGAATTAATAACACAGGCAATTTGCAAATCTATCCTATATGTATTCACTATGGGAACAATGCTGGGTAGCTGTTTTTAAATACATTCTTATTCGTGTGTACAAGTACAGGTAGAATTTTGCTCTACTATATACAATGAACTTGACCATTCGTATTTTTAACAAAACAGCCTGCGTACATGGCAGTGTGTAATGTAACAGACACACAGCATTCATCAAGTCTTCATCACATGTTTCTGCAGGGAGCCGGCTTTAGGGCTCCAAGGGGTCCTGAAGAGATTTAACAATCCAGGCTATGAAAACACGTAGAACACCCTGAGCAGATCTGCAGGCCAGAGATTTCACACTGAGTGGGGCCTCTGGGGCCACCAGCTTTGAGAAGCACTTCTCAGAAGCAAACTTTCTGAGTCGAGGGAAAGTGGCCCTGAACGAAAACAACAGATTGTTATCATCATCTCTGAGCTCACCCTTTAAATCATTCTCTGCTGTCTCTTTCTCTCCCTGCTTTGTTGGCCATTTCTCGGCAGTACGCCATAGTAATTAAGAACACAGCTTCTAGAAAGAGATACCTTTGATTCAAATTCTGACTCTGCCACTTTTAGCTGAAAGAACATAAACAAGTTCATTAGCCTTTCTCCGTCTTAATTTTCTCACCAGCCAATAAAATGAAGATGCCTATAAATAATATCTACCTCACTCGGTTGTTGTAAGGGACTAAGTAAAACTAGCTTGTCTTTAGAATGCTAGAAAACACTCAACAATTGCTAGTTATTAATTTTCCTCTATTTGGCCAGTCCTTTCTGGATTAGCCAGCTAAGGCTGCCATAGAAAAATACCAAAGACTTGGACTTGAAACAAAAGACATTTATTGCTTATAGTTCAGGAGGCCCAAAAGTCCAAGATCAAGGTACCAGCAAGATGGTTTTCATCCTGAGGCCTCTTCTCTTGGCTTCTTGTAGGAAAGCTGCATTTTTCTGAGTGCTCAAAGGACCTCTTGACATGCACACTCAAGGAGAGAGCAATTTTTGGTGTCTGTTCTCATAAGGACACTAATCCTATCATGGGGGTGCCATCCTCATAATATTCTCTAAAACTACCTTCCAAGAACCTCATCTCCAAATTCCATCACATTGGGAGTTGGGGCTTTAATGTATGAATTTTGGAGGATTTCAGACATTAACTCTTTGACATATGCCTTGCCCCTCCAAACCTAATGTATTTTTCTACCCTGACTTCCTCCCTAAAGTCAAAACTAGATTTATTAAGTGACAAGAAACATTTGAGTAAATGTCATGTGTGCCAAGATATTAGATACAATGGAGTGCCAGTTCACAGGAACATTTCATTAAAACACATTTGGACCAGTCATGATTTTAAATATAGTTAGAAAAAAAAAGACAGTTTGCAATGATTACCTTTCTTACAAATAATGTTGCATAACATACCACCAGAGAACTCAGTGGCTAAAATGGGCTAAATGTTCGTTGCTCATCCATCCGGAATGAATGCTAGTCAGGGATGTAAGACTGTGGAGTCTCCTGTCCTCAGCTGGCCTCTCTCAAGTGTCTGAAAACAGACTGGCTCTTGGCAGAGGTCTCACTTTTCTAGGATTTGTATGGCTAGGAAAATCCAGGTCTGCTCACACCGGTTTCACTTCCTTCCAAAAGAGTAACAGGCATGTTTTCTCAGGAGGTAAAAATGCAAACAAACCAGTACTCAGCCTTAAACCCAACAGCAAAAGGAAACACCCAAGGCATCTTGAATCCTAGGCTCAGACGTGGCACACGGTCACTTCCAACACATTTTACTGGTCAAAACAAGTTCCAGGAACAACAGTTCAGACTTGAGATAGAGAAAGAGACTATGCCTTTTCATGGGAGGAATGAGAAATCACAGCCATTTTGCAATCTACTACACCCAGGATCATCTTGCTGACTCTCTCTTGCTTCTTTCTGTCTATAAGTAAAAACTTACAAATTTTAATTTAAGACTATGTGATTATAAAGATATATGTTTGCGGAAAAGGTATTATGTAATTCATAATTACCCTTTGAAGATATAGGCCAAATTTGTGTAAATGAGATCGTGTCATTTATAGTATGAAAAAGTTTTCTTTAATAAGCATTTTGGTTTCTTTGGGGTTTTGTTTTGGGGGAAAATGGGGTGGAAAGCTTAGAAAACCTATTTATAGAAAGCTCGGAAAATAATTAACTTAATTTCCTTTTGACTCTTGAGCTACGAAACATTTTTATCAAACTAAGAAATTTCATGTGTATTATCACATATATTATGTGGAAAAAAGCAATTAGTATCAATTAGAAAGTTGACCAAAATTTATTTTCTGAAAAATGTGTTCCATTCTAATTATCTTATTATTTACATTTCCATCCAAGATACTGCCAGGAATGGGGAAACCAGACTTGCAGAAATTAAGCAGTGATGTGCTGCCACCTTGTGTTCTATCCCTATAAGCACCATTTTCCCACTAGTATCTCGAATACTAATCAGAAAAAGATAGGGAGCAATGAAGGCAGACATTTTGTCCTTGTAAAAGGCAAGGTTTCTTGATTCGTTTTATGCCCAAAGGATTCTTTGACAACCTATGGATCTTTTTTCATAATGATGATTTGAAATGCATAAAATAAAATAATAGAATTAGAAAGGAAGCTATATTTTAATAGAGTTATCAAAAAATTCAAAGTAAAACAATTTTCTGTGTACTTATATTCACATCATAGTGAATCCCACCATCACGTACAACCATAAGAATGGGGTCCTAACTAGAATAAGATATATTCCATGCATGTATAATTATATCAAAATGAATTCTGTCATGTATAACTTAAAAGAACCAATAAAAAAATTATAAGGAATAATATGTTAAGCACTTAAGTAACAAAATCTAGTAGTTAGTTTAATAACTACTATAATTTAAGTGGTAAACAGTGTAAACATATTTTGAGATATCAGCGGCAACAGTACCATGATGTGAAAATGTATGTCATGAATGATGCTATTGTGGTTTGTTGCCTATATTCATATTGAAGGAAATAATAAATTATGTTAGAAGTTGGTAGAAAAAATGTTTACTTTTTTCTTATCTATGTTTATGTATTACCTGAGTTATATCCATGGAAACTTCGGAATCCAGAGATTCCAAATTAACTATTCCCAACCCCTAATACAGGTTACATTTGATCATTTAACAAGGAAAGATTATATATCAAAACTTCCAAAAATAGATCTTCATGAAGACTCTAGGAATCTATGGAAATATTTTTTGAACAACAAAGCACTTTTCTTTCATAAATATTACTTTTATTTACCATGTGATGAGCATGGTATGGATATGTCTAATATTTTAAATTATGGATTACCAAGTACAGATATGCAAAGTACAAGTGTACTTTTATTTTATTTCCTAAGGAACTGACTAAGTTCTCTAGATTTAAGTCCAAGATCTGTCTGAATGACTATGTATATTTCTCTTTTCCTTCCCTCTTTCTCCTTCTTTCCAATCATTTCCTTTTTTCTTTTGCTTTTTTCCTTCTCTTTTCCTTTGTCCTTCTTTCTCTTTTTTTTCTCTCTCTACCTCTCTATCCACTTTATTTCATACTTCCTTCAACAACTATTTTAATGAGATGACTAAATACTAATAACTGTGTTAAGTATTATGGGTAGTAATCTCAGAGGCTTCTCAGCCAGTCATGATATGTCATGACCTAGAATCACATTTGTCATACAGCTTACACTTCCAGACACTTTATTTCCATGATCCCCCTCCAAGAGAACTTGACAATAATTTCATATGCTCTTATGGTTCTGCAAAAATTTCAAAAGTGAGAAATTTTAACCACAATCATTTAAAACATTGTCACTTTCAATTCCTGTTTTCATTAATGTTTATTGGTTTTATGCTGCCTACATTATTGAGATGCTGCTAGAGAGAAGTTGATTCTGGGATACATTTGGTTTGGATTTAGTTAGATACAGTTATGTGGTTCATACTAATTTCTATGCACAGAAGAGTTACTTAACCTCATGATTACACAAAAAAATACATAAAAAATTTTATCTGGTCAGGTTTCCATGCCCCTTAGTTTGTTTTTGCATGCCTATAAAGAAATTTACATCTAATTGTATGATTTTGACCTCCAAAAAGGTAGTGGCCAATTCTTTATGGCTGTGAAAATTAACGTTACATTAGACTTTTTCACCAAAAAAAAAAAAAAAGATCTCTAAAAATGATGCTTATGAAGAGTTGGTTCCTTAAAAAGATAAATAAGATTGACAAACCCCTAGCCAAACTAACCAGAAGAAAGAGTGAGAAAGATGCAAAGCAACAAGATCAGAAATGAAAAAGGTGTTATCACTACAGACCCTTAAGAAATCCAGAGGATAATTAGAATCTATTTTGAAAATTTATACTCCAATATACTGAAAAATGTCGAAGATATTGATAAATTATAGACACATATGACCTATCCAAATTGAATCAGGAAGAGATAGAAAACCTAAACAGATCAATATCAAGCAATATAATTAAAACAGCAATTAAAAGCCTAAAAAAAGAGAAAAACCCAGAAGACGGATTCTTGACTGAATTCTACCAGACCTTTACAGAAGAATTGACACCAGTCTTTCTCAAATTAATCCATGGAATTGAAATGGAGGGAACACTCCCAAATACATTTTATAAAGCCAGTATAATCCTGATACCAATACCTAACAAAGACACATCAAGGAAAGAAAACTACAGACCAATATACCTGATGAACATAGATGCAAAAATTCTTTATAAAATATTAGCAAACTGCATGCAAAAACACATTGAAAAGATAACACACCATGATCAAGTGGATTTCATTCCAAGGACACAAGGTTGGTTCAACATACACAAATCAATAAATGTAATTCATCGCTTAAACAGAATTAAAGACAAGAATCACATGATCACCTTAATAGATGCAGAAAAGCCTTTGATAAAATCCAGCATCCATTAATATTAAAAACACTGGAGAAGTTAATGATCGAAGGAACTCAACATCATAAAGGCCATTTATGACAAACCTGAAGCCAACAGCATATTAAATAAAGAAAAACTGAAAGTATTTCCTTTAAAATCAGGAACAAGCCACGGCAAGCAAAGAAAATCAAAGGACTACAAATAGAGAAAGAAGAACTACCTCTGTTTGCTGATAATATGATTGAGTATCTAGAAAACTTAAAAAAAAAAAAACTCTACCAGAAGATTCATAGAGTTTATAAATGAGTTTAACCAAATAGAAGGATACAAGATCAATACCCATAAATCAATAGCTTTACCATACTCCAACAGTGAGTTAGCCAAGGAAGAAATTGGGAAAAAGCATCCCTTTCACAATAACCAAATAAATGCATACATACATACTTGGGAATTAATCTAACCAAGGAGATAATTAAAGAGCTCTACAATAGAAATTATAGAACACTGAAGAAAGAAATTGAAGAAGACCTTAGAAGATGGAAAGACATTCCATGCTCTTGGATAGGCAGAATTAATATTGTCAAAATAGCCATACTACCAAAAGCAATATAAAAATTCAGTGCAATTCACATTAAAAGACTAATGACATTCTTCACAGATTTAGGGAAAATAACTATTCTTAAATTCACTTGGAAGACTAAGAGACCCAGAATAACCAAAGCAATACAAAATTACAAGAAAAGTGAAGCAGGAAGCATCACAATACTTGATCTGAAATTATACTACAGAGCTATAGTAACAAAAACAGCATGGTATTGGCATCAAAATAGACAAAAAGACCAATGGAACAGAACACAAGACACAGAGACAAATCCACATAGATACAGCCATCTGACATTTGACAGAAGTGCCAAAAATATATCTTAGAGAAAGGAAAGCCTTTTTAACAAATAATATTGGCAAAACCAAATAGTCATATGTAGAAAAATGAAATTAGAACCTAGCTCTCACCATGCACGAAATTCAAATCAAAATGGATCAAAGACTTAGGAATTAGACCAGAAACTTTACAACTGCTGGAAGAAATCATAGGATCAACATTCCATCATATAAGTGCTGGCACTGACTTCCTTAACAAGAGCCCCAAAGTACAAGATATAAAACCAAGTATCAATAAATAGAATGCCATCAAACTAAAAATCTGCACATCAAAGGAAATGATTAAGAGTGTGAAGAGCAAACCTACAGAGTGGGAGAAAAATTGGGCCAGCTACTACTTCAATAAAGGATTAACATCCAGAATATACAAAAAACTTACCAAAAACATAAACAACCCAATCAATAAATGGGCAGAAGAACTAAACAGAAATTTCTCAAAATAAGAACACAAATGATTAACAAATATATGAAAAAAAATGTTCAACATCTCTAACAATCAGGAAAATGCAAATCAAAACTACATTAAGATTTTCTCTCACTCCTGTCAGAAAGGCAATGATCAAGAATGCAAACGATAATAAATGCTGGTACATTGTTGGTGGAACTGCATGCTAGTACAACCACTTTGAAAGCAGTATGGAGATTCCTCAAAAAACTAGGAATGGAATCATCATATGATCCAGCTATCCCACTCCTTGACATTTTCCCAAAAGATCTAAAATTGGCATACTACAGCAATACAGCCACCTCAATGTTTATAACAACACAATTCACAATTGAAAATTATAATTTACAATTATGGAATCAACTCAGATGCTCATCAATAGATGAATGGATTAAGAAATTGTGATATATATGTGTTCTACTCAGCCATAAAAAAGAACAAAATTATGGTATTTGCCAGTAAATGGATGAAAATGGAAAACATCTTGCCAAGTGAAATAAGCCAAACTCAGAAACTCAAAAGTCAAATGTTTGCTCTCATAGGCAGAAGCTATAAAAAAATAAAAGGTGGGAGACATGAATAGGACAACAGAAAGAACCAATCAAATATAAATTCATAGATGAGTGAAAGGAAGTCTGGTAGAGTAGAGGAAGGAGAATGGGAGAGGACAGGGAGAATGGGAAAAGCAGGGAAATCATGAACTGAAAACCATTTCCATGCTTAAATGAGTTTGTTGGGATGAACCCAACTACTATGTACAAATATAAAGCTCTAATTTTAAAAAAAAGTGATGCTTATCTGCTTTTGCCCTCTCTAGGCACCAGAATCTTAACTAAAATAGTCAGAATTCACTCCATGTAAGTATCTCTCCAGGTAAGTAGCCTTGGGTCCTTTAACAAATGACTTTATGAAGTTAACAAGATTGCCAATATGCCTGAAAAACCATTCCACAGTGAGAATGGCAACTTTGCTGTGGGTCCGCTTGGTTCAGATAGATGCTCTTTCTCAGAATTCCCGTTCCTGTGTGTTTCTGGTTAGAATGTGCGTCAAGAGTGATTCTTGTGTGAGATTTAGAAAGCGAATGTGAAGCAGCTGCCACTTTGTGCAGTTCACACACACTGTCATTTATCTGTTTTCTCACCTGGGTGGTGTGAGGCAGCAGCCAGGCCTGCTCTGCCCACCTCTGGGTCCTTCTTCTGACTCTGATTCCTGGGCCTGACTCCATCAAGAAGGGTTGTAACTTCTACAAGACACCATACCTCAAGTTCAGAGACAGAACTGACATAAGTTTCCACCTGTCCTCAGGGGCTCCAGCTCAAGTGGTAAAAGACCTACGCGTTATATACAACATACTACAATGGCTTGCCAGTCTGTTTTACTGAAGGAACCCATGATTGTGCTTAACCCACAAAGTTAAGGAATTGCCTTTCTTCTACTTCTGTTTGGACTCCTCAAGCCCATGCTAGGATTCCCCTAGGGCCACATTGCTCTCCAGACCCAAACATTGACACTGGAAGCTCTTTAGAGAAAATAGTTTACTATTCATTCTCATCCTGATTCCTCTGTTCTTTTACTTCCCTTGTCCAGCACTCTCTTGAGCATTATTAGCATTCTCCTCAGGTTGTGTGTTGAGAGAGTTGTTTAAAAATCTCTGTAGCCTATTGATGTTTCTCATGTAACATCACCAATCCTGACTTGGCAGCATGAACTTGGGAGTATTTCATTAGTTCATGTCACTTGGGTTATAGCAGCTCCTGTTGTTATTTCAGCATTCTCCTAAAAATAAAATAAAATAAAATAAAAAACATACATTAGGACAAATTATATCCATAAAATCCAGTATGTAGCATTAGAATAGTACAGAATGTTGGGGCAGCATACTACCTCAAGGTCAGGGTCATTCCCAAATTCACTTAGACATCAGTAAGAACTTAGCTTTTTGTTTCATGTTACTACTACACATCCTAAAACACGTTTTAATCACACAACTATCACCTCATACTTGAGGTTTTCTTCAAGTCCTCCAGACAGAGTTGATGTCTTCTTTAATTAGTATGCCACATTGCGCAATAAAACCACACTGTAATGATTGGAAATTTCTCCAGCTCATCCACACGGCTGTCATTCTTTCAAGGTCAGAAATCACACAGTGTTCACCTTTGCCTAATTAGTGCCTGGAGTTTGATAAGTGTTATGAAATTTTTGTTGAAAAAATTTTTAAGTTATATACTTAGGTTTTCTCTAATTTTTTTTATTTTGAAACAGGATCTCCCTAAGTTCCTGAGACTGACCTCAAACTTGTGATTCTCCTGTCTCTGCCTCCTGTATCCCTGGGTTTATAGGTACATGCCACTGTGCCAGTCTATTGATTCATCTTCTTTAAATGTGTCATGCCTGAGAAAACAACTCACTACTCCTTTTATATGTTACCAGAGACCTGGATGAATACTGAGAATCTACCTAACAAATAAACGCTCACTGGCATTTCACATTGTCTGGATCAGTGCTGTCCTGCAGGACTTCCTGTGATGATGGATACTATGAACTTAGAATGTGGCTATTGTGATTAAAGAAATGAATTTCTAATATTATTTCATTTCAATTATTCAAAAACAAATAGTCAATATGGCTATAAGCTACCATACTGCTCAGCTCAGTCTTAGATGTCTAGCATTATGCAAATACTTCCACAGGGGTAATCTTAGTTTTGACTTTGAATTTTTGAAAAATGCCACAAGTTTAGCTCGACTAGCTTCTTTCCTATGGGAGTCAGCTTTTTGAGCTTGAACCTAATATATACAGGTGATAGATAATAATCTCATGCAGGAACAAATATTGATAAAAATAATCTTCTATCTAAATAAATGGCCTCGGAATTCAGTATCATCATGGAGTTGGGATTTTTATGAATGACCTTTCCATGTTGCCTATTTTACTTATTTGTTTATTGTACTCTATTTTTTTTTTTGAGAGAGAGAGAGAGAGAGAGAGAGAGAATTTTAATATTTATTTTTTTTAGTTATCGGCGGACACATCTTTGTTTGTATGTGGTGCTGAGGATCGAACCCCCCAGGCTGCATGCATGCCAGGCGAGCGCGCTACCGCTTGAGCCATATCCCCAGCCCCAAGTACTCTATTTTTCAAAGCATTTTTAATTATCTAAAGATTCTAATGAAATGGAATAGAAGAAAAGCCTGTTAGATCAATGTCAACTAAATCATAAATCATAACAGTACTTTTTTCAAGAAAGTTTATGACCCTTAGTATGAGGACATTTTATGCAATATTTTTACTGCAAAGTGAATATATTGCTGTTCAATAAATTATCTTTATTTTAACCTCTCCTGAAAAAGTTATTCTGAAATCACAGAGCCATTATATGAAAAGAACTATGCACAGCTTACTAAGTACATCTATATATAAAATTACCTATTAATAACACAATTTTAAATCAGTGCCAATGTGGTAAGTATATGTGGGAGGGGAATTTTTGCTTTTTTTTTTCAAAAAAAAAGACAATAGAAAAAAGAAATCTCTGTAGACATGATAAATTCACTCAAGATGCTTGATGTCATTAGGGATTTAATCCATAGAAAATACACTTAACTGCAATAAAATAGGTGGTTTCACCTGATTAAGTTCATAAGAATAGAACTGTAAAACCTAGTGTGTAGTTTAAATTTTACCATATATGTGTTACCTACTTGTATTTATCAAGGAATCCAGAAGACAATAGCAATTATAAGTTTTTAGGAAGTAGAAATAAAACCAATTTATGAGAATGAGCTAAACAGATAGCCTCACAATGACTAAATTTATTTTTTCATTTTCTGAACAGCCCATCTATTAACTACAGGCTTTTTAGAGTGAAATGAGATCCATTTTTCAACAGCACTAATAAGATCCAAAGGAATTGCAGGATAATAAACACATTAATAAGATTCAAAGGAATTGCAGAATAATAAATGTAGAAAATAAAATTTGGTCTTTACAATAAACTATGATTTGTGATACCAGGCTACAGTTTTGGAAGCAGCCTATTTCATTTTTTTCCCCAGACCTGGGCTTGAGCCTTAGATCCATTATTTACAGGGATCCTTGAACAAATTCTATGCTTCAATTTCTCCATCAATAAATGTAGATAATCATGAATTTTCGTTTGGAGAGCATTTAGAACATTACATACTTAACAAATATTAGCCAGTCTCATTAATAGCAAAAATTAATTAATATTGAGGGAACTTTTCTGAAATTAATAGTCATGTCTATCTTCTTTAGTTTATTACTCAAAATGTATATGTTGATATGTGTGATCTTCAATAACAGCTTTCTTCTCTCTCAATTACAAGCTGGGGGAAGACAAATGAGGGCAGTTGCCAGTTTTCAGAAATAGCAGGGGTAAAGATATTGCAATTTTGACTCAAACTAAAATCTATTCACTATCATATAAGTGGCTAGGAAGATATGCAAATATAATTATGAATGGTAAAATTAATAGCAAAAATAACCTCTTACTAATGAAACAGTAACAATTGTTAATACTATTATATTATAGCTTGAAATTGTTAATGAGATCCTCATTGAAAATTCTATGATTTTTTTGTTTTGCTTGTTTTATCAGAAATAATTAAAAAGAAGAAAAGAGGGGAAGCTGAATCCCACTAAAGAATTCTAACAGAAGATGAATCTCAGAAAGGAGAATTGGTGGAGACAGCTGGAAAGAGGAAAGGTGGGCAGACCAAATCTCTAAGACTTATGGGAAGAAAGGATTGTATTGAAAGCTGATGGCCAGATAAAGAAGATGATCCAAGAGCTTAACCAGTGGGAGGTTATGCTTCTGCCCTGGGAATGACATAGTAAAAATGTTCATGTGCTTCTTAAACTCATGACTAATCTCTGCTTGATGCCTGATGCATGAGAGTGATTGTAATTTCTTATGCTTTTATTGCATTAAAAAGACAACATCTATAATGTGATCAGCATGATTCTTGACAGAATGTTTTTTTTTAATTTTTAATGGGCAAATAATAATTGTATACATTTATAGAATATAATGTGATATTTTGAAGAATGTATTCCTTATGATCGAATAAAGCTAATTAACATATCCATTATTTCAGATTCGTATCTCTCTCTCTCGCTCGCTCTTTTTTTTTTTTTTTTTTTTTTTTTTTGGTAATATGAACATTCAAATCTACTCACTTGGCATTTTTGCATTATATTACAATTGACTGTTTTGTAGTAGATGTCAAAAACATGGTTCCTTCTGTAAAACTGAATTCTTGTGCCCTTTAACCAATATCTCCCTATCCAATAACTCCCTATTTGTAACCTTCTGTTACTACTACGACTACTACTACTGCTACTACTACTACTATTCTTATTGGTACTGAAGATTGAACCCAGGAGTATTAACCACTGAGCCACATCCCCAAACCTTTTTTTATATATATTTTATTTAGAGACAGGTTCTAACTGAGTTGCTCAGTGCCTCGCTAAGTTGCTGAGACTGGCTTTGAACCCACAATCCTCCTGCTTCAATCTCTAGAGCCTCTGGGATTACAGGCATGTGCCACTGTACCTGGCTTCACATTATTATTTGAAGCAAATAATATATGAGATAATATGAAGATGAAGAGAGATCTCTAAGTAACTATAGGTAAATAGACTTTCGTTAAACCACTAACTACTATGGAGAATCTGCAAGCTATGAAGTGACTAATAGCCTCAAAGTCATTTATTAAACATGTATGCGTTTTATCTTTTCTAAATCTCAGTAGCTTTTCTTAGACTCTTTTATTTTGGTTTGTTGACCTTTCTCATGACCTCCTAACCCAGTACTTCCAAAGTCATGTGCTAGCTGCAGTTGGACATGAGGACATAATAAAAATGTCCATGTGCTTCTTAAACTCAGGACTAATCTCTGTTTGATGCCTGATTTAGAAATATCTCTTCTGCCTTAATAGCCCACCACCATAAAGAATGCTTCTGCCCTGGGAAGGCAGTATATACCTCGTGCACACTGGCTTCATGCCACCCTACCTGTAACAGGGATAGAGAGGCTGAATATAAACACATTCTATGTAAGTATCAGTAGCAAGTTTGGTTACAGCTTCAAGAGATCCAGCAAACAGGCATTCTCCCCAATAAACAGTCACTTATCACTACTTTTAAAAGGCCATTCACTATGCTACAGGCTTTGAAGAGGATGTGAAAAGGATCCAGATAATCCCATCTATGAGATGTTATTTAAAACATGTTTAAATCCCTAGTGCTGAGATACAGAATGGAAGGCTATGATAAGTACAGTCTCTAGATTGCGCATCAAAAGACTAAGCTACTGCTTAACCTCCATTGGCCTCAGTGTCCTCCTCCAGAAATAAAGCAGTTGAACTCCATGTTCTGTGACTTTTCTGCTAAATTAACCACTCACTGTGTGGCTCTCTATTAGTGGACACTTAGGAGTTGAATGCAGTTTAATTTACAGATGCATTAATATTCCTGTATGTAAAAATAGATTGCTTTAGAACATAGCAATGGTAGTTTTAAAAGCAAGATATTAGCAAAGATAACTTCTGAAAGTAATCTAAGAAGTTATAAAATGAAAAGAAAAAAAACACTAGGCCAAAGAACCCCAATATGATATTGGTACATCACTCCTCAGCCTGTTTTTCACTCATTGATCAAAAATAATTCCATGAATTCATTTTCACCCAGGAATTCAACATTTATTTCTTCAAACCCATAACTCATGATCCACAAGGAAATAGAAAAGCAACATTTAGTTGTAGCCTCTTCAACTTTTACTTTAATGTGAAGAAAAGTAGGTAGAAAATGAATAAATTGACAATACCTGTCTTAGTTTTGTAAAGACACTATAACAGATTACATCTCCTAACACATGGTTCGACTTGTGATTTTTTTACTTTATGTTGGTGCAAAACCCACTTTTACTCAGTAGAAACCATACTTTATATATACACTTATTGTACATTAATGGTGAGTCCCTGTACAAAGGTGTTTTATTTCACTTTTTGTACAGTATTCAACAAATTACATGAGATAGTCAACACTTTATTATAAAATAGCTTTTGTGTTAGATAATTTTGCCCAAAAATAGACTAATAAAAATGTTCTGAACTCATTTAAGTTAGTATAGGATAAGTTATGATGTTTGATAAGGTAGATGTTTTAGATGCATTTTTGACTTACCATATTTTCAACTTACAATTGCTTATCAGGACATAATTCCAACATAAGTCAAAGAACATCTATGCCAAGAGCTGGGTTGAAGAACATCTATGCCAAGAGCAGAGTTATGCAGCTAGAAATCATAGTCATTCTGAAGGGGAATTTTTTCTTGCCTTTTTCTGGCTTCTGATGTTTACCAGGAATCCTGTGTTCCTTGGCTTGTAGAAGAATCACTTCAGTCATGTGACCATCTTCCCCCAGGGCATTTTCATATATTCCCTCTGTGCTTATCTATGTCCAAATTTTCATTTTTAATTATGATGCAGCTCATATTGAATTAGGGTCAATTTCATTTCAACCTGGTTAAATCTGCAAAGACCCTATTTCCAAATGAAGCAACATTCTGAGGTATACGAGGGGTTAGAACTTCAACATAACTTTTTTGGTGGATAAACAGTTCACTTCATAACCATACCCTATCTCCCACCAAAAATATTCAGTGATACACCAGATATAAAGTTTTGTCAAGGATTAGGAAGCAAAAGAAACATCAAATAGGCTTTTATCACTTATATAGGCAAGATATGGTTCACAGGAACCATCAGGTATTTTAAAGATATTAAGGTGAATTTTTGCCTACCTAGTTGAGTCAATCCCTTGGCAAATAAAGTAATATAGGAAAAAGCCACAAGAGAAAGAAATCAGATTACGTATAGGGGGAAGCCAAATAGGAATCTCTGCAGATTTTTCAACCCATACACTGAAAGCTAAAAGATCCTGGAACAACATATACCAAGCTCTGAAAGAAAATGGATCCCAACCAAGAATATATCCAGCAAAATTAAGCTTAAGATTTGATGAAAAAAATAAAAACCTTCCAGGATAAACAAACATTAAAAGAATTTACAACTACAAAGCCTGTACTGCAGAACATCCTCGACAAAATATTCCATGAGGAGGAAATGCAAATCACAAAGGGATGTATTACACTAAAGGAAAAACCAATCAAAAGACAAATCAAGTCAAGTTAAATATTAAAAATAAACAAAAATGGCTGGAAATAAAAAATCATGTCTCAATAATAACCCTGAATATTAATGACTTAAACTCACCAATCAAAAAACATAGACTTGCAGATTGGATTTAAAAAGACCCTTGGGGTTGTGGCTCAGTAGGTGAGCAAGTGTAAGACACAGGGTTTGATTCTCAGAGTGCATATAAATAAAATAATAAAGGTCCATTGACAATTAAAATATAATTGTCAAATATATATATATATATATATATATATATATATATATATATATATATATATATATATCAATATCAGAAAAGATAGCCTCTTCAACAAAAGGTGCTGGGAAAACTGGAAATCCATATGCAGCAAAATGAAATTAAGCCCCTATCTCTCACCACGCACAAAACCCAACTTAGAATGAATCAAGAACCTAGGAATTAAACCACAGGCCCTGCGCCTAATAGAAGAAAAAGTAGGCCCAAATCTTCATCTTGTCAGATTAGTCCCCAACTTCCTTAGTAAGACTCATATAGTGTAAGAATTAAAATCAAGAATCAATAAACGGGATGGATTCAAACTAAAAAGCTTCTTCCTCAGCAAAAGAAACAGTTAGTGAGTTGAATAGAAAGCCTACACAATGGGAGCAAATTTTTACCACATGCACAACAGATAGAGCACTAATCTCTAAGACATATAAAAAACTTAAAAATCTTAACACCAGAAAAACAAATAACCCAATCAACAAATGGACCAAGGAACTGAACACTTTTCAGAAGATGATATACAATCAATCAACAAATACATGAAAAAATGTTCAACATCTCTGGCAAGTAGAGAAATGTAAATCAAAACTACTCACTCCAGTCAGAATGGCAGCTATTAAGAATACAAACAACAATAAGTGTTGGCGAGGGGATGTAGGGAGAAAGACACACTCATACATTGCAAATTGGTGCAACCATTATGGAAAGCAGGATGGAGATTCCTTGGAAAACTTGGAATGGAACCACCATTTGACCTAGCTACCCCACTCCTCGGTTTATACTCAAAGGACTTAAAATCAGCATACTACATGGACACAGCTACATCAATGTTTATAGCAGCACAATTCACAATAGCTAAACTATGGAACCAACTTAGATGCCCTTCAGTAGATGAATAGATATAGAAACTGTGGTATATATACGCTGTGGAATATCACTCAGCATTAAAAGAAAAAAAAACATGGAATTTGCAGGTAATGGATGGAGTTGGAGAATATTATGCTAAACGAAGTAAGCCAATCCCAAAAATACAAATGCCAAATGTTTTCTCTGATATGTGGATGCTGATCCATAATTGGGATGGGAGAGGCATGGGAGGAATGAAGGAACTTTAGATAGCACAAAGCTGAGGGAGGGGAAGAGAGGGGGCATGGAGGTAGGGATGATGATGGAATGAGATGGACATCATTACTTAACATACATGAATGAAGACACGAATGATGTGACTCTACTTTGTGTGTAACCAGAGACATGAAAAATTGTGTTCTACATGTGTACTATGAATTGAAATACATTCTGCTATCATGTATAACATATTAGAATAAATAAATTAATTTTTTAAAAGTAATATAGGAATAAATATTTATATTCATGATAGCTTGGATTTTTCTAGTTTTCCAAACACTGTTCCAGATGTTTGGCCTTATTAATTAACCCCTTCCATCACTCTACATTGTATTATTATTATTCCCATTTTACATTTGGAGAACCTGAGGCATAGAAGAGATTAAGTAATTTGATCAAAGCCATACAACAATTAAGTATCAAAACTAAGATTTGAGGGCTGGGGATGTGGCTCAAGCGGTAGCGCGCTCGCCTGGCATGCGTGCGGCCCGGGTTCGATCCTCAGCACCACATACAAACAATGATGTTGTGTCCACCAAAAACTGAAAAATAAATATTTAAAAAAAAAAAAATTAAAAAAAAAAAAAAAAAAAAACTAAGATTTGAACTCAAGTAATCTGACCCTTAAATCTTCCTTCTAAATGGCCTTAAAAATTAGGTATCAAAATTATTAAATTTTGAATTGCAAACATTACGCTGTTCATATTTAACTTGCTTATAATTGCCAGTTGATGGTGCATGCCTGTAATCCCAGTGACTCAGGAGGCTGAGACAGGAGTACTGAGTTCAAAACTAGCCTAAGCAAAAGTGAGGCACTAAGCAACTCAGTGAGACCCTGTCTCTAAATAAATACAAAATAGATATGGGGATGTAGCTCAGTGGTCAAGTGCCCCTGAGTTCAATCCCCAGTACTAAAAAAAAAAAAAAGAAAGAAAGAAAAGAAAGAAAGAAAGAAAGAAAGAAAGAAAGAAAGAAAGAAAGAAAGAAAGAAAGAAAGAAAGAAAGAAAGAAAGAAATTTCCAGTTGAACTATGATTTTGGGGGTAGGGGTTTGAAGGTATGCTGGGGATTGAACTCAGGGCCTTGCATGTGCTAGGCAAGCACTCTATCACTGAGCTACCTCCCCAGCTGTGGTTATTACTATAAATATACATATATAATAAATACATGTATTACTTTATATAAAAAGGGGGTAGGGAGGTATAAAGCCTTGGCACTGATGTCTGTCATGTCAGAGTCCATTTTTAGTTAATATGCTTAAAGGTTATACCCCTGATTAAACTGAGTCCCAGATGCACTGATGACAGGATATTTCTATCATTGCAGTTTATGGCTAGTTTCTTGGTTCTGTTTTGTACACAGTACATTGCTAAACTGCTGTGCTTTAAGACCCGTTTAGATTAAATTTAATTGCACTAACACTTTAATTGTATTGTTTATTCTATAGTAAGTGGTATAATACTTTTCACTGTTATGCTATTTTTTTTCACCAGTGCTTTATAAGCAATTATCATTCATATTAAAGACATAACACTCATAAGTGAAAGGCACCTTAATTTTGCTGGTGTAGGGACAGAGAGATACACTCTACTTCCTCTGTCTTCTTTTCTTTTTTTTATGTTGGATAAAAAGGATATATTTAGAATTACACAGCTGGACTCTGTTTAGATGATCCCAATTTTGTTGGCAACATCCAAAGCATCATAATCAGGAGCCAGTCTAATGTGTATATGCCTTCTCCATCAGGCCTGATCAGGCCACATCTATGTTGGCCACATCAATGTCATAGAGCTTTTTTAAAAAATAATATTTAATAATATAATACTTTATTAATTAGTTAATTAATTTATTTATGTGGTGCTGAGGATCGAACCCAGGGCCTCACTCATGCTAGACGAACACTCTACCACTGAGCCACAACCCCAGCCCTCATAGAGCTTTTTTACAGCTTGTTTGATCTGGTGTTTGTTGGCCTTGATATCCACAATGAACACAGTGTGTTGTAGTCTTCTGTCTTCTCCATGGCCAACTCAGCGGTCACAGGAAACTGGATGATGGCATAACCGTCAAGCTTGTTTCTCCTGAGAGCTCTCTTTTGAAGATATTTGGGTTGCCTCCAGAGCCACAATGTCTTGGGCCACCGGAAAGTAGGTAAGGTAGGATTGTGTTCTTTTTATGGCTGTGGAGCCTTTCACCACTGCCTTCTTACCCTTTAAAGCTTTGGCTTTGGCTTCAGCTTTGGGAAGGGCAGGAGCTTCCTTCCTAGCATGGGGCACCATCTTCCCCCCTGAGTTCTTAGGTGGCCTCTTTGGAAGAGAACATGTGAGTTTTATTAATTTTACATGCACATCTGCCTAAGAATGGAATCAGAAGAAATGACTAAAGCATGATAAAAGAAGAAAACTATGGCATTTCTACTTTTTAGAAAAAAAAAAAACTATAGTTTTTTTGTCATGAAGGAACAGCAGAGCAAATGGATCTCTGGACTGAGATAGTAAATTCTAGGAAGTCATTAAGCCATACATGGTGATGGGAGCAGGTGTAGAAGCTGGTGAAAGATAAGGGTTACTTGTAACAGCTTGTTTATTCTGGCTTATTGCAGCCCCCATTGCCAGTCTCTGGTAATCAAAGCTACTTTCTAGTATTGGTATGCAAAGGACATTCCTCCCACAAGAGTCTTTATGATTTGCTGCTTGTAGGAAAATATGCATCAGAGAGTCCTTTCTGAAGTCAATTCTGAAGTGATTTCAGCTTAATCAGTAAACCAATTTGGCATGTTTGAGATGGCAAAGCCTCAGCTCCTTCACAGGTGACAGCAATGCTATAAGCAAAGGGGGAAAGCTTTCAATGACTGTTCTCTATGGAGGCACTAGGACATTACTGGCAGATATTGTCTCTAGGAACTAGAATGAGTTGGAGTCAACAAAATGGTTGTAGTCTTTCTCTACAATCCATACAACAAGAGATATTTGTAGAGAAAGTATATTTTAAGCCCCAAAGTGCTTTCTGAATTATATTCTAATAGAAATACTTAATTTTATATTCTGGAGATTTCTTTCTGTAGCTCATTACATTTTTCTTATAACTTCATTTTATTTATATAGTTTTATAAAATAATGCTTAGGATCAAATTCAGTGCCTCAAACGTGCTAGGCAAGCTCTCTACCACAAAGCTACAACCCCAGCCCAGCTCATCACATTATATTACTACCATGTTGACTTTTTAAAACATACAGGTGTCAACAAAGGATATTAAAATTAAGCTGTTATAACTTCAATAATACCCCGTTCAGCCAGGTAGTGATTTCCTAAAAAGTAGCTTCATTACCTGATTACCACCATCTAACCCAGCTGGTGATGTAAGCTGGGTTCACAAGAGCTAGCTGTACCAATAACTTAAGAAAACAGTGAAGAAAGCATGCAAGCTCACAGAAATATCTTTTCAAAATTCTGAAGGGGCCCATTGGAAAAAGAGAGAGAGCCACCTGAATTCTTTTTTTTAATATTTATTTTTTAGTTGTAGTTGGACACAACACCTTTATTTCACTTGTTTATTTTTGTATGTGGTGCTGAGGATCAAACGCAGGGTCTTGCACGCACAGAGGCAAGCGCTCTACCGCTGAGCCACAACCCCAGCCCCTGAATTCTTTATTCTCATATAGAGGGACACACAAAGGGAGGTTCAATGGAATGTTCTTTCCAAATAAGGCGGCGTCAGGTTTCAGAGGGTTGAGTTTAGTTTCCTGTTGTCTTGTGGGCAGTCACATCTTAGCAGTCACACCCATCTCAGGTGCTACGTGGGATCAAAAGGCAGAGAGAGCAAAAAGGACACAGAGTGCACAGCCCAGACTGCACAGCAGTCAGTCCAGTCCACTCATGCACTCAAAATGCTCACAGCTCACACACACAACCCATGGCTGGCCAGTGACACTTGATCCCAGACAAGTACAATATCGTTTGATATCAGGAACAATCTCCCTGTTTCATTAATGTTGTAAGTACTAGGTAGTCATATGAATCTAGGCTTACTTATTAGGCAAACCACTACAGTAGATAATAATATTGTTCAAAAGTGAGCGTTTTGATCATCAGACAGTCTTTTGCCAACTAGAAAAACTTATAAAAATAAGATATCATGGCTGGTCTTGATATCATTTGAGGTTTGAGATCTTTTGTTTTTCTATAATTGATAGCAGATATGATATGAAAATAGGAACTGAGATATAAGTAGTATTGGATGGGGTGAGGTAAGAAGTGAGGTTATTGTTTTGTTTTTATAAGTGAGAGAATTAATTAATGATGACATTACCACCATTGGCAGTGGAGTATTTTCAGATGAGTAGTTTTGGAATAGATTGCCAGCGCGCAAAAAAAGTTTTCATTAATGTGGGTAAGCTCAGGGCATTGTAAGTTAAAATAAAACATCTAGTAGATCATTTAGAAAAAGTAGTCCTAATAAGTACCTCTCCAGGTTTCCATCTAGAAAACAACAATATTAGATCAGTGTGTGATTTGAGTTCAGACTATGTGATTAGTACAGCTATTAAAACCATAAGAATATGAATAAAACTAAATCCTAATACACATTTTATATAAATGTTTAAAAAATCATTTTCCTCCCAACTAATATGATCAAGTTTAAATATAAGCCTAGCAGTTATTGTTATTATACATGTGTATTGACCTTATATCTCCTTTGTATCTCTATTTTTTTTTTTTGAAACTATATAAAGATTGAAGGAACTTGAAACTGGTGCCTGTTTTTCTGCTGCATGATTACTCAACTGTAGATCAAACTTGAGATAAACACACAGTTTTCATTTTCAACTAAAATGACATTATTTTCATCCATACTTAGGATAATTATAAGCCTGTTAACATATGTAATGAATTGAAAACTGCAACAAAATGTTCACTGCCTTTCTGTGAATATTAAGATACGCTTCCTTCACAGAAATCCCAACTTTCCCTTAGGGCACAACAGTAATCTCTCCTTAACTGCAAGACCAGACTGTAACTCTCAAAGTTTTGCTCATCTCTCAAAGTCACTTTTCAGGCTGAGCAGATTGGAAAAAAGTCTGTTTCATCCTTGTGTTAAAAGAGAAGATGCTCTGTTTTTGTTCTGTGGTTCTTCCAGGTGGTTTTGTATAAAACTTAAATCTTGCAATAACTTTTCTCTATCTCAAGCCCTATCAGAATAGGAAATTTTCAAGATTTCCTATTCAATATAGTTTTTCCAAAGACTCAGAGATTCTTATAAATTGAAAAGTCCTTGTCACTTGAAGTTATGCTACTTTCTACAGGGTCTTATAGATATTTGTTCGACTATTTCAGGTAATGAAAAATACCATTTAAGCAGCTAAATGCAACATCTTCAAAATGTGTAGTAAAATCTGTCCTACTGCTGTCCTGAAAATACCTTTTGATTAAACACCCTGTTGTAAACCCATTCTCTGCAAAACCACAGATTTCTAAATGTAGTAGGCAATTTATATTATCTTTGCCCAAAGGATAAAATAATTTTTAATATATTCTGGAGTGAATGGGCCTTTATTTAATAAGTTTAGCCATTTTGTAGCATTATTTGGATATTTTATCTATAAGAGTTTCTGGCATTAGTACCTCTTTGTGAAGAAATCAGTATTTGGAGGAAACTTCAAATCCAAGAAGTGAAGAACATTATTTCATGGCAAATTATAATCTAAGTTCTCCTACCCAATGATCAATAGGAGATAGCAGCAACCAGAGAAGGACTCCTTACACGCAGAGGACCCTAGGTAAGGTTAACATCAGATTTCCCACCATAAACAACGCATGTTAAGAAGAGAGTAGAGAAAAATCTTTAAAGAAGTGAGAGAAAAACTGCTCACTTAAAATACTGTAATCATCAAAACATATTTCAAAAATGGAGGCAAAATACTTCCTCAGACATACCAAAGCCAAAAGACTTTGTCAGCAATATGTCTGTGTTATAAGAGACCATAAAGGAAGTTCTTCTAGAAAGAAAATTATACCAGAAGGAAGTATGGACTTGTGTAGAGAACTAAAGAATACTAAAAATGGTAACTGCATGGTTACACAAACAAGAATATGTTTCTTGAGAAAAGACTGAAAATAAAACCACTGTCTTTCCAACTAAGGATATGACTGATATTATCAGTTGTAAGTAATAACTAATTGAAATGACATAAATTTTTATAAACAGGTTAAAGTTTTATAAGATTTGTGAAAAACACATATCAAATAAAAAAAAATTATTTTCTTAAAAAAATAAACAAAGCAACCACTATGGAAAGCAGTACGGAGATTCCTTAGAAAACTTGGAATGGAACTGTCATTTAACCCAGCTATCCCACTCCTCAGTCTATACACAAAGGACTTAAAAATAGCATACTACAGGGACACAGCCACATCAGTGTTCATAGCAGCTCAATTCACAATAGCTAAACTGTGGAACCAACTAGATGCCCTTCAACAGATGAATGGAGGAAGAAACTGTGGTATATATACACAGTGGAATATTACTCAACAGTAACAGAGAATAAAATTATGGAATTTGCAGGTAAATGGATGGAGTTGCAGAATATCATGCTAAGCCAAGTAAGCCAATCCCCCCCAAAAAACAAAGGCCAAATGTTCTCTGTAATAAGTGGATGCTGACCCATAATGGGAGGCAGGGGAGACGGCGTGGGGCATGAGGAGAATGGAGGAATTTTGACTGGACAAAGGGGATCGAGGGAAAGGGTAGGGGAATGGGGGTAGGAAAGATGGTGGAATGAGATGAACATCATTACCCTAGGTACATGTATGACTGCACATGTGATGCAACTTTATATCCAGGACAACGAGAGAAATGAAAAGTTGTGTCCATTTGTGTACAATGAATCAAAATGCATTCTGTTATCGTGTAGAACTAATTAGAACAAAGTTAAAATCTTTCTTTTAAAAATAAACAAAGAAAGCAAACAAAAAAAAACCCTCCCATGTATAATTTTGTCCCTTATGATAAGTGTATTCTTAATCCATCTACACCTAAAAAAATAAATAAATATTTTTTTAAAAAAAGAATTAAAAAGACTACTAGAGGCTGAAGAATGTTTCTATTTATTTTAATTAATTTGTTTTGCTACAAAAACTTAATCTAAGTAGTAGATACTTTGTATTTCAATCAAGAGCTCAAAAATTTAAGGCTATTAATTTATTTATTTATTTTTTGGCTGGGAGGACCAGGGATTGAACCCAAGGGCATTTAATCACTGAGCCACAACCCCAATCCTTTTTATATTTTATTTAGAGACAGAGTCTCACTAAGTTGTTTAGGGCCTCACTAAAGTGCTGAGACTGGCTTTGAACTTGCAATCCTCCTGCCTCAGCCTCCCCAGCTGCTAGGATTACTGGTGTGCACCACTGCACCCAGCTAGGAAGTTAATTTTTAGCAATCTATTTTGGACCTGGGGTTGATCAATTTTATCTAGTAATGGCTTTTATACATCTCATTCTGGGCCACTAAATGACACTGCAAAGTTAAGCAAGACTAGTGAAACTGTCAAAATGGATTGAATGTCTCTTGTGCAGAACACAATTAAACAGCACTTCTCTGACTCAAGAGAGATAAAATATTTTTGCAAGGGATCTGGTCTCAAAAGCATGCATCAAATCCACTTTCACACAGGGGTTTGCCTAATATTAGCAACAAACCACTTTTCTTATTAAGAGGAAAAAATATTATGTTGGAAAATTCTCATTCTTGGGTTTCAGCAAAACAAAGTAAAATATAAAATATATCGTACTGGATTTCTTTCTTATAACTTTATCATTAATATTTAATAAATATTTACTTTCTATAGAAGAAAACTGTACTTACTTACAGAGTAAAAACAGGTAATTTTATACAAAAGTTAAAGAATTGATACCCTCAGACCTTACAATGAAAATGTAAAAACCATGCATCAGTTAACACTTTATTAGAAATTACAGTTTTGTATCACAATCTTATACAAAGTGTATTTTTTATTATGTTCAGGAATAAACACTAAAATTTATCAACTATGAATATGATCATAATTTATTAATAAATATCCTTGCAAATGAGAACATTTCTTGTAAAATGGGCCTTTTCTGGTCATGTGAGTTATTTAATAGTAATTTATGAAAAGAATAAAAATGATAAAGATAAATTATAACTGGATTGCTATCTACTCTCACTTTTATACAAACATCTTTCTATAAAGGTCTATTCAAATTAGAATAAACTGATACATAATACAAGATGTACGAAATAAGAGAATAATAATATTTTCATGTTAAAAATTAATTTCAAATTTGTTAATTTACTATGATTAAAATTTAATATTTTTGTTAAAGACATATTGAAATATTTGCAGATATTTGCAGGTTTTCGATAATATAATAAAATGGGATAATATGACAGGTGTGGCTTCCAATGGACTGATATCACGTTATTATGTTACCTGGAGAAGATATTGCTGAAATGTTAAATCATTGCTAAATAAGAAAGCAAAATTAGAACGTTATAAGTCAAATAAGTAGTAATGAAAGTGATTTCCACCATTACATTTACAAATTAGAAAAATAAATTCAGAACTCCCTTAAAGTCATAGAGTTAGTTGGTGTTAACACAGGTCCACAGTATCCATCTCTTATGTTCTGGGCAGAATTGTTTCTCTTAAAGAACTCTTTGTGCTCATTGGTGTGGGAGGGCCAGGTGCTCATGACATTTTGAGCATTCTGTTTTTTTCATTCTTCAGGACCCTTTGTCTTCTGGGAATATGTGATTGAGAAATATCACGTATTTTAGAAGTTCATATATCAGGAATAAATGAAGAATAAGACTCCCAATGTATCATGACATTCTTCCTTCCTTCATTGCTTGATTCCCGGAGTGTCCTGTTTTTTCTCGAAAGAAGGTGAAGTGCTTCCTTCTGGTCTTTCTATTCCCAGTACTAATATGTGTTCAAAAATGAAAAAATAACCGAAAAACTATCACAAGAACATGAAAGAGATCTTTCTTATCCTCTTTGTTTTTATGTCCCTTATGGATATTTATACCCATGGTTAATTTGTTGAGGAATGCATACAAATGTCCTAAAATATCCATTACATGCAATTTTACTTAATGGTTCTAAGAGACAACCAGAAGAAAATTCACAGATATTGTAAATATCCAGTCTTATCTTTAGCCCTCAGTGAATAAGCTTGTTCAAATAATATTCTTTTATAGTTACATAAAGGAATTATAAAGTCATTATTAGCCCAGTTTGACTACATAAAACATGAGCAATTACTGCTGTCTTTCTCTCTCTCTCTCTCTCTCTCTCTCTCTGTGTGTGTGTGTGTGTGTGTGTGTGTGTGTGTGTGTGTTTAACCAGGCACATAACTATTTTTATGTGCTAGGCACAGTTCTAAGCACTGTACATGTATTAATTCACTTAAACTTCAGGCCAGACCCTTGAGGCAGGTCTTATCATTGTTGTCAATTTATAGATAAGAAAACAGAGATGGAAATTGAGATCACACAGCAAACATAGCAGAATTCCAACCCAAGCAATCAGAACTCACAGACCATTTCTTTTCCACCACACTATTCTGCCTCTTTACAAAACAAGAATTCTGTTAGGACAGGACATTGCAAAATTTAGGATTCTGGTCAAGCAGGAGAAAATTGAAAGTGGACACTTGGCAATCAGATGTTTGGCTCCATCAGAAGGCTTAGACATCTTTTCATAGTTTTATTTCAATCTGATTTCCCAGGCCCAAGTTTTATAACCTCAAATATTTAAGGGAAAAAAATAGATTAACTATAAGAAATATGTGTTTGACTCCTGATTTGTATTGATGTAAGATGGTTTAACATATGTGAACTTTTAACAATTAAACTTGAATAATAAAAGTATAACAGGGTTCCAAAGACCAAATGTTTTCTCTGATAAGTGGATGCTGATCGATAATGGAGGTGGGGAGGAGCATGGGAGGAATGGAGGAATTTTGAGTAGGGCAAAGGAGAGGGAGGGGAAGGGAGGGGGCAGGGGAGTAGGAAAGATGGTGGAATGAGATGGATGGCGTTACCCTAGGTACATGTATGAAGATATGAATGGTCTGACTCTACTTTGTGTACACCAGATAAATGAAAAATTGTTCTCTATACATGTACTATGAATCAAAATGCATTCTGATGTCATATATAAAAATTAAAACAAGCAAATTAATTAATTTAAAAAATATACATCCTCTATCAACTAGTGATTCAAGCAATCTCCACTGGGGATAAAGGATGGTAATCGAGAAAATTGTCAGCATAATTTTAGTGCCTGGAAACTAAATAATCATCCTTGCTCCACTGGAAATAATCACTAAATAAATAAATAAATAAATAAACGTATGTATGTATATGCATATATATAATATGTTATATTGGCTATAATATATAATTATATATATCCTTAACTATAATCCATCAAAACAATAATGTTTTTCTTATTTTTACTTTAAATGATATAATAAGCATTAATTTTATATTCCCAACTCCTAAAACAGAGTCTGGAGCACAGGAGATACTGAATATTTCCTGAATGAGTATAAGGATAATGGCAAAGAGAGAAATTTGTGTCTTAATCAAATACATAACAAGTAAACATATTTCTATACTTTTTATCATATTTGTCACCTCTAAAACTGGTTTTATTAAACATTCAATCCTGATTGATGGCATTAGATTTTGAAAATACATAAATCCATAATACTGACGAACAGTGAAAGATTTTGTGCTCTACTATTTTATATTAAGTAGCATTTACCTCAGTCAATATTATTCTCTCTATATTTTTACATTCAAAAAAATACTATTTCCAGGTCAATGTAAACTAATATGTCCAAGTGACAAAACCCTAGGTGCTCATTGATTTTCATTGACTATGTTAGCTAATGCCAAATACACATTAAAAATTGCCCTTGCTTTAAAAACCTTAAGGATAGGCTTGGGTATAATACTAACTAAGAATAGGAGAATTGGGTGTGAAAGTGGAAGACCTCAAAATGAGAGAAAATTCCAGTGTGTGTGTGTGTGTGTGTGTGTGAGCACGTGTGTATATTTACTGTGGATTTAACCCAGGGCCTCATACATGCTAGGGAAGCGCTTCACTGCAGAGCTATATCCCCAGCTTTTTTTATTTTTTATTTTGAGAGAGAGTCTCACTAAGATGCTGATATAGGCCTTGAACTTCTTCTGCCTCAGCCTCGCAAATACTTGGGATTACAGGCATGCACCACCATGCCCAGTACTTCAATAGATTTTCTATAGCCAGATTTGACCAATTCTTGGCCCAAATCATCCATTATTTTTCACTTACCATCTATTCATTCTCCTGAAATATGAGTTAATTGTAGCTCAAACTTTATTTGAAAATCATCCCTCTCTTTTTATCAGCCATGCTACTTAGGAGAGATAAACTCCTGACCTAAACTTGAGAATTATGGGCCATGATTGGATTAAACTAAGCAGTCTGACCCATCCAGATTGCCATCAATCCATCTTAGGTGCACACATAAGTATTCAGACCAATAAGGTTTACATAGACCTTTGCGGGAGGTATATTTGACGGCGTGAGGTCATGAGCCTTGAAAGTCCACAATACAGAACCTTGTGCCATGGGAGGTTTACAGGATGACTTACAGGGAACACTGACCCCCAAAGATAGAAGCTAGGAACTCATTTAGAGTCCTCAATCAAGCCACATCTGAAGCCAGGCTAAATTCTGGGCTGTTCAGTATAGGGCTCAACAAATGACCTCATTCCTTTTAAGCCACTATGGGTTGGATAATAACACTTGCATTATTAAAAAAAAAAAAAAAAATCATTGTGCAAATAACACCCTAGGTCAGACCACTTTTCAAGCAAAAGCATGATGTAGAGAAAATGCAGCGATTATCCTAAAGGAAGATAGTAGAATAATTGCTAGAGTTGAGAAATAACTGCTTCTAGTTATATACTTATGCTTGTTTTTTTTTAATTTGAAAAATACTTTGACTTGCTGTTTTGAAAAGAGCTAAAATGAACACACTTGTTTAAGTTTAAAATATGTACTGTGCTTCTTCTAAATTACCTGACTTTGAAAAGCATTCAAAGTAATTGGATAAAATAAATATTTAATCCTTTGCATTTCAAACTCATGAATTATGTTTTACAGATTTATGAACTCCAGTAGTAGGAGAGCTCATCCTAGGCTCAGCTCTCAAGAGGTCTAAACTATGTTTAAAAGGAAAAAAAAGTAAAGTAATTCAGGATGACAAGTGAGTGGCCTACTTTATATTTTCTATTTTTGAGAGGTAGTGATGTGACCCTTGCAGAATGGAACATGTCAGTTTTGATTAGGTTCAAATCCTGTTCTTCTAGTTTACCAAGAAAGTAAAGAGCATATTAGGGTAGGGTTAAAACTTCTTAAATGAAATTTTTAATTTATAGTGGAAAAACATTATATCCTAATATGATGCTAATTTTCAAGGTGATGGATTTAGGATGTGTGTCCTGTGTTCCTTATTTCTCTTCACCATTTTATTATTCCATTGCTATGAAGCCCAGCACAGGGACGGGGGGTTGCTCCATTTATTCAATGGTGGTCCCTCTCGCCTCTTCTCTTTCAACTCTCCTCTTGCTCTAATTCCTGTTCTCTTTTCCCCTTTCCCAGCATCTTCCCACTCTCCCTCCCTGTGCTCCATCTCTCTGCTTCCTTTAGTCAAATCCAGGATTAGTGAGAAAGGATGATGGAAGAAAGGATTCTTTCTCCTCCCTCCTCCCCATCACTGTGTCTTGTCACTGCTGAAAGTTACTAGAAATAGTCTGCACTTAGTATAGTCTGCACTTCTTAATTTTTCCTTCCCCCTTACTGGTTATTTACTATCCTTATTTATCATTACTTTCATTTTATTTATTTATTTATTTGGTGCTGGGGATCGAACCCTGAGCTTTGTGCATGCTAATCAGGCACTCTACCACGGAACTACACTCCTACCCACCAACTTAATATTTTTAAGTTGTAGAATATTATGTACATACAGGAAAACACTGCCATGAACTCTTCAACTGGCTGAGCTTTGGATTCTGCCCCCTTCCCTCTGATGACCCTGCCCTGACAAATGTCACAGTGAGTTCATTATAATTACTATATAGATTATGTTATTCTTTTAAAATTCGAGTTAGTTCCTTTTCAAATCTACTTGATCTTTTTGGTTTTAAAGTCTTCTATTCCTTGCTCACATTCTAAATAAACTAAGCTAAACTTAAACTAGACTTTGCAGCTGGGTACACTAGCACATGCCGGTATTCCTAGCAACATGGGAGACTGAAGTAGGAGGATCAGCCTCAGTAATTTATTGAGGCCCTAAGCAACTTAGTGAGACCATCTCAAAATAAAATATGAAAATGGCTTGGGATATGGCTCAGTGGTTAAGTGCCCCTAGGTCCAATCCCCAGTAACCCTACCCCCAAAAAAGAAATAGTGAGACCCTGTTTCAGAACAAAATATGAAAAGGGTTGGAGATAGAGCTGAGTGGTAAAGCAGCCACCCAGTATACTAAAAAAAAAAAAAAAAAAAAAAACCCTAAACTCTGCTGTTTTTACATTTTATATCTAATAATTTCAGTACCCAGTCTGAGGCAGTCTGGTTCTGCTTTCTTTAGCTTCTGCTGACTCACTCTCATGGCACAGCACATTGTATGCTAGCTCTTTGGTTTAAGCTCTTGTTCTTTGGGATTTTACCCGTAGAAATTCTTTGAGGCTGGTGTAGAAGTGGCACTCCCTCAAAGAGGATTTGTGCTCACCCCTGCAGATGTCCTGCAAGCACTTCAACTTTGAATTAAATGCTCAGCTTGGGGACCACACAACAAGTATAGTCACATTGCAAACCCATGTGAGGTGAGGCTCCCATTACAAATTTCCAAGAAAGGATGTTTTTATTTCTCCCAAAAAAACACAACATCAAGATAAGAAAGTCTTCTTGAGGCCCCTCCTAGGCTACAAGTTTATTTCTAATTCCCTTTCACTGAAGGTATATCTTTTGTGGTCCCAACTTCATAGGGAATTGCCTTTTGGACTCCCCAGAGTTTCTCTGTCGCCCTCACAGTCATCAAAACTAAATCTGAAAATTATAAGGATGGAAGAGTTACCCTTCAGTCCAAAGCCAGTTTGGATAATCACTTATCTGGTTGGATTCTCATTTTATTTTTAGTTGTTTTATTTTTAAAAAAATAAACTATTATTGAAAAATACAGAGAAGTGTAAATATCCCAAATATATGTGAAAATTGGATGAATTTTTCACAAACTGGACACATATATGTAATCAGCACCAGATCAAGAGAAGGAATATTCCCAGTCCCCATAAGCCACCTTCAGTCTCCTTTGCAGACACTGACTTCATCAACAGTGCTTGTATTCTAACTTCAAACAACAGAAATACATGTTACCTGTTTTGGTATTTTAAAAAAATGGCAGGCATGCTCACTTTTAATTTTTTAATCTGTGCATATTCTATCTGTTTTGTTAGCTCAGTGATGCATTTAAAATTATAGAGTTTTTTTATATTTTACCTAGCATTTTTAGTGATCATTGAATGAATCTAATTTTCCTTACTGGTAGGTCTCTGACTTTTTCATTGTTTAATTCAATCAACTCTTTTTAGTCCACTTCTTGCTGTGTGTCACTTTTTTTTTTTTTTTTAGAAAGGCACTTTTTCCTGGCTTCTGTGATGCCACACTTCCAGATTTTCTTTCCTTTCTCTCTCTCTCTCTCATTAAACAATTATTCAGCATAATTATTTGAATAAATGATGATCTCCCACTTTTTTTATAAAATTCTTGAAAATAAAATTTTTATCTTAATCCTTTTTATAGTGCTCATTTCAGGGTTGACTGAACACATGCTCATGCCAGAACTGGATACCGAAATCACCAAGATATTTAAGGTCCCCATTGTCCTGGATTTTAAATTTGTTAGGGCACATTGTAGTTGTTTGAAAAATGTTAGCTAAACAAATGAATATTCCAATGAAGAGTGGCAGAAGGAAAGAAGAGGGGAACTGTCAGCCACGATAGAAAGTCAGGGTACATTTAGAGGAGTTAACAGTGAAAAGAGCCCCGAGGGAGAGTTATAATTAGCTGCCTGCAGAACGTTCTAGAATCAAATCTGGGTTCAGAGTGTCAGAGTCCAAGATGAGAATGAGTTGGCTTCACCAGAGTAGAAACACCAAGAAACAGGAGGCAGAGCAGCCCAGCTCTGAACGTTCCTGAGTCTCCAGCTGTTTGCATAGCTCGCTGCGTGTCCACACTTGTTTAAGAGCACTGACAGCTAAAGTAAGATGAGCACAAAGTTTCATCATCCTTCTCCAAGCTTCTTCCTCCAAGGACAGAGACCTGCTGTCTCTGTCTGCATTTCAAACCCTCTTTTGTTCTTACTTCTTCAAACATTTATACTTTGTCTTTCTATGCACCTGTCTCTTCATTGTTTTTTCCCTGAGGTTCTCTGAGTTGCCTCTCTTCTCTGTTTTCCTATTTTTAAAATATATTTATGTGTGTGTGTGTGTGTGTGTGTATATATATATATATATATATAACTACCCCAGCCCTGTTTCCCTATTGATATTCCTCTCATATTTTCTCCTCCTATCAGTTCTGTGCTTTCATTCATTTAGTTAATTCCTTAATTGTTGGTGTTGATAAATTCAATTCTTGGCATTTTTATTTTTTACATTCTTATTCAGTGATGATGTCCAATTTTATTTTTTAAACAAAAAACTTTGTTCTTGAGTTTCAAATCTGTCTTCAAATCCAATCTTTCTCCTTTAGTCAGTCACCTCATCAGTAGCTTATGAGTCCTGAATGTATCAGTTGACTTCCAGTGTGCTGTGTGAGGTCAGAGAAGCTCACAGCACACGATCCTGATCCTTCTTAGCAGCAAGTACTAGGTGTGTGTGTGTGTGTGTGTGTGTGTGTGTGTGTGTTTCTAAATAGCACTGGCAATTGACAAAAGCTAACATTTGCATCATCTGCACTCTTCTTCCCTGAAAGCCACCACATTGAGCTTGAAAAATAAACATCAGTGGCTTTAAAAATTGTTTTGCTTATGTCAAAATCTCAGAGAAATTTAAGTTTCTTTGTGTTTGTTTTGATACACAATGTTTTGCTTTTCAAAAGAAACACTAAGAGGAACACCATGGTTATTAAAGTTATTTTTTTTTTTTTGCTGTTTATAGTGTGCATTGAAAAACAAAATCTATTAAAATGAAAAAGTAAATTATAAGCTTTTTCTAAATGAGCTCTATTTTAAGTTCAGTACCCTAAATCTGGTATTTATTCACCATAAATGTGAAATTACAGAGAAAGAATAAAGAAATTAACCCTAGGCTCTAAAATTGCTAAAGGGAAATGGACTTTCCTAACTCATTAGTCTATCCACTAAACCAACATATAACTCTTAGGTTTCAGCAAATTGACTATTACTAAAAATGCTATAAAGATAAATTGGAAGCCTGTCAACTAAAATTTCATAGATACCTCTAGAAGTTTTGCAGTAATCTTTAGAAAAAGGATGAAGAAACAAGTCTCTGGTAAATAAGTAAATTAAATTTGGCTAACTGGTCATATGGTTAGTTGAGTCTTGGCAAACTGACCTATGTTAAAAGGTAAACAGGCACATAAAAATTTTAGAGTTATTTGAGCAAATAGCAGTTCACAAATCAAGCATCACCACACCACAGGCAATTTGGGCTCCACCAAGGGATTATGAGAAGAAAAAGTTTATAAATTACTCCCAGAAATAGAAGAAGAAACTGCTTGATTGGTTAAAATGGAAAGTTCCTAGTCAGAGGATAGCTGGTGGTTTCTGATTGCTTAAGGTACTCGGAGTTGGGTTTCAGTTTACTTATGTAGGAACCCAGAACACTGGAGCTATCTCAACCTAATGGCTCCTCAATTATTTTTTTCAACTAGACTAGGCATACAGAAGAAGGCCATGCTATTTGTCTTTGCTAAACCACCTTGGATTGCAGAAATAAATGAGATTGGGTGACTTGACCAGAGAGAATTTACTGTGGCCAAGGTATGTGATGACAGCTCCGTGGCAGGGGCTGTAGTCCAGATGGGGTAAATGAAGTCAAGGTGAGAATTCCAGTGGGCTCACAGACCCACCAAGAGCCAAGGTGGGGCTGCATCAGCTAGCAGACAGCCAGGGGCCATGAGGCAGTAAGAGGCCAACCCACCAATAATAACAGATTCAATCTTTAAGGGCGAAAGTCAGCAGGCAAGATTGCAACCAACAAGACCAGATGACAGAGGAGAGTTCACAGATAGCAGCCACACCTGAGGATCTCACCTTCACTGCAGCATGGAGTGGTTGAGAAAGCTGCACACTCCTTGGCCATATGCCCACATGCTGCCTTGAGGACAAAAAGGGGAACCTGTGTACCATTTGAGACATCAAAAGTCTTTATCAGGGGCTGGGGATGTGGCTCAAGCGGTAGCGCGCTCGCCTGGCATGCGTGCAGCCTGGGTTTGATCCTCAGCACCACATACAAATAAAGATGTTGTGTCCGCTGAAAACTAAAAAATAAATATTAAAAAAAAAAAAATTTCTCTCTCTCTCAAAAAAAAAAAAAAAAAAAAAAAAGTCTTTATCAGAAAGAGGCTGAATGCCACCTAAAAGGAATAGTTCAACTATCAGTGTACTAAGACCTAAGAGAGGTTAGCTGAAACCTAGAAGGAGCAGCTCATCAGGAATTTCAAGGCTTAGACCAGCCAGATCTGATGCTGGTTCTTCATGCATGGGAATGGCCATTGCCCCTTCAAATCTGACTGCCCTCCCCACTGTTAATATAAGCTCATCTTCCAGCTGAGACCCCTGGCCTCTGGTCTCCTCCTTGTCCTAAGGGTGTTAAACTGGTTTCTGGGAGTGGGATACTGGCCCAGCATCATTCTTAGAGGCAACCAAGCCAAAGGAGGATGTACCCTTCACAGATTACACCCCAACATTGGCCCTCTGGGGTTCAAAACTCCTGCTATATTTCACTAGTTCTTATCATGCATGGCCTTCTGCAACCAGGATCAGCTTGAGGAGCAGAGATGGGGGGAAGGGATTGCTAGGCAGTGGTTCTTTCCCCTGTGGGGTTTGGTGGTGGGCAAAAGTAGCAAGTCCTCCATCCCTGTGAACTGTGGCAGTGACACAGCTGAGGGACATGGGAATGGGCGAGGGCTCCTGGGATGTGAAAGGTCTCACTTGCTTGCCAAGGTCTTGGTTTTTAACTTTGCTCTTTTGTAGGATTTTTGAAGAAAATAAATAAAATTCACCAAAAAAGAAAGAAAGAGAGAAAGAAAAAGAAGAAGAAAGAAAGAGGAAGAGGTTAGGTATTTACAACTGTCCCCAGTGACAAACCACAATATTTGGTCTTAGGAAGGCAGATTAATCACAAAGTAAAAAAATTTATTTTCCTGGTTTCCCTTCCTTTCCCATGTTGTAGCATGGGTTAACAATTTGAGATCTTCCTGTGTGTATTGTTCACTTGCTCTACATAATGTATTTTTTACCTTCTAAATCTATCCAAGACAAAACGATGTTAAATCATTCCCTTATGTTGCATTTTTAATCAATTTATCCTTGTAAGATTGATAATTCTCATTTTATCCCCTTAAGTGTTGTTTTTTATATCATCATCATCATCATCATCATCATCATCATCATCATCGCTATGCCCTTAAGATAACCACTAATATAAAATAACCACTCTTGTAAAAATTGCTTTGTGCCTAAGATTCTACTTTGTTAGTATATTGCCATTCTTAACTTCCAGTTAAAATGTTCACTTTGTGTTTAAAATGTTCTGTGACCTTTTGTTTAGACATGTCTCTTGTCAACAGTATGTGGATTCTTTTGTTTGATTTAATCCTAAAGAATTAGCTGTTTTTCACTCTCCCCATGTTCACTTAAAAGCATTATGGTGTTTTTGTTTTCCCAGTCCATTCTGGCACTTTGTTGATATAATCTTGGATTTCTATACTAAGACAATATTTCTAAAGTATGATCATGCCTTATTTTTAGAGCATTTCCTTTCAAAATGTTTTCTTATTTTACATTTTATAGTTCACATTTCTTTTTATATTTCATATCTTCATTTTGTAGCTAAAGAGTATTTATAATTATCTAAATTTAAGTGATTTCAAATCTAACTGCCAATTTTTTAAAGAAATTTAACATTCCTGTTTCTCCAATTTTGAATTAAATAGAGTTTTATTTATCTTAGAGGTGGTTTTTTTGTTGTTGTTGTTTTTTGTTTTTTTTGAGTAGGTTGTATGGATGTTATGGTAAGTACTGAAGACTTCATAAGATACAATTTTCTTTTTGCATTTACACAAAATTAACAACCCATGTGCAAATAGAATCATTTGCTTTCAATTCTTCTCCCTTAAAATCTATTGGTCAATTTCTTATAGCTTTTCAGGCTTCAAAGAAACCTAAAGACAAACTGATTTTGAGTGAGAGGCAGTCAAGAAATGTTTTGACTGGATGAGTTTGAGCTGTCTCCATAGTTTTAAACACATAATCTTGCCTCACCAACCCTTCCTACTATTCAGTAATCAGTACTCAGTACTTCAGGTACCTGCCCCTATTCTCAGCTCAAGCATATGATAGAATTTAACTTTGATTATCATGGATTTAAAGTTGAGTCTTCATTTTTTGTCCTCTTGTCCCTTTCATTCTGTGACCTTTGCTTCTGCAGAATGGGAAAATGTCTCAAATTCATCATAAAAATTGCTGATTTAACATTTGGCGATGTCAGATTTGCTATTTGCATTCTCCAGTGGAGATCTAAATTCTGATACTGCATTTTTACTTTCTTGGGAAACCACTAGTTTTATTTATCTCACCATCTCTGTCTGTTGAATGTGCATCTCTGGTCCTGTTTCACAGAGTCCGTATGTTTTTGCATCTTATTGAAGACAGTGCATATTTTTTAAGGGTTGATTCTGCTTCACCAAGAAAATCTCTGCCACTGGCATGGTCTGAATTTTCATAATAATTTTCATGAGATGAGACCCCTACCAACACAGAAGTATCCTAGTACGGAATTTATCAGTTGAAGTTTACACAGAGCATCTCCCTCCACTTCCCCATCTACCTGGATGCTCCCAGACTCCCTCTTTCTTCTCTAGACCTAAGTTAGATGTTCTTAAGTTTATTAGTGGTATGGCTGCACTGGAAAACAGTGGAATCTCTTACATCTTCACTTGTTGAATGTGAAATCATTATTAAAAATCTGAGGTAGGCTGCAAATGCAATGTTCAAAAACAGTTAATACCACCCTGTGAATACATTGCTCCTAGTGCTCTAAGAAGGTCATATCTGGGCTGAGGTTGTAGCTCAGTGGTAGAGTGCTTGCCTAGCATGTGTGAGGCACTGGGTTTGATTGTCAACACCAAATAAAAATAAATAAATAAAAAATAATGGTATTGTGTTCCTTTACAACTAAAAAAACATTTTAAAAATTTTTTAAATAGAAGGCGATATCTTTGTATGGATTCCCTTTTGCTCCCTGTAATACAGAATATTGAGACATGTCACTCCTAGATTTTGGGACATGAAAATAGTGATAGGTGGAGCTTGCTACATAATTTGTGAGACTCAGTACAAAATGAAAATGTGGGATCCCTTCTTCAAAATGCTAGAAATGGAAGTAAATGTTAAAAGTACTAAAATAAGCATTAGCCTTTCTTCTGCAATCTCTTTCTGGATCTCTCATGCTGTTTGTTATTTGCTATTTAGTGTCACACACATTCGGGCACAGGTATATTTGCCAGGCAAGTATAGACTCCCACCAGGTGCTGGAGAGCACCCTGCCACCCTATGCCACACCAATTCATCTTGTGCTGGCTAGACATGGGGAACACAATCTCCACTTCCCACATGTCTGGCTTCCGGACTCATAGAATGGGCAACTGACAAGGGATTGCAGCCTGTCCAGAGCTGCTTAGCCCCTAAATTGGGAGTAGGCAAGAGGCTCATTCTAGCCACAGGGTGCTGTCAGCACAGGACAGGATAGCTCCTTCTATATCTCACCCAGTATACCACTGGATAGCATGCCCAACTCTTAGACTTGTGCCCAAGCCCCTGCTGGGTGAAAACTGGCAGTGGTCACCAGGCAGGAGAGGAAAAAAGAGAAGCTGAGTAGAATCTAGTGCATCAAAGAAGAGGAGCTAGAAGTCAAAAAGTTGCCCAGAAGGCAACAAAGCAGGATCCAGAGAAACAAGAGCAGCAAGGCAGTGGTACATGCCCCACCCCTCACCCGCAAAGACTTCACATGAAGGAAAAACTACTGAGATTTCAAGATGTTGCCCACAGAGCTTGAGACCTCAAGCATGGGGATCCTGGACAGCTGCACCTTGTACAGCTGCACTGGTCACAGGAAATGGAGTTAGTCCACCTGGGGAAAGTGGACCTATATCATGCTGCCTCCCATAGATGAGACTCATATATGGGACCCACATCCCTTTTCTGACTTCTCCATCTGAGTAGGGCTGATCTGGGGGGGGGGGGGGTCTTCCTCCTTTCATGTTTGCATCCTTGAAGGGACAGCTGTTCTAAATTCATGGTCCAAGTGTTACCACTGTTTACCAGTGAGGAGTCCTTGCTTCCCCAAATGCTGAAATATAACACCAGAGAAGCACGCCGAGGCAAGTGTAGAGTGGAAAGTAGAAGTTTTATTAAAGGACAGCAGAAAGGACTTCTCCTCGGAGGAAGAAGGGGACCCAAAAGGCAGAATCCATGGAAGGGGGAGGTCTTCCCTTTTTTATAGCTAAGGTCTTCTTTCAGCTTTCCCACATTTATGTCTTTTGTTTCCCTTTATCTTGCAGTGATCCAATGCAGGTGGGAAGGCCCAAAAGGTGGGTGATAGGTGGGCTAGAGGAGTAATCTGGGCAGAAAGGGCCTGGGGCTGCTTTTGATTAGCATTTCCCTGTTTGCTGGGAGCTGCTTCCTTAACATTTCCTTAGGATGGGCTTTGGGCCTTGGGGACATTAACATTTCAATTTCCCCAAGTGCTGCTCTAGTTTTGGGGACTCCATTCTCTGTAATGGCCTCCGTTTTATTTATCTTACTTGATTTTAGACCCAATTTACCTAATTATACTAACTACCTATCTTTAAATCTGGCTTCAGAAGCACTCTCAACCCAGCCTCAGTTGCACTGGAATTAAGGGGAAATGGTTTTCATCCTCTTTGAAGTGGTTTACAGATCTACTTATCTTGAAGAGCCATTCAGAGCTTTTGTATTTTTCTGTGCTAACAAAGATATTTTACTAAGTTAAGCAAAAGCAAACAGGGATGCTTTGCTTGATGGCATTTTCACTCACAATGCCACTTAGAATTTAAGAGGCAAGGATGGAGCTAGAGTTGTGGCTTGGTGGTACAGCACTTGCCTACTATGCAGGAAGTCCTGGGTTTGATCAAGAGAGAGAGGAGAAAAAAGTGGGGGAGAAAAAGTTGATACCTAAATTACTGTACATGAGAGAAAAAGATAGAAGCAAAAAGTTTAAGGGAAGGTGTGACCTCTCCTTGGAAACCCAAACTCAAAAAATATGAAAAAAATGCAGAATAGTATCTGAAACACAAAAGCCAAAGCCAGATATTTGTGTGTTGGGGGCGGGGGGAAGGAAGAGCAGGAAGTGGGCAGGGATACACCATAATCCCAGCTTCTTAAGAGGCTGAAAAATGTGGATCACAAGTTCAAGGTCAGCTTCAGCAACTTAGAGAGAACCTGTCTCAAAATAAAAAATAAAAAAAAGACTGGGAGTGTGGTTCAGTGGTAGACCATCCCTGGGCTCAATCCCCAGTACCACAAAATAAAATAAAATAAAAGCCAATACAATTTTCATTACCAGTAATTCTTGTTCTATGGCTTCATTGCTTCAGGGAAAACACAAGCAAAGCTGAGAACAAAGAAGGCTTTTCTTAGCTTTGGCTTTCGAAATAGACTTGAGAAAATAGAAAAGAAAAAGAAAAAGAAAAAAACACAGTAGAAACAATAATCTGGAAAGCAGTGCTTTCATTTGCAAAAGCCAAGCTAGTTGAGAAAGAAAAAAGTGGGAAAGAAAATAAGAAAAAAAGATTTGGGCTCTATGAAGCTAAGAAACTGAAGTTTAAGGACTAAGGATTCAAGGATCTCAGCTTATATCACCCCAAAATATGCCACTGTGGCATTAAGGATTATTCTGAGCTAAAGTCAGCTGAGAATCCACAGAGGTAGGAAGAGTTCTCTCTCCTGTTCTTGTCAGCCTAAAAGCAGGCACAAATTTCCCTATCTCTTTATCCCATGCCAGGAAGAGCAGAGCAAATCATCCTTGGGGACAGAGTTGGCTTAGATGAGTCTGTATAAACAGCCCTTACGAAACCAACCCTCCTTTTCCATTAGATTCCCTACATATTGCCTAGTCACTTCTCCACAACAATCACACTTTTCTTTGTTTAAATAATTCATAAGCTCCTCAGTCTAACTGCATCTTTGAGTTCTCCTTTTTTCACATAAATATTAATAAAAATTATGTCTCTTTTTTTTCTATTAAATCTGTCTTTCTCTAGTTTAATTCACAGACCCCCCAGGTGCTTAACCTAAAGGGACAGAAAATAAGTTACTTATCTATAAAAAGTCTGTACCTATACAGTGATAATAAGGGGAAATAAAACATTTTCCCTGGAGAGAAGAAAAGGAGAGCCAAATCATTTAGCTACAAATATGGGGTCTTATCCATGAATCTTTCCATTCAGAGATGAATCCCAGAGGATGAGGAATAGTGACTGTAGAGAAAAAGGCCTGGAGCAAAATGAATATTTCCAAGAAATATGTTAATCAGGCACACATCTAGTATTTCCAAACTTTTGCAAGATTATAATGCAGACCCTGAACTACATGCCTAAATATTTAAGATATCAATCAAGTTTCATTCTCTACTTACAATTATACCATAATAATGCCCTGGAAGGTAAGGTTCAAATTTTGAATTCCTAGTCTACATGTGGCATTGAGGAGTTCAAGAAAGAAATCCCTGGGAGATAGAAAGTTTGTGTTAAGAGCAACTGAGTCTAGGAGATACCAGTAGGGAAACAAAGAATCCTTATGAGCAGAAGAGATGGGGTAAACCACCAAAGAAAGGGCTCAAATGGGACAGGTGACCCCAATAATGTCAAGCTAAGAGTGGAGTCAGAGTTCCCTCATCACTGGCATGGACCTTGCTGACACTACTGACCATAAGGTGCTCCAGCCTCACACACTGTAATGTCACAAGATGTAACAAGACCAGAGCCTAACCCTTAAGCCAAAGGAAGCTGCAGAGAAAGGACACGCACCAGAGCCCTTTCCTGAGGTCAGCAGTACAAAAACTGTCCTTATGAATCTATATGGCATTGGGTGGATATAGATACAGAAGGAAAAACCCTTAAGAGCCAACATGGTATAGAGTCTGAATTCTGAATTATTTGAATGTAGAATTGAATATTTACCTGCAAGACAATATAAATCTGAAATCAGAAGTGATTGATCAAAATCAAATTATTTGTAATTTTTTTTCTTTTATCATCAGTAGAAATAAGGGATTAAAAAGATAGAATTCAGTCAGGGAATAATAAGGCAAATCAAATTTCTGCCCATCAGCTACAGAAACCAAAGAATAGGTGTTAAAGGGAAGTCACAAAAAAAGGCAGAATCCATGCGCCCTCAAACATCACAGCAAAGCAAGGGAGGACTTGGGTTCTCTCACAGGGCAAGTCATGTTCAGAAAGAGGAAGTACAAAGCTATTTTGCCCAAATTTCAAAGAACAGGGAGGACTCAGGGGATTCTGGGTCACTCTAAAGAGCATGTACAGCTGACAGGAGCATTCCTTGTGCTGTATTCCCAGGAATCTGAATGCTGGGAATTTGCTCTCTCTCTCTCACTATCCTACCAGAAACTCATCTCTGTGTCTCAAAGTTATGGTGACTCCTTCCTACAGCACTCTGGTATAGGTCAGCTGTGAAATTCCACAGCACGGCCATTTTTTATCTTCTTCCTATAGAATACACTTGTTACACTTGATTCATTCTTTCATTGCTAGATAACCACCTGAACTCCCATCTGGTTTCTCTGATTATGGCTTTGCTCTCTTCTTTGTCTCCATAAACTATGGTATACTTCTTCTTAAAAGTCAAATTTGCCTACTCCATTATTCATGTTTTTAAAAATGCATGTAGAAAAAGACCTCAAAAACCTGTGCATGACTATGTTCTCTAAATTTGGTCCTGTGTATAATAAAGAAGGCATCTTGACTTTATGCCTGGTTCTTGGCACAAAGTTAAAATCTTTGGAAGTTTCTCAGTGATAAAGGAGGATAGGAGCATCTTTTATTCTAATGAAGCCACTCTTTTGGGGCTTCTAGATAGCTTTCAGATATGGACTGGTCTTCAGAAAGACTAGGCCTTGATTACAAGCTTGGGACTTTCAGCCTTACATCCCAACTTGTAGGAAGGAGAGGGGCTACAAATTGAGTCAGTTGACTTGTGGCCAGTGATCAACGTTGCCCAGATGGTGGAACTTCCATAAAAAAAATCTTGAAACCCTTAAACAATAGTGTTTGGAAGCTTCTGGTTGCTAGATGGGTGACATGCCCCAAATCCAAAGGGACATAACCTGCACTCCCAGACCCTTCTAGATTGTGCACTCCACATTTGCCTGTTCATTTATGTCCTTTATTATAATCTGTGAAAGTAAGTGTAGTATTTTTCTTGAGTTGTTAGTCATTGTAGCAAATTATTGAACTCAGAAGGCTGACTCATCTTAGAACTGGTGTCAGAAGTGAGGGTAGTCTTACGAGACTGAGCCCTTAAATCTGTGGAATCTGATGCTAATTTTAGGTAACGTTAGAATTATAAAACATCTTGCTGGTGTCAGGGAGTTGAAGAAGTAGTATTAGAAAAGACACAGTGTCTTTGGTGTCCAGAGGCAAAAAAAAAAAAAAAAAAATCCCTCAGGCCCCAAATAAACTTTACACAGTTACTTTTCATTACATGTTTTATAAACTGCACTGAAACATCAGTTCCTTACTAGAACATGACTTGCATTCCCCATGTTCATGCTATTGCTCTCCCACCCCTGCCAGCCCCACCACAAACCCAGCTGATTTCTTTAAAGGCAAGTTTAAAACCTACTTGTGGTGAAAAGCCTTCCCAGATCCTCATCAGAATTTATTTTTCTCTCTTATTTTATACACTGTAGATTCAATCATGTCACGTGTTCAGTCTGCTCAGATTAGACAAGAAATGCACAAAGAATCCCCCCCCCCATTTTTTTTTTAATGGTACAAGGAACATTCTACAAAATACTTGACCAGCACTTTTCAAAATTATCAGGGTCATCATGTCAAGGTCATTCAAAACAAGAAAATTCTGGGAAACTCTTACAGCCAAAACAAACCTCAGGAGACACGATGAATGATTGTAATGTGGTGTCCTGGATGGGAGCCTGGAACAGGAAAAGGTTATTAGGTTAAAACTAAATAAGTCTGAATAAAGTGCAGGAAAACAAACAAATAAAACCCATCATGGTATTTCCTATGGATAGAACATATAAACAGGAAAAAGAGGCTGTTAATGAATAATCTGAAAACTTCTAGATTATTCATATACAAATCATATACAAATTTCCCTACATTTTGCTCATTTATTTATTTGGTACTGGGGACTAAACTCAGAGGCACTCGACCACTGAGCCACATCCCCAGCCCTATTTTGTATTTTATTTAGAGACAGAGTCTCACTGAGCTGCTTAGCACCTTGCTTTTGCTGAGCCTGGTTTTGAACTCTCGATTCTCCTGCCTCAGCCTCCAGAGCCGCTGGTATTTTTTTAAATATATTTTAAAAAAATAAAGCAGCATGTCTTTTATTTTGTAAGAATTATTTTCTCCTAAATTAGTAAAATAATGCATGTGAGTAAATAATAATGTTATGAAATTAGATTTCTGTAGATTATCTTTTTTTAAAAAGTATCTAATTTTTGCACATTCCTTTGTAATATACAATTATGCTTTTATTAACATTAATCTACCAAATGGAAATTTTTTGTGTACACAAATATGATTTTCCCTATTTTTCAAAAGGAAGCCAAAATTTACAGTTTTTATCATATTTCATACAATCTAAAAGACATCATTATTTCCCATATCAAAGTAAAAATTTTGTCAATTGCAAGATGATATTGATTGGATAAAATGTCCCAATTTCACAGATATTAAAATGTGAAAACATATGCTTATCTATTGAGTCAATGAAATATGGCAGTTTGTTCTCATGATATAAGAGTTTTTATTGTATATTATATTCCAATTTAGCTGATAAGTCAAATTTATAGTAAAATATTATTTTTATAGAAAAATAATTCAAGTAGCTTATAGAAGTGAAATTTCTTATTAATACACTGAGGGAACACAAAGCCCTTCAAGTGTTAAAGTAAATGGGCAAATGGCCCCAAATACTGATTAATAGTAAATAGAAATGCTCTCCCTACATATTGTCCCACAGTAGAAAAATTTTTAAAATACCATATGATTGTGATTATTATGTTGAAATAGCTTAAAGTATGTTACTTTGCATTCGATGATATAGATTATCAAAATTCCTATTGAATTCAAGTCAGATTAATCTTTTTAAGGTAAAAAGAAATTTTTTTAAAAAAAATTATGGGCTGTTATCTTAAATTTAAGATAACTTTATGTATATGACCTCAAACACATTTCTCATTTTTTAAAAAAGGCCATTTTAAAGACATGCTTTTAGATGACTTTTTAAAAATATTGATTACATCAATAGATGAGAAAAACTGTCTTTAACTCTGTTCTTCTTTAGCCTTAAGGATTGTGTTTTATTTATAAATAAATTCTGGAATGTCAACATATTCTATAATTTAGAAATAATTAGGTATCATTTATGTTGGTCTTTGAGAAAACGAGTTGCTACAAGTTCCACTGTTAAGATCCCCTTGAGAACAAAAGCGCTTTGGGTGGAGGTTACTTCACAGGGTAATGAGCCTGAGTTTCACAGTCAATTTTCCTCTTGTAACTTAAGGGGAAAATGAAATCGGATGGTCCAAATTCCATTGTTTTTTATAATATCTGTAAAATAACTAAAGTGTCATGTCCCCAGTGATTGAATCAGTTGCAGCAGCAAGAGCTGATAATCTATCTCATTACTGTGCAAATAAAAATCCCCGAAGGACTATGTTCAGACTTCTAGGAATATTAATAAATCACACTTAAAGTTCCATTAAAGGAGCTTTAATAAATAGATTCATATCAATCTTTAGGTTGGTCTCAAAAGTGGAAGGTGCTTTGCCCTACACATTATGTACTTAAAATATTTGTTTCCAGCTTTCCAAATTGCACCAATCAAGTATGTTCTAGGCATACCTCAATATTGTAAAAGCAATCTATGCTAAGCCTCAGGCTAGCATCATTCTGAATGGAGAAAAATTGAAGGCATTCCCTCTAAAATCTGGAACAAGACAGGGATGCCCTCTCTCACCACTTCTGTTCAACATAGTTCTCGAAACACTGGCCAGAGCAATTAGACAGACGAAAGAAATTAAAGGCATCAAAATAGGAAAAGAAGAACTTAAATTATCACTATTTGCAGATGACATGATTCTATACCTAGCAGACCCAAAAGGGTCTACAAAGAAACTATTAGAGCTAATAAATGAATTCAGCAAAGTGGCAGGATATAAAATCAACACGCATAAATCAAAGGCATTCCTGTATATCAGCGACAAATCCTCTGAAATGGAAATGAGGACAACCACTCCATTCACAATATCTTCAAAAAAAAAAATAAAATACTTGGGAATCAACCTAACAAAAGAGGTGAAAGACTTATACAATGAAAACTACAGAACCCTAAAGAGAGAAATAGAAGAAGATCTTAGAAGATGGAAAAATATACCCTGTTCATGGATAGGCAGAACTAACATCATCAAAATGGCAATATTACCAAAAGTTCTCTATAGGTTTAATGCAATGCCAATCAAAATCCCAACGGCATTTCTTGTAGAAATAGAGAAAGCAATCATGAAATTCATATGGAAAAATAAAAGACCCAGAATAGCAAAAACAATGCTAAGCAGGAAGTGTGAATCAGGCGGTATAGCGATACCAGACTTCAAACTATACTACAGAGCAATAGTAACAAAAACAGCATGGTACTGGTACCAAAACAGGCGGGTGGACCAATGGTACAGAATAGAGGACACAGAAACCAATCCACAAAACTACAACTATCTTATATTTGATAAAGGGTCTAAAAGCATGCAATGGAGGAAGAATAGCATCTTCAACAAATGGTGCTGGGAAAACTGGAAATCCATATGCAACAAAATGAAACTGAATCCCTTTCTCTCGCCATGCACAAAAGTTAATTCAAAATGGATCAAGGAGCTGGATATCAAATCAGAGACACGCCGTCTGATAGAAGAAAAAGTTGGCTACGATCTACATACTGTGGGGTCGGGCTCCAAATTCCTCAATAGGACACCCATAGCACAAAAGTTAATAACTAGAATCAACAAATGGGACTTACTCAAACTAAAAAGTTTTTTCTCAGCAAAAGATACAATAAGAGAGGTAAATAGAGAGCCTACATCCTGGGAACAAATCTTTACTCCTCACACTTCAGATAGAGCCCTAATATCCAGAGTATACAAAGAACTCAAAAAATTAGACAATAAGAGAACAAGCAACCCAATCAACAAATGGGCCAAGGACCTGAACAGACACTTCTCAGAGGAGGACATACAATCAATCAACAAGTACATGAAAAAATGCTCACCATCTCTAGCAGTCAGAGAAATGCAAATCAAAACCACCCTAAGATACCATCTCACTCCAGTTAGATTGGCAGCCATTATGAAGTCAAACAACAACAAGTGCTGGCGAGGATGTGGGGAAAAGGGTACACTTGTACATTGCTGGTGGGACTGCAAATTGGTGCAGCCAATTTGGAAAGCAGTATGGAGATTTCTTGGAAAGCTGGGAATGGAGCCACCATTTGACCCAGCTATTCCCCTTCTCGGTCTATTCCCTAAAGACCTAAAAAGAGCATGCTACAGGGACACTGCTACATCGATGTTCATAGCAGCACAATTCACAATAGCTAGACTGTGGAACCAACCTAGATGCCCTTCAATGGATGAATGGATAAAAAAAATGTGGCATTTATACACAATGGAGTATTACTCTGCATTAAAAAATGACAAAATCATAGAATTTACAGGGAAATGGATGGCATTAGAGCAGATTATGCTAAGTGAAGCTAGCCAATCCCTAAAAAACAAATGCCAAATGTCTTCTTTGATATAAGGAGAGTAACTAAGAACAGAGTAGGGTCGAAGAGCATGAGAAGAAGATTAACATTAAACAGGGATGAGAGGTGGGAGGGAAAGGGAGAGAGAAGGGAAAATGCATGGAAATGGAAGGAGACCCTCAGAGTTATACAAAAGTACATACAAGAGGAAGTGAGGGGAAGGGGAAAAATAATACAAGGGGGACAAACGAATGTCAGTAGAGGGGGCAGAGAGAGAAGAGGGGAGGGGAGGGGAGGGGAGGGGAGGGGGGATAGTAGAGGATAGGAAAGGCAGCAGAATACAACAGACACTAGTATGGCAATATGTAAATCAATGGATGTGTAACTGATGTGATTCTGCAATCTGTATATGGGGTAAAAATGGGAGCTCATAACCCACTTGAATCAAATTGTGAAATATGATATATCAAGAACTATGTAATGTTTTGAACAGCCAACAATAAAAAATTAAAAAAAAAAAAAAAGTATGTTCTAGGAATGGGCCTGTGGCCAGATGGGTTCAGAATGTCCTAATGAAAAACAGCAAAGAGCCAGGCATAGGGATGGGCCTCAGAACCCCCAGCACCCTCAAGTGGATTTATTTGCAGAAAGAATGTTTGTGTCCTTAGTGACCAGGGTAGACAGGGCTAGATCTACCCTACAATCCAGTTCTGATCTTTGATCCGAAGGGATTTTTTTGTGGGAGGGTTGAGGGGAGTGGTACTGGGGATTAAACTCAGGGGTACTCAACCACTGAGCCACATCCCCAGCCCTATTTTGTATTTTATTTAGAGATAGGGTCTCATTGAGTTGCCTAGCACCTCGCTTTTGTTGAGGATGGCTTTGAACTATAGATTCTCCTGCCTCAGCTCCCAAGCTGCTGGGATTACAGGCTTGTGCCACCTTGCTGGCTCAGAAAGGAATTTTTAAAATGCCCCTCATAAGGACTATGGTAGTCAATCTCTTGTGGAGCTTCATCCAAAGGTTTTCTGAGTCTGATGGATTTACAAAGACATTTGATTGCATGGGTAATACTGCTAATGGTAGCATTCTTTGGAATTATACACGCCGAACAAATTACTGGTTATAAAAAAAAAAAAAAATGGTTTTGAGGAAGGCCTTGACTGTGGGCCTCACAAGTTCCTGCAGTCTGAATGCCCATGAACACAGAACCATGGATTCTTCCAATGGCTGAGACCTCTGTGCTTGTCTTGGATGGAAATGTTTTGTTGGGTCTCTGCCAACTCCCTTTGAGGGCTCCCTCTGAAACAGGTATTATATTTCACAGGATTGGTTTTGAGGATCACAAATGTTAATTTGCAGGACACCCAGCTTTCTGATTGACACATAACAGACATCCAACACATGAGCTGGGTGTATTACTTGTCCATCAGGAGAAATAAACTTTTAATAAGGGAGTCTCCACCTGTATTAGGGAGGCAGGTGCCATGCTGGGCCATGAGGTGAATTGGGACTGAGGTCACAGTCCATTCCTCAGAGGCACCTGTGGAGGGAGCCATGCCTTTGGCTGTAGGCTACATTGCCTCAACTTCTACTTCCTTCTTGGGCCCCCGTGATTCTGTGACCTTGGACATACCACCTACATTCTCTGTTCTTTATTATGCTCATTAATAGAGAAACCATCTAGTTTGCTTCTAATCTGGGATACCTGAGAGTAAAGGGGGCACTGTGACACTTACTCTGGGATGACAGGTATAAACCAGGCAGATACTGGCAGAAATTGAGCAAATCAGACCCAGTGGCCCCTGGACTCATCCATTATATGGTGACCAGTGCTATAGATATTGATGCTGCTTCATGTCTGAATCAAACCTGCTCCTTCAGTTTTCCCTTGGCATTTGCATAGAGCATATGAGCTATCATCTAATACTGCATGGAAAAACGCATTTCTCTTTGAGTGCTGTTATCCTCAACTGTGACTACAGTGGCTCTTCCTGCTTTGTTTTTCACTTATGGTTCCTGTGGGGATTAACAGCATACACTATAGACCTAGGGAACAGGGAACTCAGCATTGCCTTCCCGCCTATGTATATACCTCAACCAGCATTCCCAAAGATGGGCACAGGCCTTGGATCTCAATAGAGGTATGGAGACCCCTGGAGGTCTGCACAGTTACCATGGGAGAAAGCTGTGACTCATTCTGCAAGCCAAGCCAGGAGACCCAGGGTTCTCAACAAACAACCATGAGTTACTTAATAGCTGGTGTTTATAAATGTCTGGAGTGTCCATTTAACCTTCTATCTTTTTATACAAAGGTTCCAAAGAGGTCCACAATCTGCCAAGTTTATCTAGGCAAAGAGCAGAGAAGCTGGTGTTTACCCTCCAAATGTGTTGGACTTCAACCACCTCCTCCTTCTTCTTGGCTACCATTTCTCAATGTATGCATATGAGCTATGCAAGACAATTTTAAGTTATACACAAGATTTTTTGGTAAATAATTGTTTTATATTCACTTTAACTTGAATAGAAGAAGACCACAACTGACACACAAGACCTGCAACATTGTAGATATTACTGTTTAGGATCTAAAGTATCTATTTAGGAAATGGTCAACTTTGTGAAAATAGTAGAGTAATAAGTGGACACAGGCCTCCTGAATAGTGCTGTTTGGTGTTCAAGGCCTCAATTTGGCTTTTAGTACCATGGCTGTGTGGCTCCAGCTACAGTGCAGTAGGCAGGTGCTTCTGGATCTGTGGTTTGAGTAGCTCTGTGTTCTGCTGCATGTAAGCTGTGCCACTTAGTCCAGCATGATTTTTCCTAAACTCAGAAAACTCTTCATGAAGTGACTGTGTGGCTCAGTCTGAAGTAGACTAAAAGCAAAATGAATCCCAGAACAATAGCTATTATAGTACTATAATTCTACTCAAATTGATCATGGCTACTGATCTGAATTCTGCCAACTCTATTGTTTATTGAGCCCAGAAAGTTTTCCAATCAATAACTGCATTACTCTGTGAATTGTAAAATGCAAATATTTCCATTATGCAATTTTTTAAAAGTATGCTCTTAATTACCACTTTCCCCATTTGGTCTGAGTTTTGTCTTTCAAGTCTCCTAAAACTTATGCACTTTTATAAATAGTAACCAATAGTTAGAATTTGTGTATATTTTCTCTAAGGTGCACAAAATCAAAACTAAGAGCCTATACATCTGTGCTTTTCAAATCAGGGTGTCTATATGGGACATGTGGCCAATCAAGATAACCACCTTGTGTCTTTCTACAGGATCTAATATTACATTATCTAGAAGGGGGAAAAGATTTTTGTATTACAATTACTTATGGAATTAGAATGCACAAGTCACATTAGCATTTGTAATAAAAATACAAGATTAGGCCATTTCAATGTCATGATTGAAGAAGTTTGATAAATTTTTATTAGTAAAAAGCATTGTGAAAAATAGAAAGCAGTACTCAAATGCAAATGTAGGTCATGATCATTATCAAGTTTCAGCCCTTTTCAGGGAAGTCAATTAGTCTCAGTCCTCAGCCATTTCCTCAAGTCCATCAGGTAGTTGAAATTGTGTAGATTGAGAAAGGTATGTTAATAATGACATATGAATTCTCCCAAAGAAAGAGGATTCTTAGAAGTCATCTGGAAAAGTCATTCTAGAACCCAAAGCCTCAGCTCAAAAGGCAGAATTCTGAGCTAATGACAGCCTTATCAAAGAAGAAATTGTCAAATGGTTCTCCACTATCCCCTCAAATCATATCACAAGGAATCCTGCTGTGGATGGCTGGGCGGGATTACTATAATCAGTCTCCTGTGACATTTCTTTTGCTCTGATTTTCTACTGTTTCTGTATTAGTTTGATAAAATATTTCAAGTGTCCTGCTTCCTACTGTCTTAGTCATACTTACTTTAAAGGTATTTTATTGCTTCAGTGAATTGTGCCAATATTCATATAGCTTTTATTTTATAAACAAAGCTAATATCTACTTATTTTATTAGCAATATATTAACAGTTTAGAGCAAAGAAATTACAATCCCATTTCCATTTCATACAATTAACCTAAGATGTCTTAAATATGCCTGCATACCTCACATTGCCTATTAGTAGAAAATGATTTCTAAATTAGATTAATTCTCAAGTTTTCATGGAAATAAATTATTATTGTATTTCAGCTCAAACTAATTACTTGTATCTCTGACCTCATTTCCTGTGGAAGAGATTTCCTAATACAGCTACATCACTTTGAGTCACACCTTGGATCTGTTTAGTATACATTTGAAACATAATTTCTGCAGTGCAATAACAGTAGCAACACTCATGTGTTATTAGAATAACTACTATTATATAAAATCCATATAGTAACTCATTAACTCCTCATCAGCCCTCTTTGAGACATGAAATATTCCTATCTTACACATGGGTAGATTAGATAACTTGGTCGTGATCACACAGCAGCCCATGTTCTTTCTATAGTGCCTCTCTCAAGTCTTACTTAATGCTAGTCCACCGAACACATGCTGCTCCACAATTTATATACATATGCTTATATTCTCAGCATGTCACAGAAAAAAACATGCTATATGAAAGCAATGATCTACTTAAAGTCTTACATTAATAGCTCATTAAAAAGAAAAGCTACTAATCCATCTATAAAGAATCGAAATAACGTATAATAAAACTTAACGCTTATCTCTTCTAATCACAATGGTTTGGAAACTGAATTTTATTTTCTTAGAACAGCATTGACATTCTTTCCACAACCATAAAGGAACTCTATTGTCAAATAAAATAAAAGTGAAGCACAAACCCTTTCCCCCAGAGTCATTTTAACTTTAGATTTTCCTTCACTATACTCAGAGATGGCCAATTTGAATCTCTGATTGCCTAAATACTGCTAGTACAGAAATGTGATATTTTAAGGATTTAGCCTACTGTCCTTCAATTCTCAGTAGTCACACTGAGATACCTCAGCCTGATCCCCCATCCCTGCCCCATACTGGGAAGGAACCCAGGGATTTGTGCATGACAGACATCTGCTCTACTGCTGAGCCACATGATCCCTCAGCTTTTGAGATAGGGTCTTTGTTAAGTTGCTGAGGCTGACATTGAACTTAAAATCCTCCTGCCACAGCCTCTGGATTGCAGGAGTATGCCACCATCCCCTGTGTCTAGCACAATCTTTGCAGAGTTCTTTTAATATATTCAGCAGCAAAAATAGAAACTTAGCCCTAACCTATTTCAATTTAGAAGTGAAAATTCAAAGAAAGTCGAAAAAATTCAATTTAAGTAAGATTTATTGTGTGCCTATAGTGTGCATGGACCTTTATTAGACACATTGAAATTCAGGCACAAGATAGACACAAGATCCCTGACCTTAGGTACCTTATGATCTAATTAGTATAATACAGATTAGAAACAGTAGACAGACAAGTTACATGTCAACACTTAATTGTTAAAATCAACATTAAAGGGCTGTAATTTAAGTAATCAAAAATGGCATCTAATCCTAAAATTATTTATAAAAGGTATTTGGCGTCAGAATCCACAGCACTTCAAACAAGGTAAGTTCCACTGCAGATCAATACACAAAGATTCAAACACACTGAAACACTTGACAGCACTATGAATGACTTTTGTTATTTTGGATCTTCTGTTTTCTTCTTATTATGGTCCGAAGCCTCCGTAATACCAATTTATCAGACAGAAGCATGTCATCTTGTTGTTCTAGATAATCCAGTAAGTTTTCGGTCCATTCAAGTGCAGCTTTATGACTAATAAGTTTTTCTGGGTTCAGTTCTGCTTTTTTAGTTTTACAGGAAGGCTTTTGCTCCACAGGCTTGGCCTGGTCCTCGGCACCTTCACTGTCAGTTAGCACCTGACAGCTTGAGTCATTACTCCGAGAGTCAAACCACTGATTAATATTCTCAATGTCAACATGTTCACAGTCTTCTGTGTTCTGTAAAACTGTTGCCAAGTTAGCTGCTAAAATGGCTCCTTCATCAATGTTCATAACTGAATTTTCTTCATTACCAGGGAAAAGTTTTTTCCATGCTTTGGTTATGGTACTTGATTTTATCATGTTCCAAGCTCTTGACACTTCATAAATTGCATCCAACACTGTCAAATTCTTCCAAAACATTTTTGGGTCAATACCTTCATCCATGTATTTCTGGAGAAGTCCTGCTCGATAGTATCTTTTTACTGTGGCTAAAACTCCCTGGTTCATTGGTTGAATTAGACTTGTTACATTTGGTGGCAAATATTTCACAATTATTCTGCCATCATCTGAACTCAACAGCTCTTCATTTGGATGTGCTGGGGGGAAATCTAAAAGAAGCACTGCTTTTTCGAGAAGCCCCTTAGATTTCAAATGCTTCTGTACTTGTGGCACAAAATATTTCTCAAACCACTGTCTGAAAACAGACTGTTCTATCCATGCACCTTTTTGACTGAAGTAAGTGACCGGAAGGTTTGAAAGATCAGTTCCTTTGAATGCACGGGGTTTTTTTGCTTTCCCCACAACACAAAGGTTAAGTTTGTGTAAACCTGTGGCATTTGCACAACACATAATAATGATTCTCTCTCTGCTTGACCTATACTCAGAAGTACTTTGCTCAGAGTCAAGAGCTAATGTCCTTGATGGAAGGCATTTCCAGAACAATCCAGTTTGATCAGCACCATAAATTTGCTCTGGCTGTAGATTCTCTCTCTCAACAAATTCCTGAAAATTACCACAAAATTCACTGGCAGCAGTTTCATCTCCTTTTAATTTTGTTCCTTTCCCAGCAGCCTTTGGAATACCATGGCGCTGCTTAAATCGAGTTAGCCAGCCAGATGATGCATTAAAATCACCTTCCATCCCCAAAGCATCAAAAAAGAACTTGGCTTGTTTTGCACAAATAGTTCCAGACACTGGAATTCCATCTGTTTTCTGTTGGTTAAACCACTCTATCATAACCCTATCAAGTTCCTCATATGTTGATGACTTCATAGATTTACGTTTGGATACCCCACTTATAGGATCTGAACTGTTAGCATAGTTTATAATCCTTTCTTTGTTCTTTTTAATATCACGAACTGTGGATTCACCAATTCCATATACCACAGAAAGTTTTTTGAAAGAGATACCTTCTTCAAGTTTCTTAATGATGTCAAGCTTGTCCTTAATTGTCAACACCACACGCTTACGTTTCCCTAACATTTTAAGTGTCTAATATTTCAGGTGATTACTGGAACAAGATAATTAACAACTTAAATTTGAATACAGAGATTTCAATATGGAGCATTAGATCCCTCCTCTGCCCTGAAGACCTAGAGTAACCACCAATTTTCTGACAAGGTCTACAGCAACCTCTTCACTTTCATTTTAAAACAAAGTTCTTACAACAGGGAACGCTCCAATTAACCCTACCTTCCTCTTAGTTTGAAGTCTTTTCATGAACTGCAATCTTACTGGAGGTTAGAAGTTGAACCAAAGCTACACTACAAGGTCTCTAAAACAGTCCTCTTAAACACTTAACAGTTGCCATCATTACAGAGAAGGTTTTTCCCTAAAGCACTAAGACTGAGGTTGCGGTATTTTGGGATATGTGCAAGAAAATAAACGCAATATAGGACTTGCAAACTTGACATACAGGAAAAAACAATGGGAAAACTCATTCCCTCACTGTGTTGTCTTAGTAGGGCAATGGACTATAAGGGATGCTCTTTTCCAGTCAAGGATTGCTATAGGTTACATAGGGGAGTGCTTATGAAAAATCGTAGCAAGTTAAGGCAAGCTGGACATAAGAGGTGCAAATGAGGTGAAAGTGGACAAGCAGAAAACTCTGTACTTTAACTCAACACAAACTTACACCTAATGTAATTTGCTATTGGAAAGGGGAAAGGTGGGCAAGAGGTAATGCCTCGTGATTAAAGAAAGCATCAAAAAACTTCATGGGTAGAAATCAGGACCCAAGGTAGAGGCTGTGGGGTGGAAAGCTCGGTGAAGATGTTACAATAGTCCTGGTGAGAGATGATCCTCCATGGGCCAACAGAAGTTCCTGTGAGGGCTGTATGGGTACTCGCAGCCTCTGAAACCTAAAGGAAAATACCAAAAACATTTCTCTTTTCAGTATCGGGGTCTGTGGCATTACCCACACCTACCCTGCAACTATGTTGAGAAAATTAACACCTCCTATCAATGTGATAGCTAAATGCGACAAATAATGCTTTTAGGCATTATCTGGGTTGACCGAGAGGGACCTCAATAGCCTACCTCCTGAAATTAAGAGGTCAGAGGGAAGCCTTGTTAGCCAGGGCCTCTCCCCGCCGCGCGAGCTCCGGAGCGCGGGACGTCTTTCCTCCCGCGGAGGGAGCCCGGATTCTGCCTGGACGCGGGCGACCAGGGTGTCACCGCCGCGGCCAGCCAGCCGGTGAGCAGCCGCTTGGCGCAGAGGACGCCAGTTCGCCGACTGCGGGCATCGCTCTCCGCCTGCCTGCACGGCGGCCAGCTCGTGCTGAGAGCAAATGGAGTCTCCCGAAGGAGGTTGACACCGGTGGCGCGGCGGCGGCGGCAGCGAAAGGCGAGCGTCGCTGCCGGAGCCGGAAGGCGGGGGATTAGGGAGCACGCGCGCGCCCCCGCAGGAACGTGTGTCGGCGAGAGGTGGGGCCTGGCGGGCGAGCGCGCGCGGCCCGGGGCGGGGACTCGGCGAGCGGGCGGGAGTGGGGGGCGGGACTCGGACGCCGCGCGTTCTCCGGACGCTGCGTGGGTTCGGCAAATGGTCCGGTCTTTGCGGGCTGCGGGCGGCTGGGTTGGCCAGAAGGGGGCGGTACGAGCTCGCCCTGTCTTGGCGCTTTTACCAATGGCCAGGCTCTGCGGGCGAAGCTTCTATCTCTCGCATCGGGAATAAAACTCGCACCCTTTGCGTTCGAGTAAGAAAGCGACGCATCCTCCGGCTCTGGCACGAGCTGTGAGTGGGGGAGGGCAGGCGCACGTGGAGAGTGTTTACAAACAGCCTCCGCCACCGCCCTCCGGAAGGAGTGACAGTATCCGCGCCTCCCAAAGCCCCCTCTGGGGAGCCGCGTGCCCACCTACCCCGCAGGCTGCCCGCCAGAAATGGACAAGAAGCAGCCGGAATCCTGAGGCACGGTGAGGAGAGCGGGCGCGGCTGCTGGATGAGGTCGGGTGGGCTGGGGTGGGGACAGGATTTGGGAGAGGAGCTGGGGCTTTTACTCTGCAACATCCAACCAAACAAGCCAGGATGGATGGAGAGCAGCGCTCGAGCTGATTGTCGTGTGTCCTTTCCCTGGTGGGTGCTCTTAGACCTGGCAGCAGCCGGTACACGTGTTAACCTGTGGGACGCAGCGGCGTGAATTTGCTGCAGCCCCTTTACACCCACTGTGTCTCAGTTGTAACCAGGGAATTGCATTTTGCTAAAGACTGGATTTATTGTTTCCACGGAGATACTTGCAGCGTCGCCAGAACCTTCCCTGGATAAGGGAGCGGTTGCACCTTCATCCTGCAGCACCTGTTTACGGAGGAAACGCAGTTTGCCTGCCTGTGCCCGACCCCTGGTAAAATAGTGTGAAAAGTGCAAGAGTCTTCTGTTAAGATTTTTTTTCCCCCCCAACATCCGTGCGTAAGTATCGAACCTCTGCGTTAACACAAAGTAACGTAGTATCTCGTCATGTATTTGACCAGGCAACATTGTTGCTAGAATATCGGAACTCACCGACGGAAATTCAACTGAGCATTCCTACTGCAGAAAAGAGATGTTGGTTCCCAGTCTTTTGACTCCCACGCCGAAACTGCACAATTGCCTTCTTCAGAATAGCAGCTTTACACTCTCTGGCGCGACAGAAATTCACTCATCTTCTACGTCGAAAGTGAGGCTATAAGTGGCTTTTGACAAATATCTGCTTTTCCTAAAGATAGACCTCCCTTCGACCCCCCTCCCCCAATCCGACTCCCACTTAGCTTCCAACCAACCAGTCCTATTCTGGCAATTCTCCTTGGCTATTTTGGGTAAAGTCTAACTTTATAGTAGTTTTATGTCATATTTTTTAAAGTTTTCTTTTCCCTGCTATTTGTAAGGAGCGTGAAAGACTTTTATCTGATCATTCCTCATAAGGGAAGAGCGCTGACTTTCAGACTGCCAATCATGTGGAAATGAGGCAGCAAGCAAGCAGATGTCACCTTCCTGGCATTCCCCTCACCCTCCAGCCTATGGGGTCACTCTGTCCTATGATATTTAAATAAAAATAAATTTGCCATTTATCCACATCCCCTACTATCTCTAGAGTTTAATTTTGTTCCAGATATTTTGCATATCTCTGTTTCTCCTGAATTCTGCAGCTTGCTGGTGTTTTATGACTTATAGCTGTTCCCTTTTCTTTGCCTTCTGTTAAGTTCCAATTTGGATACAGCCTACATCTTTTGGTCCTCAGGTCACCCCCAACATCACTTCACTTAAAGCAATTATCTTTAGCAGATTTTTCCTAAGACCTTATCTAAGGCAGTTGTGTTAAAGGAGCTACTTTCATCTGATAAACTTTCCGGGTTTTGCTAGGGGAATAGGTTGCTAATTGTGGCCAACTTAATGTTAGAGTGAGGTGCAGTTAAAATGGAATGTTAAGAATGGATTTTCAGGGTGGTGAAAATACTTTGGATGATGCTGTAGTGATGGATACATGTCATAATATATAATATGTTTGTCCAAATGCACAGAATTTAACAGGCTTATGTTTCTCATAAGTTCTAAATTTTCTGCTGAGATATATCAATGCACATACATTGTACATAGTCTTTTATCAGTGGTATTCTTCATACAAAATAGTTTTATAATGGAATAAGATATCTCTAGTTAGAATAAATTCTTAGTTTTAAGGGATTGCATTCTTGTTTTCCATTTTCTTTATCATTGATCCCATTTATTTGGAAGTTTTTGTTCCATGATACTGAATTACTGATTAATTACTACTAATAAGTAAAAACACGAATTTTTTATGATATTAATATTCCATGTGTATTAAACCTATTTAATATCATCAAATAGTACATATGTGTAGCTAAAAAGTTTACTGCCAATTGAAAATCAATGGCTTGCTTTAAAAAAGAAAGTTACTGTTGTCTGCTTTCAGTGACATATAATATTGAGGGGAATTTTCCAGTTAAAATATAATTTATTTTTCTTTTGGAGAGTGTGTTTGTGTTTTCAAATGAGCCGGATATGAACCATTTCTCACCAGTAAAATGAAGGCTTGTTATTTAAATTCTTTCAACTCTGAAGTTATCTTACTTTAGATTATAGAATAAAAGCCCAAAATGTTCATTTTTAATATAAAAATATTATTTTGAATGGTTAAAAGTAGGAACACTTTTCTATTTGAAAGTTTCTGGATGCAGGTCAGATTACTCATTGGAAAATCCCAGACTTTTTTTTTTTTTTGGCGGGGTGGGGTGGGGGAATAACCGGGATTGAACTCAAGGGCACTTAACTACTGAGCCACATATCCAGTCCTATTTTTTGTATTTTATTTAGAGACAGGGTCTCAATGAGTTGTTTAGCACCTCTCTTTTTGCTAAGGCTGGCTTTGAACTTGTGATCCTCCTGTCTTAGCCACCCAAGCCACTGGATTACAGGCATGTGCCATCCTGCCTGGCCTGGACTTGGGTTTTGTGTGTGTGTGTGTTTAATGTTGATAACAAAATGCTATTGAAAGATAGTGAATTCTTTTGTTCTTTTTAAATTTCAATTTATTTTTAACTAACATGAAAACAAAAATTGAACATGTTAATGGGGTACCATGTGACATTTCCATACGTGTATATATTGTATAATGTTCTATTCAAATCAACTCTCTCTCCTCAAACATTTGTCCTTTCTTTCTTCTCCCCTTCTCTAGTGCTGAGGATCCAAGTGCTATACCACTGAGCCATACACCCAGCCCCTATTATTTCTTTATGGTGAAAACATTCAAAATCCTCTCCCTTAGCTTTTTTAAAATACATAGTACACAATTATTTATAGTTACCTTATTGTGCAATAACACATCAGAATTTCTTACTTCCATATAACTAACTTAATACTCACTGATTAACCTTTCCCCATCTCTTCCTCCCACCTATTTTCTCCAGCTTCTGGTAGCCACCATCCTGCACTCAATTTCTAGGAGATCAACTTTGTCCCACCTATGTGTGAGATCTTATGGGACTTGCTCTTTATGCCTGGCATATTTGACTTAACGTAACGATCCTCAGTTTCATCCAAGTTGTTGCATCTGACAGGATTTCATTCTTTTTTATAGTTGAAAATAATCTCATTATGCATATGTACCACATTTTCTTTTTTCATTAATCAATTGACAGACATTTCTTGGCTATTGTGAATAGTGCTACAGTGAACATGAGAGTGAAGATATCTCTTTATTTTTTTGGTATGAATCCAGAGGTGAGGTTGCTAGATCATATGGTAGTTCTATTGTTGTTGTCGTTTTTTGAGAAACCTTCATACAGTTTTTCACAATAGCTGTGCTAACATATTTCCACCAAGAGAGTTGAAGTTTGCCCTTTTATTCACATCCTCAACAGCATTTATTATCTTTAGTATTTTTGATAATAGCCATTCTTACTGGAGTAAGGCAATATCTTATTATGGTTTTGATTGACATTTCCCTGATGATTATTAAGCATTTTTTCATATATCTGTTGGCCATTTGTATGTGGGGTTTGTTTGTTTGGAGGTGCCAGGAATTGAACCTAGGGGTGCTTAACCACACAGAGCCATATTCCCAGCACCCCCCCCCCTTTTTTTTTTTTTTTGAGATAGGGTCTTGCTAAGATGCTTAGGACCTCACTAAACTGCTGAGGCTAGCTTTGAACTTGAGATCTTCCTGCCTTAGCTCCCAAGTCACTGGGATTACAGGCATTCCCTACTGCTTCTGCTGTATGTCTTCTTTTGAGAAATGTCTGGTTAGGTCTGTTACCTTTGTTACATTGGGTTGTTTTTGCCATTGAATTTCCTTATATATTTTTAATATTAACATCTTCACAGATGCATAGTTTGCAAATATTTTCTCTATTCTGAAGGTTGTCTCTTCACTCTGTCCATTGTTTCCTTTGCTATGCAAAAGAAGCTTTTTAAGTTTGATGTAATCCTATTTGTCCATTTTTGCTTTTGTTTCCTGTGCTTTTGAGGTCTTGTCCAAAATACCCTTGGCCATTGCAATGTCCTAAAGCATGTTTTCTTCCAACAGTTTCATAGTTGCAGATCTCACATTTAAATTTTTAATCCATTTTTGGTTGATTTTTATGACTGATGAGAGGTAGGGATCTAGTTTCATTCTTCTGTGTGTGGACACTCAATTTTCCTAACACCATTTATTGAAAAGACTGTTCTTTCTCCAGTGTGTATGCTTAGCTCCTTTGTCAAAAATCAGTTAACTGTAAATGTGTGGGTTTACATCTAGGTTGTTTAATATGTACCATTGATCTGTGTGTCTTTTTTTATGTCACTACTGTGCTATTTGGATATTATAGCTTTGTAGTATATTTTAAAAGAAGATAATGTAATGTCTACTGCTTTGTTGTTTTACTAAAAATTGTTTTGGCTCTTTGGATGTGTTGGGGGGGGTTATTTCATGCAAATTTCAGGACTCTTGTGAAGTTCTATGAAGAATGTCATTGATATTTTGATATAGATTGCATTTGATTGATACAATGCTTTGGGAAACATAGGATTCAGCAACATTAATTGTTCTGATTCATTATCATAGGATGTTTGTCCACTTTTGTGTCCTCTTCGATTTCTTTTATCAATGTTTTATAATGTTCATTGTAGAGTTCCTTCATCTCTTTTGTTAAATTTATTCTTAGGTATTTTGTCTTATTTTTTTGTAGCATTGCCCATAGGATATCTATTGTGATTTCTTTATCTGATAATTCCCTATTAGTATATAACAACTAATATTTATACTTCTGATTTTTTGCATTGATTTTTACGACCTGTAACTTTGCTATATTTATTACTTTGGGTAAGTTTTGGGGTAGGGTGAGTCTTTGGGGTTTTCTACATCATGTCATCTGCCACAGTGTGAATTTGACTTCCTTCTTTCCACTTTGGATGATCTTTATTTCTTTCTGTTAGTTGCTCTGGCTAGGACTTCCAATACTGTATTTAATAAAAGTGGTGAGAATGGGCATTGTTGTCTTGTTCCAGATCTTCAGAGCCTTCAGATTTTGCCCATTCAGTGTAATGTGGACTGTAGTTTATGGCTTTATTATGTTGAGGTGTGTTCCTTCTGAACCTAATTGTTACACATTTTTACCATAAAGAAACATTAAAATTTATAAAAATTCCTTTTCTGTATCTATTAAGATGATCATATGGTTTTTGACCTTCATTCTCTTGATGTGGTGTGTCATGTTTTATTGATCTGCATATGTTGAACCATCCTTGCATCCCTGGAATTATTCCCATTTGATCATGATGAATAATCTTTGTAATGTGGTGTCAGATTCTATTTGTTGGCATTTTGTTGAAAATTTTTGCGTTTATGTTCATGAAGGATGTTGACCTATAGTGCTCTTTTTTTGTCCTTATTGGGTTTTGGTATCTGGATAATGCTGGCCTCATAAAATGTGTATAGAAGTATTTTCTTCTCTGCAACTTTTTGAAATAATAAGATGTGATATAATTTTTAAAAAAATATTTTGAAATTTTCTTTTCACTGTATGTGGGATACTATACCTTTATTTTATTTTTATGTGGTGCTAAGAATTGACCCCAGCACTTCACATGTGTTAGGTGAGCACTCTACCACTGAGCCATAACCCCAGCCTCTTATATTTACTTTTTATTGGTTCTTTTAGCTATACATGACTTTAGAATACATTTTAACATAATTATACAAGCATGGAATATATCTTGTTCTAATTTAGACCCCAGCCCCTATGTTTAATCTTTTGAGGATTTATTTTTCTAAAGCAGCTAGTTGCATTTTATATTTTTACAAACCATATCTGAGGATTCCATTTCTCTACATTCTCATAAACACTTATTGTGAAAATTATAGCCATCCTAGTGGTTATAAAAAAGTATCTCATTTTTGTTTTGATTTTCATATTTCTGATAGCTAATGATATTGAATATTATGTGCTAACCATTTGCATATTTTGGAGAAATGTCTATTTAGATCCTTTGCCCTCTTTTTAAAATATTTGGGTTTTATTAGGGTTATAGTGTTACGGTGAGGTACAAGAAATAATTTTCTGAGGAGTATCTCTGCATTTAGCCCAAATGATATTGAAGAAACTGTCCATGATATACTTACTCTGTCACCTTACTTAATAATTCATGTGATAAGTGCTAGTTATATTTAATGTCAGAGAAAATATTTCTAAATGGAATTTTACTTTGTTTTATCTGACACAGGAACTAAACATAATCCATTATAGCATTGACCTGCACAAGCTTAATTTTGTGTTTCTTCTATGACTAATTAATTCCTATTACTTTTATTATCAATTGGGTTCTATATTAATTTTTATTGTTTTAATGGTACCTCTATATTATACTTTCCTCATCCATTGTTGAACCTAGTTATGGTAAAAAGTGAAATTAGAGATTCAACAGTCAGTGCATCTTAGAGGTGTACCTTATAGGTTGTGGAAACACAGTCTTTGTTTTGTACTGCTGACTGCCACCTACTAAATAATAATTTATGTTCTTATTATTCCTAATAACCATGGACCTTGGGCTGCTTATATAAAACCTTTTGTATCTGGAAAATGAGAACAAAAATTAGACTGGTTTCATTGGTCTTTTGTTATAAGGATGAAATAAAATGTTATATATAAATTGCTTTGCACAATTCCCAATAATAAGCAAATAATAATAAGTAAATGCTACCTAAATTTATTATTTCCCAGATCTTTTGATGGGAGGGGAATGCTAATTCTCTCAACCTCCCAAGAGGATATTTGAAAAGGAGATTAGCTAAAAGACAAATGTAATGGGAAAGGCCTAGTTTATACACACATAACAATATTGTATAATGTTTGCAAGAGAGGTTTTATATATATATATATATATATATAATCTTTATAAGGAGATTCACCAGACTAATTCAGGATTGTCTATTGAAATTTTTATTTTGTTAATCCAAAACAGGTATGTATTTTCTTCCTGCCTTTTAATTTAGAATCAGTTTATTACATAGTGTTTGAGGCAGATTTTTAATGGTATCTGAAAGAGATGATAAAGATATAAATTGTGGGTATGATCAAACACAATCTTTAAATAGTCATCATTGCAGAAATATGTTTGAAATATACTCTATTCTTTGTTCCACATAGGGTAGAAAACCCCCAAAATAGAAACAGAAGTCTAATTCTGCCACTTGTGCATTTATTGTGTCTCTGGATGTACCTGAACCTTGATATCTCCATTCAGGAAAGTGGTGATAGGTGTTAACTACCTCTCTTCTCTTGGGTTGTGATGTTTCCCTCTTTTGCTTTGTTAGATGTGTTGTCCCACCCCTTTCCACTGTGCATCTAAGAGGCTGTATTATTCACCAATTTCTGGGTTTTTTTCCTCCTTCTCTTATCTTATACTTTTAGTTCTTTTCCTTGAGGACATAATAGGGAGTTAGTTGACAACTTGGAAAGTCCCTATCAACATTGTGATGAAATTATTGCACTGATTACATGATTGCTGTGGTTAGGAGGAATTTCTGGGATAATTAAATCCCATTTCAAAGTAACTGGACTTTTAAATTTTTATTGTTTCATTGGTAGTTTTGTTTCTATTGGGGTTAAAAAGAAACAGGCTTGCATGCTTAAACAATAACAACAACATTTGTTCATCAAACACAGAAGCTAATTTTGCACATACCTTGTTTGTTCATAAGTTTTTTATTTTTTTTACCCAATAGGTGGTTGTAGTTCATTTATCAATTCCATGGTTACAGAAGAGGAGAGCTTTAGATAGTGTTCTCTGATGGATATTTCACATGTAGTATTGGGTCTTTAACATGCCTGCCTGCCTGCCTGCCTGCCTGCTAGCCTTCTTTCCTTCCCTTAATTTTTTTTTTTTTTTTAATTTGGTTAGAGGACTCCTTCCCTTTTATACAGTTGGTACTCCTTGATGTAAGTGACTAGGAAATTGATTCATTACAAGTGGAGGAAGGTAATTGCATTGCTTCTAGGAGTTTTGTTATACTCTAATGAACAGTCATAAACATTGTTATATTATAAAATAGATATTTAGCAGCAGTTTATGTCTGTGTTAGCTACAATATTGTGAAGTGTTGTTATTAAATTGCTAACTACCACATGCATGCACAAGAATCCTACAGCAGTGTCTGCCCAGTCCTTTCTACCAGTGCTTTTTAGCCTAGCATATTAAAACTCATGAGAGTTTTAAAGCTTTTAGGATTATAAACTATGTTCTTAAAAATTCCACTGGAGTTGGGCACAGTGGTGCATACCTGTAATCCCACCAGTTTAGGAAGCTAAGACAGGATGATCATGGTTCAAAGCCAGCCTAAGCAAATTAGCAGGGCCCTAAGCAATTTAAGGAGACTCTCTATCAAAAAATAAAAAGGGCTAGGAATGTAGTTCAGTGGTTAAGCACTCCTGGGTTCAATTTCCAGTATTAAAAATAAATAAATAAATAAAATTCACTGTGGAGAAAAAAAAATGTGCAATATAGTACATGTATATAGTATGCTTTTAGTAAGTCTTTGTTTATTAAATGAATAAATAAGTGAAATCTTGAAATCTTGTATCTCTTCCCAGCTGTGTAATTGGGCAAGAGATCTGATTTCTCAGTTTCAATTTTTTTAATTATTAAAAGGAAATGATAGCATTTATATCTTAGCTTGTTCATGTTGAATGAGACAATATATGCAAAGTTCTTTTGTAATTAATATTTAATATTTAAAAATAAATTCTTGAAGGTACCTCTACTACTATTAGTATATATAATATTTTTCACAGTTGGGCTATTGGTCCACAGTTATAGTTGACAGTGAGGCTCCTTATATGTCATCACCCTCAGCCTGATCATAATCAGAAATCACTTTGTTCCAAAGAGAGGGATTTGCTGATAATAATTTAATGCATTTGTGAGAACATAGATTTCAGACAGAGAAGTATGTGTTTGAAACCCATCTTTATCTATTACTGATTATACAAGTCTGAACCTCCCATATTCTTTTACCTGACAATCATGAATAAGAGGACCTATACTGTGGGTTGCTTGAACTCAACAAGAATATATGTGAAAGCCCTTGGCAATGATCAGATACTAATTGCGGTTATCTATATTCCCTCACAAGTTAAAAATACCTTTTATTCTAGGAGGCTGGGGTTGTGGCTCAGCGGTGGAGCGCTCACCTAGCACATGCAGGGCCCTGGGTTCGGTCCTCAGCACCACATAAATAAAATAAAGGTATTGTGTCCAACTACAACTAAAAAGATAAAAATATTTTTTAAAAATACTTTTTAATTCTAGTTGTGGGAATTATTTTTCAGTTAAGAATATTTTCTTCTAGAGTTGAGGTTGTGGCTTAGAGGTAGAGCGCTTGCCTAGCTTGTGTGAGGCACTGGGTTCGATTCTCAGCACCATATATAAATAAATAAATAAATAAAATAAAGGTTCATCAACAGCTAAAAAATATTTTTTTTTTTAAAAAAAGAGTATTTTCTATTGCCCCTAACCAACTTTTGGTTTGTTTTTGTTGTTGATGTTGTTTATATATATATATGATTTAGTTGTTGATAGACCTTTATTTTATTTATTTATATGTGGTGCTGAGAATCCAACCCAGAGCCTCACACATGCCAGACAAGTGTACTACCACTGAGCCCCAGCCCCAGCCTCTTGTTTTTGTTTTGATTTTGATTTTGCAAAAGGAACTGTTTCTGTTTTTTTTCTTCTGGACAGAAGTCTTGGTTTTCTTTTTAAATTAAAAATATAAAAATACAATCTGCATTATTCATATAGACTTGCAGGCCCTGTGCCTGCCAAAAAAAATTTAAAACAACAACAATATTTTTGTTTTGCTTTTTGCCGTACTGGGGCTTGAACCCAGAGGGCTTTGTACCTGCTAAGCATGCACTCTACCACTGGGCTACATCCATGGATATAAACTGGACTGGGTTCTTGGAGCTTTTTAATTTGTTTTTGCATGAAAAATTGATTGGGTTCTTGTTTAAAAGTTAAAAGTAATTGCCTCAAGAATTTTAATTTAACCTTTATTCAGAAGTAAGGCTTAGAAGAATTCAGGGAAATGATCCTGGTTAAAAACAAAAGGTTAAAACCGAGGACCCAGATGTTCAGGGCTGTAGACAGACATCAACTTTCCATCAACACTGTGTTCCTACTTCTTTCTTCTTTGACTGACTTCCCTTTATACATTTATTCTTCTTGACTGTTCTTTTTCAGATCTCTGAACTTCTTTCTCAAAATTCCCTTACAAATTCTATTCATGGTCACATTTTCAACTCTTCCTTTTGTCACTAAGGTAATCCATATTTCTTATCCTAACTTTTAAATGAATTCATAAAGTATTTCTGTGAGCAGTGCAGATTTATCACCTCATTTAATGCATGAACTGTACAAATGTGTATAGTTAAGGACACAAATGTGTATAGTTAAGGAGCTAACAAGGAATGCCCAAAAGAATGAGATATTGAATTGCCCTGCCCTCTAAGGTATTTGAAATCTAGAATATAGGTTTTTCAAACTAGTGGAAATGTACTAGTTATTTAAACCAGGACCATATGCACATAGAGAAGTAAGGTCAGGCATGAATGCTAGTAACAGTGGTATTGGACATCAAAGTATGTTTGAGTTCCTCAAGGACAAAATGCAGACAGGTACATTTCTGGTAAATAGGAAATCATGGGTAAAGGTTCAAAATGAGAAAATATATACCTTATTTAATTTGTGGGACAAGGGAATTCCTATTTCTGCTGTAGTAAATTACCACAAACTTAGTGATTTAGAACAACACAACTTTGGGGCTAGAGCTGTAGCCAGTGGCAGAGTGCTTGCCTCGCACATGTGAGGCACTGGGTTTGATCCTCAGCACCACATAAAAGTAAACAAAATAAAGGTGTGCTGTCCATCTACAACTATTAAAAAAAAAAGAAAGAAAAAAAACCCACAACTGTATCACTTTATGCTTATGGAGGTCAGAATCTGAAATTGGTTTCATTTGAACTTAAAATCTGTCTTGATGCTAGGGGAGTCTTTTCCTTTTCCAGCTTTTTTTAGAGGTTATGTGTATTCCTTGACTCACATCCTCTTCCTCCATCTTCAAGCCAGCTGCATTGCATTTTCAAATTTCTATGAACAGATCACTGTTTCCAAGGTCAAATCTCCTCAGCCTCTGACTCTGCTGCCTTTTCTATGGTCTCCTCATATTAGACCGGGCCAAGATAATCCCGGAACTGTTCCCCACTTTAAGATCCTTAATTTAATCATTTCTGCAGAGTCTCTTTTGCCATGCAAAGAAACACATGCACAAATTTCTGGGGGAAATTTAAGGTATATAATGGAGAAAGTAGTGGTATGTATTTAAATTTGGAAAAAGCTACGCTAAAGACTTTTGGATTTAATCTATAAACAAGCAGGATTTTTTAGTGTTCAAAAGGTTAAAAAGTATGATTATGTCAAAATGAACCCAACTATTAAGTATAACTCTAATTCACTAATAAGAGCATAGAAAGGGTTTTAAAAGATTAAGATGGATTCTCCCTTTAGGCACATACTCTGAAAATTGAAATTCAATTACATGAGTGGTCACAGATTCTCTGAAACTTATACAGGGAACCCACAGGCATAAAAAGAATGTAAAGGAAAGTGGCATAATCAAATCAATTTCAGAAATGGAATGGTGTAGTTGTACCAAAGGAACACTGGTGAGGTCCTGAACTTTTTAAATGGTGGTGGCTATAAGGGAAGTGGATTTTAAAAACTTTTCAGTGGTAGAATAAATAGGAAGTAGTGATTTTCTGGGGAGGAGTTAAAGAAGCCAGAGGGAACCATAGCAGCCTTTCAGGAGATGTAGATGAAAACCATCATAATGTGCACTCCCTGATGAAATTGTTCCCACATTGTCTAATTTCCAGAGTCTGCCTAAAACCAAGTGCAACTTTCTGCTCAAACATGTTAATTCCTTCTATTAGTAGAGCAACTCTGGGGAACTAACAAAAACTATTTACAAAGGAAAATCCCTCTATTCTCTTGTATACTAGGCCAGAGGTTCAGGTGATCATTACAGGAATATTGCTTTCTGTTCCCAAGTCAACTCTCTTGCCTACTTCTTGGGGGGGGCATTGAGTTCTAATTCTGTCCCTGTGTGAAGACTGGCATGCTAATTCTGCTTTGGCTTCCAGGTGAAGGTGCCAGCCTCAGCCCAGTGACATGCAGAAGTTAAGGTGGAGGGATGAATAGGGCTGGGGAAGTGGGGGACAAGCTGCTGAGAAGTGCAGCTCAAGAGCAGGCCTTCATAATCACCATGGAATTGTGCTATCTAAACCATGATTTGTGTCAAAGAACAATGTACCTGAAATAAGAAGATAGAATGAAATTTATGTGTTATTTGTATTTTTATTTTTTAAAATATTTTAAAGTTGTTGATAGGCCTTTATTTATTTATTTATTTGTGGTGCTGAGATTCGAACCCAGTGCCTCACACATACCAGGCAAGTATGCTACCGCTGAGCCCCAGCCCCAGCCCTTATGCGTTATTTTAGTAGGGCAAGATATGCTGGTCCTGCAGGTCTTTCTGAGCAGAGCATACTATTGATTTTATGTAGGTATTTTTTAGTTTTTTGTTTTGTTTGTTGGTTTGGTTTTCTCTCTTTTTTTTGGAGGGGGTAAGAGTTGGTGAATTTTCAAGTGTGTAAATGAACTGAGACCATCCAGAGAGCAGTTACTTAAATGAGATGGCTGTTGAGCCAGTGATGAGGGGGCGGGCTTTGACAATCTTCTTTTCCTGTTGTTTCTGGAGCCTGCAATTCTTTGAATTTATTTCTATGCTTCCAGACCTAGGTCAGGAGCTCCAGGTTTCTGTATTACACAGGAGCTGAAAGAAACTATTGGGGGAAAAATAAGCATACTGAAAGCCAGGAAATGAAACTCTTTTGTTGATAATCCTAAAATCAGCCAAGGTGAAGATTTCTGGAGAAGCCCAGTTAAGACTTTTCTGGATAGGCAGCGGGCCCAGGATTGGGACGGGGCCTGGGAGAGCCAGACCGGACCCACCATTCACATTGGACACCCGGCAAAGGGAACTAACGGCAGCCCCTCGCATTGGACACCACCATAGCAGAGAACTGACGTCGCCAGAGTTCAGCAGAGGGGATAGCTTCGTTGAGACTGGCGTCTGCAGGTGTGTGACCCTCGGGCCCCTCCTCTCCGCACAGCGGGGAGATCTCGCCCCCCCCCAGCTCTCCCATAAGCGCAATTGTCAGACCAAGGGAGTCAGGAGCAGTGCATGACTCCCGGCTACCGCTCCCACCAGCGCTGACAACCGAGGTCTCTTGTGCCAGCTCCCGGGGGTGTGGCTACTGGAGGGCAGGCAGAATAAGCTGACGGTTCCCAGCCCCACGTTCCACAACCTTAGGGTCTGGGGGAATGGCAAACAGAGAGAGTGGGCCCAGTCATTCAAGAAAATAGAGCTCCCGGGAGCAGCAGACCCGGCGTGTAGCCAGTTTTATGGTGAACGTCACCGGTGAGCAGGTCCTGACTGGAGGAAAAGCGAGGAAGTGACTGGATACCAGGAAAGGCCCTGGGCGCCCAGGATTGGAGACCCCCCCAGTCGGGGAGGAGGAGCCGCCTCACACTGATTGGTTCCTGCGTATTGAGAGGAGAAGCTTTTCCACCTACTGGAAAAGAAATTAATCGAACCCTAAGACTGCATTTTTTAAAATTTTTTAAATTTTTTTTTTAATTTTATTTTTTTTAATTTTTATTGTTATTTTATTATTATTATTATTATTATTATTATTTTGTCTTTTCATTTCTTTTCAATTTCCTTATTCCCCTTTTCTTGAATTCTGCCTGTTTACTCTCATTCTCTTTAGTGACTTCTTCCCTCCCCTTCTAATACCTTTCCTCCCAAGCATTATGACGCTGTTTATGTGTAATTTACTAAATGTGTATAGGTAAATGTTCCAAGGCATTATATAGTGCTACCAATTCCCTGGCTACCCCCAAATACTCCGGACCATTCTCCTGTTAATATCCCTCGTCAGCAGAGCAATCTTCCAAGGTTGCCAAGATATACCAACCTCTATACCATCACATCACTCAACCTAAACGTAAGTCCCAAGACCAAACCGCAGATCGCTATATGCCATCAGAATCCGTACACAGTTTATGAAACAAATGAATCTGCTTTAAAGTGCAGTAAAATTCATCATCTCTAGTCATAGTCTCCCATCACAAAGGAGAGACTCCGGAGATACACAAAACCAAAATAAATTTATAAGAGTAAACAGTAACTTAGCAGTCAAACAGAACCGGAAGTAACATGAGCAGCAAGAAAAAGCAAGGAAGAAAAGGAGTAAAAACAATGCAGGACAGCCTAAATCTACAGGAGAACCTAGAGGCATCAGAAAAATGGTCAAATAAAGAACTCAAGGAATACCTTATACAGATGAAATGGAATCTTAAAGAGGACATGAGACAGCAAATTCAAACAATGAAAGAACACATTGAAAATGAATTACATAAAAGAAGCAAATAAGCAACTTTACCAGGAGATGGAGATTATTTAAAAAAAATCAAACAATAATCCTAGAAATGAAGGAAACTATAAACCAAATTAAAAACACACACGAGAGTATCACTAGCAGAATGGAGCAAGTAGAAGTCAGAACGTCAGACAATGAAGACAAAATATATCATCTTGAAAAGAGTCTAGCCAACTCAGAAAGGCTGGTAAGAAACCACGAGAAAAACATCAAAGAGATATGGGATAACATAAAAAAAAACAAACTTAAGAGTCATTGGGATAGAGGAAGGTATAGAGGTCCAAACCAAGGGAATGAGCAACCTGCTGAATGAAATAATTTTAGAAAACTTTCCAGATATAAAAAAGGAAACACAAGTACAAATTCTAGATGCATACAGGACACCGAGCATACAAAATCACAGTAGACCAACGCCAAGACACATTGTTATGAAGATATCCAATATACAGAACAAAGAGAAAATATTAAAAGCTACAAGAGAAAGGAGGCAGATTACATTAAGGGGTAAACCAATAAGGTTAACGGCGGATTTTTCATCACAGATGCTGAAAGCGAGAAGATCCTGGAACAACGTATTTCAACCGCTGAAAGACAATGGATGCCAACCAAGAATTCTGTATCCAGCAAAATTAAGCTTCAGGTATGACAACGAAATAAAAATCTTTCACGATAAACAAAAGTTAAAAGAATTCGCAGCCAGAAAACCAGCATTGCAAAGCATCTTGAACGAAACACTACACGAGGAAGAAATGAAAAACAACAACCAAAACCAACAGTGGGAAGTACCTCAGTAAAGCGAGGGGGGGGAGCTAATCATGGATAAACAAACAAATTTAAAAAAAAGATAAATAATCAAACATGACTGGAAGTACAAACCATATATCAATAGTAAACCTAAACGTTAATAGCTTAAACTCACCAATAAAGTGACATAGGCTGGTAACCTGGATTAAAAAAAACAGATCCAACAATATGCTGCCTTCAGGAGACACATCTGATTGGAAAAGACATACACAGGCTGAAGGTGAAAGGTTGGGAAAAAACATACCACGCACACGGTCCTAGTAAGGGGTGGCCATCCTCATATCAAATAAAATCGACTTCAAGACTAAGTTAATCAAAAGGGATAATGAAGGACATTATATACTGTTAAAAGGAACCAATCACCAACAAGACATAACAATTATCAATATTTATGCACCAAATAATGGTGCTGCAACGTTCATAAAACAAACTCTCCTCAAGTTCAAGAATCAAATAGACCACAACACAATAATTATGGGTGACTTCAACACACCTCTCTCACCATTGGACAGATCCTCCAAACAAAAGTTGAATAAAGAAACTATAGAACTCAGTAACATAATCAATAACCTAGACTTAACTGACATATATAGAGTATATCAACCATCATCAAGTGGATATACTTTTTTCTCACCAGCACATGGATCCTTCTCAAAAATAGACCATATATTATGCCATAGGGCAACTCTTAGTAAATATAAAGGTGTGGAGATAATACCATGCATCTTATCTGATCATAATGGAATGAAACTGGAAATCAATGATAAAAGAAGGAAGGAAAAATCCGACATCACTTGGAAAATGAACAATATGTTACTGAATGATCAATGGGTTACAGAAGACATAAAGGAGGAAATAAAAAAATTCTTAGAGATAAATGAACATACAGACACAACATATCGGAATCTATGGGACACAATGAAAGCAGTTTTAAGAGGGAAATTCATCGCCTGGAGTTCATTCCTCAAAAAAAGAAAAAACCAACAAATAAATGAGCTCACACTTCATCTCAAAACCCTAGAAAAGGAAGAGCAAAACAACAGCAAATGTAGCAGAAGGCAAGAAATAATTAAAAACAGAGTGGAAATCAACGAAATTGAAACAAAAGAAACTACTGAAAAAATTGACAAAACTAAAAGTTGGTTCTTTGAAAAATAAATAAGATCGACAGACACTTAGCCATGCTAACGAAGAGAAGAAGAGAGAGAACTCAAATTACGAACATACGGGATGAAAAAGGCAATATCACAACAGATACTACAGAAATGCAGAAGATAATTAGAAATTATTTTGAAACCCTATATTCCAATAAAATAGAAGATAGTGAAGACATCAATAAATTTCTTAAGTCATATGATTTCCCCAGATTGAGTCCGGAAGATACACACAATTTAAACAGACCAATATCAATGGATGAAATAGAAGAAGCCATCAAAAGACTACCAACCAAGAAAAGCCCAGGAGCAGATGGGTATACAGCGGAGTTTTACAAAACCTTTAAAGAAGAATTAATACCAATACTTATCAAGTTATTTCAGGAAATAGAAAAAGAGGGAGCTCTTCCAAATTCATTCTATGAGGCCAACATCACCCTGATTCCAAAACCAGACAAAGACACTTCAAAGAAAGAAAACTACAGACCTATATCTCTAATGAACCTAGATGCAAAAATCCTCAATAAAATTCTGGCGAATCGGATACAAAAACATATCAAAAAAATTGTGCACCATGATCAAGTAGGATTCATCCCTGGGATGCAAGCCTGGTTCAATATACGGAAATCAATAAATGTTATTCTCCACATCAATAGAATTAAAGATAAGAACCATATGATCATCTTGATAGATGCAGAAAAAGCATTCGACAAAGTACAGCACTCCTTTATGTTCAAAACACTAGAAAAACTAGGGATAACAGGAACTCACCTCAACATTGTAAAAGCTATCTATGCTAAGCCTCAAGCTAGCATCATTCTGAATGGAGAAAAATTGAAGGCTTTCCCTCTAAAATCTGGAACAAGACAGGGATGCCCTCTCTCACCACTTCTATTCAATATAGTTCTCGAAATACTGGCCAGAGCAATTAGACAGATGAAAGAAATTAAAGGCATAAAGATAGGAAAAGAGGAACTTAAATTATCTCTATTTTCGGGTGACATGATTCTATACCTAGCAGACCCAAAAGGGTCTACAAAGAAACTACTAGAGCTAATAAATGAATTCAGCAAAGCGGCAGGATATAAAATCAGCACGCATAAATCAAAGGCATTCCTGTATATCAGCGACAAATCTTCTGAAATGGAAATGAGGACAAGTACCCCATTCACAATATCCTCAAAAAAAATAAAATACTTGGGAATCAACCTAACAAAAGAGGTGAAAGATTTATACAATGAAAACTACAGAACCCTAAAGAGAGAAATAGAAGAAGATCTTAGAAGATAGAAAAATATACCCTGTTCATGGATAGGCAGAACTAACATCATCAAAATGGCGATATTACCAGAAGTTCTCTATAGGTTTAATGCAATGCCAATCAAAATCCCAAAGGCATTTCTTGTAGAAATAGAGAAAGCAATCATGAAATTCATATGGAAAAATAAAAGTCCCAGAATAGCAAAAGCAGTTCTAAGCAGGAAGAGTGAAACAGGTGGTATAGCGATACCAGACTTCAAACTATACTACAGAGCAATAGTAACAAAAACAGCATGGTACTGGTACCAAAACAGGTGGGTGGACCAATGGTACAGAATAGAGGACAGAGAGACCAATCCACAAAATTACAACTATCTTATTTTTGACAAAGGGGCTAAAAGCATGCAATGGAGGAAGGATAGCATCTTCAACAAATGGTGCTGGGAAAACTGGAAATCCATATGCAACAAAATGAATCTGAATCCCTTTCTCTTGCCATGCACAAAAGTTAACTCAAAATGGATCAAGGAGCTTGATATCAAAACAGAGACTCTGCATCTGATAGAAGAAAATGTTGGCTCCGATCTACATACTGTGGGGTCGGGCTCCAAATTCCTTAATAGGACACCCATAGCACAAGAGTTAAAAACAAGAATCAACAAATGGGACTCACTCAAACTAAAACGTTTTTTCTCAGCAAGAGAAACAGTAAGAGAGGTAAATTGGGAGCCTACATCCTGGGAACAAATTTTTATTCCTCACACTTCAGATAGAGCCCTAATGTCCAGAGTGTACAAAGAACTCAAAAAATTAAACAATAAGAAAATAAATAACCCAATCAATAAATGGACCAAGGACCTGAACAGACACTTCTCAGAGGAGGACATACAAATAATCAACAAGTACATGGAAAAATGCTCACCATCTCTAGCAGTCAGAGAAATGCAAATCAAAACCATCCTTAGATACCATTTCATTCCAGTAAGATTGGCAGCCATTATGAAGTCAAACAACAACAATTGCTGGCGAGGATGTGGGGAAAAGGGTACACTTCTACATTGCTGGTGGGACTGCAAATTGGTGCGGCCAATTTGAAAAGCAGTATGGAGATTCCTCGGAAAGCTGGGAATGGAACCACCATTTGACCCAGCTATTCCCCTTCTCAGACTATTCCCCAAAGACCTTAAAAGAGCATATTATAGGGATACAGCTACATCGATGTTCATAGCAGCACAATTCACAATAGCTAGACTGTAGAACTGACTTAGATGCCCTTCAATAGATGAATGGATAAAAAAATGTGGCATTTATACACAATGGAGTATTACTCAGCACTAAAAAATGACAAAATCATGGCATTTGCAGGGAAATGGATGGCATTAGAGCAGATTATGCTAAGTGAAGCTAGCCAATCCCTAAAAACAAATGCCAAGTGTCTTCTTTGATATAAGGAGAGCAACTAAGAACAGAGCAGGGAGGAAGAGCATGAGAAGAAGATTACCATTAAACAGGGACGAGAGGTGGGAGGGAAAGGGAGAGAGAAGGGAAATTGCATGGAAATGGAAGGAGACCCTTATTGTTATACAAAATTACATATAAGTGGAAGTGAGGGGAAAGGGAAAAAAAGAGAGAGAAATGAGTTATGATAGATGGGGTAGAGAGAGGGCAGGGGAGGGGAGGAGAGGGGAGGGGGGATAGGAAGGGGATAGGAAGGGCAGCAGAATACAACAGACACTAGTATGGCAGTATGTAAAAACGTGGATGTGTAACCAATGTGATTCTGCAATCTGTATACGGGGTAAAAATGGGAGTTCATACACTTGAATCAAATGTATGAAATATGATATGTCAACAGCTTTGTAATGTTTTGAACAACTAATAATAAAAAAAGACTTTTCTGTGGAGAAAAGGGGTGCAACTTCAATAAAACTAAAAATGTGTCTCATCCCCCCCCCAAAAATGAGATGGCTGTTGATTGGTTGGCATTCAGATACAGTTTAAAGTAGGGTGAGCTGTCTTGATTGGCCACAGTGAGGGTACGTCACCAATGGTGGGCTTGCAAAAGTCAGTATACTGTGGCAAGTTGCAGATTGATTGAACAAGTTCAAAATTAGTTATGTTGGAAATTTTGTTGTAAGGGGTACAGAATAATTGATCTTTCCCTAGGACAAAGAGCAAGGGGAGTGGGATTGTGTGTGTGTGTGTGTGTGTGGTGTATGGTGTGTTTCCCTCAAGAAGGATGGTGATATATCTAGACTTCAGAACACAGATTAGACCATCAGATTATCAACTGACCAATTTCAGACAAGACCCTCAGAAAATAATTAGGAGAAGGTAAAACCAAGCCTATCCTCAGGCAATGGGTCCAATGGTATCAAAACCAAGACCTATTTCCTATCTTTCAAAGAACTGAAGTACATTTCTATGTGTATACGAGGAATCTCATGGCGAACAGTGTTACTCAATAGCCTAGACCGATGACCAAAAACTCTCTCTATGAAAGTCAGAGAGTAAATATTTTAGGCTCAGTAGGTCTGTTACAGTTACTTAGCTGCCTTTGTAGGTGCCAGGCAGCTGTAACGTGTCAATAAGTAGATGTGGCCAGATTCTGGCTAGGATAGCTCAGTTTGACTCATGGACCAGTTTGCTGATCTCTGGTCTAGAATAAGTAAGCTTTCGGGTGCATATACTTTCAGGGTTCAGAAACTCAATATGTCTCAACCCCTCTGGCTGGTCAAGAGGGTTTACATAAATATTAAATGGTTGCTGAATGACCAACTTCCGATATCCTGTCAGACTGGATGATGCTAATTCTAATCCAGACTCTGATGTGGGTAGAGCTGGGGTGGGGACTACATTGGAGGGAGGTCTACATTGCCCATTCCCATGAACCTCAGGTGGTTCGTGCTATGGCGATTATGCCATCACCCCATGATGCTTTATGGACCCTGCTACTTAGCTGACAGTAGTGTGTCTGTAGGTTACTGCCCTTCTTCTAAAAACTTATTTCTACCCTAGCTGAGGAGATGTTGTCCTTTTAAGACTAATAGCTCTGCTAACATAGACAGCTTGAATTTTAAGCACTTTTAGTTTGGTGGGGCTAGAGGATAACATAGTCTTTTTAGTTCCCTCCAATAAGATATGTTCCACAGTTTCCCCAGGTCAGATAGTGATTTCAGTGACAATACATTGGGATGGGAATTCAATTGTCAAGTTACTTGGACTCCTTTTTCCAGGGTGCCAAGGGACTTTTTTTGAAAACTAGAACATTCTTTGTCTTGCCACCGTATTTTAGGCTATTCAGAAAACCTCCTGAAAAATTCATTTACTGGAGCCAGGATTGTGGCTCAGTGGTAGAGTGCTTGCCTAGAACGTGCGAGGCCCTGGGTTTGATCCTCAGCCCCATATAAAAATGAATAAAATAAAGGTATTGTGTCCAACTACAACTAAAAAATAAATATTAAAAAAATTCATTTAGTCCTTTCTGAGGCAAAGGTAATGCTCATATTTTATGTGATCAAATTTCTTGGCTGTGGCTAATAACTCTTAAGTGTCTTTGTACATCAGTGTTTAAGAATATATGGCAGCAGCTAAAAGACCTTTCTGAACTCTAATCATTTGTGTCCATTTTGGGACCAGGAAAAAAATAACATTTTAGTCTCTAATTTCAGATGTATTCCATGGAGAAACAAACATTATTGGAAGTACAGAGTGTCTTTAGTTTGTTCAATAGCCTACGTATGGTTTGTTTCAGAAAATGGAATCTAGTCATCACAGTGAAAAATAAGGATAAGAATTTGTTAGGCAGAGGACTGCTTTTACCTTATGATGGTGTAAGAAGTTGTGAAAGTTAGGACAAGCTTTTTTGTTTAATCCTATTGTTGTGGTTCAGATGTGCGGTGTCCCCCAAACGCTCACATATAAGACAATGCAAGAAGGTTTGGAAGAGAAATGATTCGATTATAGCCTTAACCTAATCAGTATATTAATCCCTGATGGGATTAACTGAGTGGGGGCTGGAGGCAAATGGGGTGTGGCTGGAGGAAGTGGTTAACTGGGGGCTGGGCTTTGGGATATATATTTGTATCTGGAGAGTGTAGACTCTGTCTGTCTCTGCTCTCTGATCACCATGTGAGCTGTTTCCCTCTGCTACACTCTTCCTCCATGATGTTCTGCCTCACCTGGATCCCCCAGGAGTGAAACCAGTCTTCTATGGACTAAGACTCTGAAACCATGAGCCCGCAAATAAAACTTTCCTCCTTTACAGTTGTTCTGGTCAGGTCTTTTAGTCACAGCAGCAAAAAAAAAAAAAAGAAAAGCTGACTAAAATACCTGTGTCATCCTATATCATAATCGCATAGAAGAAATAAGATGTGTGTATACTTTTTAGAAACAGTGACAAGATGTGTGATGTTTTTTGTTATGTTTCTACTCATAGAACATTTCTGACACTGAATGCCTGGGGTTTCTCCCCACACCAACCAATTCTCCAGTACCTGCTGGGTGTCCTACAATTCAATTAAATTCTAACACTGTCTACCTAGAGTTTGTGTCAAATCCCACAAGTTAAGGGCTCAATTTCATATGACTTCCTGCTGCAGATGCCACTTCCAAGTCCTGGGTCGTCTTGTACCTCTGACCAACCAGCTATGAACTGGCTGTTCTCATGACCCCATCCTTGGGTTTGGAAATTTGCCAGAATGGCTCATGTAATTCAGGAAAACAATTTAATTACAATACTGATCTGTCATTGTGGAGAGCAAGCTGTGTCCTGCTGTGATGTCACTCCATGAGAATAGTAGTTCTCAGGCTATGCCTAAACCTGTTACTGCAAAGCAATACATTTCCATGAGATACTCCATTTTGAGTTTAAGTGCTGAGATAAAATGATCTACACCTTGTTTACACCAATACATAGCCACCACCTGCCAATACAACCATAAGGCACAATCTGATCAATATCATGGTAATAAAAATGACCACCTGTGAACTTATTGAATTAATTGGAAGCCCATGGATACATGGGTATAATCAAACTCACAGGAAAAAAGGAGGCCCATGAACTTATCAAGCACATCAAACCACTGAATGAAACAATCCCCTCACCTGTGACCCATCGAAGGAAGAGGACCCTGGACACAGTACACACTTACTCCATTACCTGATCACTCACTCATTGTGAGCCATTCCTAGGAAAATTGCCACAGTGATAAACCTCTGAATCTCTCACGGGGCTTCATAGTCTTCCTGCCCATGATGACCACTCATGGCCCATTCCAAACTAACACTGTGAAACTGTACCCAGACCTTGACCTAGACTAATTTCTTGTACTTTGACAGGTCTGCTCCCTGAACAAATTCTTTGGCTGGTTCAAAAACTTATCTGACGACCTACAGTGACTCTGTGTTTGCATCTGCTCTCTGTCTTTGTGCAGTTCAAACTCTTCACTACTGTAGCACTTTACCCCTGTCTTAGCCTTTCTATAAAATATATATGTTATAAATATAAATAATTTATAATATGATACAAAAACAATATATAAATATTTATGTTACATGTATAAATAATTTATATAGAAGTGATGTATATATAAATATAAATGTGTATAGTATGTTGCATGACTTGACTATTATAGATATTAGAAATTAAGGTAGGAATAAAAGAACTTGTGATTGCCTGACTTATGACTACCAGGTGGCCTACAAGTATTGAGAGATCTACCACCCACGAAAGTGGTGCAGCCTGTTAATTTATTGTTGCTCAATAAATTCTGACGTTATGGAAAGACACAAACGTGTTTGGTCTATGTTAATGGCTTAGATTGCTCATGACCATTATGAAGGATCCAACTCAGAAACAGGAAAATACAAGAGATGCCTAGGGCAAGGAAAATGGGGTGGGGGCCTGAGGCTCCCATACTTTGTTCTGGCACTCCACTCTCTTAGCACCTCCAGGTGTTTGCCAACCCAGAAGGACTCCAAACCCCATTTAGGGGGGGATCTTTCTAGAGCAGTCATTACGTAGACATGATTGATTAAATCACTGGCATTTGTGATTAACTCAGTCCCCCGCTTCCACAGAGATCAGGGAAGGGGCTGGAAGTTCCAACCCTGTTAATTATGCCTCGAAACTATCCTGAAAGCATGTTGCCCTAGCCACCGTCTCCAAACTGTCTTGGGGCATATAAAAGACCTGTTATCAACTCCAGAAATTCTAAGCATCATAGGAGCGCTTGTATTAGGAGCTGAGGACCAAGACCAAATATTTAAAAAATGCCTCCGTCTCCCAATCACTTGGGTTTTAGGAGCTTTGAGTCAGAAGTCCACATTTAAGGCTAAATATGTATTTCTTATATCACAGCATCATGTTCTAACCTTACTGTTTTTTTTAATTCATCATAAAGAATTGTAAAGGAGAGTAGTAAAGTTTTGAAAAAGATGGACAATGACAGAGAGCTATCTTTATCAGATATGTAGTGAATTATAATGGCAATTATTAAAATATTAAGGATATGAAAGGAGGTAAAATATATATTAGCCTGAAAAAGATCTTGGGGTATGCATGTGTGTATGTATGTATGGTATGTGTATATGAATTTAAGATACAGTGAGGATAGTATCACAAATGGGAAATGGAAAATTTGCTCAATAAATGGGTTCGTATCATTTGTTAGTTTATCAGGGTGAAGACAAATGTGTGTGTGTGTGTGTGACTATACACACATACGTGGGGAGAGAGAGAGAGAGAAGGAGAGAGGTACCTATACATCTGTATATAAAGACACTGTGTATTTGAGAGTTTTATTTCTCTCTCGTGGAAGAGTCCTGTTGGTCTAGGTTTGCAAGGCAGCTGTACTCCACAAGGTTATTCAAGGATCTGGGTTCCTTCATTTACTCTGTCATCCCCTCAGACATTGTCCCTTTTCTCCATGGTAAGCTAGGTTTCTGTTTATAGTGAAGTGAAAGAGGAAATGTGGAACAAGGCATTTTCTATGAAGCATGCAACATGAGTTGCACATACCTATCTATTCACATTCTGTTAATGAGTACATGGTCACATGACCATATCTTCGTGTATGAGAGATTGAGAACTGGACCACCATTGGCTCAGACACAATAAAGAAGGAGAAGAGAATCTAGTATTATCAGAGAGATTGGATTCTGGGGACTATTAGCAGGTCTGGGTCACAGGAGTTACATGAAAAGTAAAATATCAATTTAGATCTTATTTATCTATTTTTCAAAATAAATTCCAAGTCCACATATAATTAAATTATTTAATAAGCATTCAAAAATGTTGATTTTTATTACCACTTTCCAGGTACTATTCTTATTCTAAGTGTTTTTTAAATGAATTTTAGGGGCTGGAGATATGGCTCAAGCGGTAGCATGCTCGCCTGGCATGCGTGTGGCCCGGGTTCGATCCTCAGCACCACATATACAAACAAAGATGTTGTGTCCGCCGAATACTAAAAAATAAATATTAAAAAAAACAAACAAATTCTCTCTCTCTCTCTCTTTAAAAAATAATAATAATAATATTCCACGGTATGTTCATACCACATTTTAAAAAAAAATAAATAAATTTTATATTATTATTATTATTTGTACCAGGGATTGAATCCAGAGGCATTTTCCCACTGAGCCATATCCCCAGCCCTTTTTTATATTTTATTTAGAAACAGGGTCTTGCTGAATTGATTAGGGCTTCTTTAAGTTGCTGAGGCTGGTTTTAAATTCACAATCCTTCTGCCTCAGGCTCCCAAGCCACTGAGATTACAGGCATGCATCATCATGCCCAGCTAATAAATTTTATTATTTAATCCATACAATGACCCTATAAAAAAAGACGATAGCCAATAAGACCCAGTTGAGAATGGATAAAGAAAACAGACCAAAGACAGTTCACAGAATAGAAAATACAAATGGCAATTTAATTTTACTGATAATAAGAGGAAATATAAGTTTTAAAATGAGAAGTCATTTTCACTTATTAAACTGGAAAATATTTCATAAAATCTTCGAATTTGGGTTGGATGGGCTAAAAAATATAGACAGCCGAAGCCCATGTATGTCAAGAGCCTTAAACACATGATCCATGAAATTCTCTGTGATCCAGAAATTTCATTTTCAGAAATTTTACCAGAGAATAAAAAAATCAAAAAATATGTAAATGTCTAGAGATGGGAAAATGAACTACAGAAGCTGCTATATATGCCATATGTAATATCACATGTGACTTAATTTGTTAATAGTGTTATTAACAACCTGAGAACATGCCTCTGATATAACATTAAGCAAAAAAATTGGGATATAAAATTTTCTTAAGTGAGATTTAAAGTATGGTTTTTTTGACAAGCAAAAAAAATATACTGCAAGTACCTATGTGACCTATTGATGGATGTCTCTGTTTCTCTTTCACTTCTCTGCTTCTTAATAAAGCAGCACATCTGTGTAGGGGAGAAAATAACATCTTCTCCTCACCTACCTTAGGTCCACAGCCTAAGCCTCTGTAACCAAAGACAGATTGTTAAGAGAAGGGCATTCAAATTCATTTAATAAACTTTGGGACCTGGGAGTCTTCAGAAGGAAACAAAGACCCAAAGAAATTGTTTCTTTTACATTAGGTTTGGTGTGTGCTTTTACATGAGGTTTGACGAAGAGTGGGCAGTGTGGAGAAATATAAAAGGAAAAAAGGGACATAATCTACTGGTTATAAACTAAGGGAAATTTAGCAAGGCCTGTCTGCTGAGGTTCTTCTCCCTGAATGCTTAATTTTCAGAGATAAGAGTGATCTTTTCCTCTGGGAGTAGGAAAGATGTCTCTCACATGAAGGTGGTCCTGTGACCTGCTGCAGGAAGAAGGGCGAGGGAACATGAGAAGAGTTTTCCTGGCCCTGTGGTTCCCTGAATCTTTTCAATTTAAAATATTCAATATGCCAGAGTACCATATTTTGGGAGAATATGTCCTGAGTACCACCATATGCATTTACTAATTATAAAAGGTTATTAGTTTTTTTTCTTCCCACCCTACATTGTACTATCCCATGAGAGAAGGTACTACATCCTTCTATTCAACATTGGTACGGCATATAGCAATGTCTGGTCAATATAGGTAAAGAATATTATTAGGTGATGTTGCATGATGGACCTACAGGGGACCTAATTTTTAGAGCTTAATTTTTACAATGAAGTGGCAATACTTATCAAAAAATTAAGACAAAATTTTAAAACTTTAGGAATCAGTCCAGTTTTCTGATGGGTGAATGGCAAGCATAAGGTAAAATCTGGATGAAGATGAAATAAATTGTTTCCTTTTTTAGTGGAGAAGATTATAATGTCCATTCTCTCAACCCCATTCCCTTGTATGGGATTTGGATAGTGTTATCCTCCCTTGTGGAAAGAGAGTCTGCACAATTTTTTACATGCACACATAGACATAATAATACTCTGTCATGTCCTGTGGTTTGCTTAATATGATTTGTTATCTTGGCTGTGCTGTGGGTAGTGCTGGTTTGTTATAGATATACAAGAAATGTTAAGTTGGAAAGGAAGTGTTAAAATGGGAGCTGATTTATTATGCCTTGGTTACCTGTACAATTGGGTCACATGAAACTTCACATGTAAAATTAGTCAGCATTCTTTAAATATGCCAGATATATATGAAAAAAATTTTAAATGAAAACGTAGTAGTAAACATAGAATAGCTTCCTTCTGTATTACCTGAATTAGATATTTTACCTCTCAGTTCAAATATTTGGAAACCGTAAAATCAAATTTTCTGTTGACACAGTATGTGGAGTAGAAAGTTACTGGAACTGTTGACTACAGGCAAATTTTTCCAGACTGCAGATCAGGTACGTGGAATTACACAGGCCTAGAAGTCTGCTGTTCACGTTTAACATCAAGATGTGTAAGGTAGCTTGAAAGTAATTACAAGCAGTTTAAAAAATAAAAAAAAAAAAAAAAACCTACATAAAAAAAAGAACATTTTCATTTAAATTCTCAAAGGATTAGGTTGGAGGGAAGAAAACTTAGGTAGAATTTGGATGATTTCTAGCAGACAATAGCAAACTGCCGCAGAAAGATGAGGCTTGTGCCAGTGGACTTAAACCTGAGTGTGACTATGTAAATTTTCCTTAGAGACAAGTAGTGACGAGCAAGCCGGTTCGTGTTAATGCTCCGTGTGTGTGCGCTGAGGGCTATTAATGAATACCAGCGGCAGTTTTCCAAACGGAGGGAGCCTGTGTGTGGTATCCAGCAGGTCAGGCTTCAGAAGGGGATGTCAGCAACTTCAGACCCGAGCCACGTGACCCGGCTGCCTGCCAACACCGAGGCCCTGGATCAGATTTCAAGTCCGGGCCGTCCTCCCAGCCAGGTGGGTTTAGCCGAAAAAGAAGCAAAACCCCACTTCCTAGGATGCGTCCAGCCGCCCCTCACCTACCGTGGGGCCTTTGGATTGGAAGCTGCTTTTCAAATCAAAACGTATCCACGGAGTGGAATTTTCGAATTTTGCTGTCCTTTTAATGTTTTCATCCGGACTTCATCAGTTCTTCCAGACACTTCCTGAGAGAATGGGGGCAGGAGCGCTAGCCATCTGTGTGAGTACAGGCCTTCTGCCTTCTGGGGGTGCTGCCGGCGCTGAGGAGGGGAGGCCTCTCCCTCCTGGTTAGGGGGGGATGTGTGGGGAACTTTGTTTTTCCCTGTTAGGCTCTGGGGGAAGGTTAGTTACCAAAATTCCTGTCTATTCAGATGGATGTTAAGCAGGATTTGAGGTGGCATCCAGCATTTTGTCCACTTTTGTTCCCAGAAAAGGTGAAGAAAGATGCTGAGCTTGAGTGGACCCCAGTAAGTCCACTTGGTCTCATGTGGGAACACTGTCTGCAGTGTTGGGCTTTATTATTCCCAAAGAGTCAAATACCAGTGCTTGATCTTAGTTGTTAGAAAACTCTTGTAGCTAACCTAAGAAAAGATCTAAAATAACCACTGATTCATTGTCTCTGAGTTTGTGTATGACATTTTTTCTAGTGCACATTCCTATTTTCCTTTGGCAATTCTGGGATTTTTGTTTCAGAAAGGTTGTTGAAAATGATGCTGGAATAGCCTCATTGATAAATGTTTGTGACTCCTTCTTCATCAGGATTCTGGTGGTTAGAAACAGTAGCATCAATAAGTAACACAAAATCCATGAGAAAACATACATACTTTGAAGACTAAATTTCATAAAATTCTAAATAATTTTGCTGGTGCTCATATAAAACTTATTGCAGCGATCGAATTTGTCAATGATACAATTTACAGAATGCTGTTTCTTAAAATTTTACCTGTATATAGAAAAAGCATATGTGTATGTGTGTAGCATACATATTTTTATTTCAACTTGATGTTGTATTCCAAGAGGGCATTTTGTTTGTATCTAAAGGTACTAAATGAGAAATATTGTGTTCTTTATTATCACCTTTTAAATCACATTCAAAGCAGATTTTTTTTTTAAGTTTCAAGAAGACCTGTAATTTTTTTGTAGGTTATGGTGGCATCCTAAGATATCTAGAACTATCCATGAAATTTTTGACACACAGACCCAGAATGGTCACCAGATGGTGGACCAGCCTCACAGATTGAATTTTCTTAGCAAAGCTGCAGGTTCGGCCTCTTCAGCACCTCTATGTCTGTCTTCTCTCTTAACCCCTGGCTTGTAGCATCCAGGTACACAAGTGGTTTAATCACTCCAAAGCGGTTCTTTTAAAATCTGGCTTATCTGGGAGCAAGATGCTGACTTTGATTTTACTACAGAGACATGTCTTCTATTTTTCCATGTTTGTAAAAGAAATATTTCATAACTGAAAATGTATAGGAGGAGGCAGCAGATTGATATACTTGTCAAGCAGATTTATTGCCACTTCTGATTGTCTGATTAGAGTCTTACTTAGGTTTTTGGCCTGCGGTACACCAATCTGCAACACTTTGACCGAAATTCAGACTGACTCCATATTTTCCCTCAGTTTATATCCAAAGTATGTACAAAATTTCATGTCATGTTGACATAAAAATCACACAGTTTTAGAGATTATTCATCTGGTAGCTGAGTAATTATCAATCATTCCTAATATTCCGCCTATAGTTTGGGCTATATGGGGTTATATCGGGCTGTGCCTGTAGGAGGAAATATGTTTGTACAAGATGTACACAGTAGGTTTGGAAAATGGTGCTTTTGGTGAATAAAAAATTTTTTTTCTTAACATTCGTAATGTGAAGTAAGGACTAAGTCACTTTTTATGCATATGCATGTATACTACATACACATGAGCTGATCAACTGCTTATTAGTTTGGGGCTTCTCTATGTAGACATATGTTATATGTACCTATTACTCAAGTGTCCTGCTGCTGAAGAGTCATTTTTCAGACAAAATAATGGAGGACAGATGTTTGTTCTTGGTGAGTGTGTGTGAACTCTTGAACTGGGACACTTTCTATGTCCATTAACTAACCTGCTTTCTCTTCCTTAGTCATTTTATTTAACCCTTTCTCATATAGATAAGTATCATGGAATTTTGCTACTAGCATTACTGTAGTGGGCTCACACAGATAGTTATATAACCACTCTTAAGAGCAAAGAAAATGTAGCTGTTTTATTGCAACAAATCTATTTTTCCTCAGTAAGCCACCCACCTGCAGGCAGAGTGGGAAATTATACTTGCCAATTAATGTTTATCTTCTCTCTTCTAGTTTTAAATGTGAGGTTCTCTCAGATGAATCCTCAGCCTTAGATTTCCTATGCCTCTCTTGCTCTGTCTAAGGAGGCATTAGGGCATTTTAGGAGTGGTAGGTGGAGAATGGTAGTTTTCAAATCCTTGTGGATGGAGAAATGAGAGCTAGAATGCACTTGTGGAGGTTCTTACCCTCTGGCTGCTCTGATTTGTGGGTGAGTTCAGGTATCAGATCTGTACCTGGCGCAGCGGATCAATTCTTTTGGTATAGTAATGTCCTCTTCATGCTGATCAAGCCCCAACTCTTACTGGTGCTGACAATCCCAAGGATATTCCTGGCTTTGTAGCCTTTCTCTTCAGCTTGGAGCCTCCTACTCCTGTAGCCTTTCCACCTGGTACCATCAGCTACCTTGAACATACCCCAAGAGTAAGCAAGGACTTGTGGTCAGAGAAGAGAAAGTTTCATATACCAAATTAAAATATTCCAGTCATAGGATTTATTTAGGCAAAGTACAGCAAAAGCAAGAGAGAGGGATGTGGTTGGTTTACCTACTTAAAAAGGGAAGTGGAAAGAAAGGACTATACTCCTGAATTTATGGTCTTGTGTCCAGTCCCTCTTGCCCTCCTCTGCCATGTTAGCGTTGCATGATCATGGTGTGCTTTTGAGGACCAGCACTGTGTGCACAGCAGATGGACTGTGTCTGGAGCCAGCGTAGCTTGCTTAGTCACCAAGCGCAAGTCGGCCTGGGTGCAATTGTAATTTGCCAATCCACTACTGAATAGCTATGAATTTTTATCTATACATCTCAAGCAGACAATGTGTGGAGCCCAAATGATTATAATCAATGGGCCATAAATATTTGGTACCTCATGAATGTTGGGTGCTTATTTTGTCCTCCTAATTGTCTGTATTAAATATGTCTCTGAATGTCTCTGCCATAGACAACATTGTGTGCACGTCTTGTACTTCCTGGACTCTGGGACAGTGAGAGGGAAATTTCTGTTGTTTATAAGTGACCTCATTTATAGGAATTTTATTATAGCAGCCTGAACAGACTAGGGCAGAGTTAGTGCTGACTGATGGGGTGTTGTGTAGCAAATACCTAAAAATATGGAAACAACTTTGGAACTCGGCATTTCATAGAGCCTGCTAGAATTTTGAGTTGCCTGCCAGAAAAAGCTTACATTTCCAGGTGCAGTGGTGCATGCCTGTAATCCAAGCAGCTCAGGAGACTGAGGCAGTAGGATCTTGAGTTTAAAGCCAGCCTCAGCAACTTAGTGAGGTCCTAAGCAATTTAGCAAGACCCTGTCTCTAAATGAAATACTAAAAATGGCTGGGGATGTGGCTCAGTGGTTAAGCACTCCTGGGTTCAATCCCTAGTACCAAAAAAGAAAAAACCTTACATGGCTATGAATGGACTATAAAGAAAATTCTGGTGAGGAGAAGGAGAGTGAGAAAGAAAAAAAATGAAAGCAATTGAGAAAGCGTTAATCTTCTAAGAAATTATCTAAGTAATCTTGAACAGATGTTGATACAAATATGGATGGTAAAGACCATTCTGATGAGGTTCCAGATGAATGGGAGGAGCATGGAAACTGGCAGAAAGGTGACCTTCATACAAAGTGGTGAAGAGCTTGACTGTGTCATGTTCAAGTTCTAATGTTTTGACACAGCTTGACTAAATTGTGTTCATTGTTGTGTTTTGTAGAATGTAGAATTTGTGAACAATGAAATTGGACATTGAGTTGAAGCAATTTCTAAGTAAAGAGCTGAAGAAGTAAAACTTAAAGATATGGGAAATTCTCAGACTATTCACATTGTAAAGAATGAGATAGCCAGTTGAGGGTGGTGAGGGGACCACTAAGGGCCTGACAATAAAGTAAATAAAGCCACTGTTGGATAAGGAAGTTAATATGGATCAACCCTTTTAGCAGAAGCTAGGAGCTGTTCTCCAAGACATTGGAAGAATAACCCAAGGGCAGTTTGGAAATCACAGGGTGCAAGTAGTCTCAGAGGAGGGGCTGCTAAGCCTGGAGTCTGTAGTATCTTACAAAGTACTACCCAGCACCTCCTTGCATCTTAGGCTGGGTTCCCCATACTCTGGAGCCACAATCCTCAGCTGTCCCAGGTACTGTTCCAGCAGGCCCAATGCAGCATTGTGGCAACTTCTCCAGAGGGCACAGACAGCCAACTTCATTGACCACATAGCACCATCTCTCCAGTATATAGGGTACTTGAGCCCTGGGAATAAGGCTGCATCCATCTAGATTTCAAAGGATGGAACCACCATCCCACAGAATTTGCGAGGTGGGGCCCAGGCAGAGAGCTGCGGCAGGACCAACTTGCCAAGCCCTGAGAGCAAAACCACTTGGGGCATTGGAAGTCTAACCCCTGCCCAACAAAGCTGTAGGAGTGGGATCCCTGCCACAGTGGGACCAGAAGACAAGATCTCTGTTCCAGTGAGCCTGGAGTATAGAACCCTGAGGCAAGGAGATGTTTATTCTCCACCCTTAATGTTTAATGGAGTTTCTCCACCATTGGGTCTTGAGTTGCTCAGGACCTATACTACTTTCTTTTCTCTTTCTCCTTTTTAGAATGGGAATGCCTGCACTATGGCTTACTCATCATTTATTTTGGAAGCACATAACTTGTCTGATTTCACAGACTCATAGCTGGAGAGGATTTGCCTATGTATGAGTCATACCTTGACTGTCACACATATCTTGATTTAGATCATATTTAGTGAGACTTTGGACTTTAGACTCTTGAGTCAGTGTTAGAACTTTTGGACTGTTGGAATGAAATAAATGTATTTTGCATGTGAAAGGATAAGAATTTACAAGGAGGGGGACAGAGATAGAATGTTCTAGACCAAACGTGTCTCCCCAAAATTTGTATGTTAAAACCTACCCCCTAATGTGATGATATTGGAAGCAGGGTCTCTGGGAGGTGTTAGGTCATGAAGGTATAGACCCCAAGAATGGGATTAGTGCTGTTATAAAATGAGACCCCAAAGAGTTTCCTCACCTTCTCACCATATTGAGACATAGCAAAAGGAAGCCATCTATAAATCAGGAAGTGGACTTCCACCCAAATCAGTCACTAGACACTAAGGCACTATGTGATCCAGCTGTTGCTGTGACAAAATACTTGAAAAAGTAAATCTTTATGGAGGAAAGGTTTATTTTGGCTCATTATTTCAGCCTATAGTAGCTTGGCTCCATTGTTTGGGGGCCTTTGGTGAGATAGTATATCATGGTGGAAGGACATGGTAGAGGAATGCTGCTCACACTGTAGCAGTGAGAAAGGAGAGAGAGAGAGAGAGAGAGAGAGAGAGAGAGAGAGAGAGAGAGAGAGAGAGAGAGAGAGAGAGAGAGAGATGCACCAAGGACAAGATATAGTCTCAAAGGCACACCCTCAAGGGTTCACTCCCTTTAACTAGGTTCCACCTCTTATATTTCTGCCGCCTCCCCATAGTCCATTTAGCTGTGAATCCATCAATGGATTAATCCACTGACAGTGTTGGCTCCCTCACAATCCAAGCACTTCCCCAAATCCCCACTCCAGACACTACTTCATTGGGGAACAAGTCATCAACACATGAGCCTTCAGAGAACATTCTAGATCCAAACCATAAGGCACCTTGGGTCTTAGATTTTTCCATCCTCTAGAAATATGAGCTATAAATCTCTGTTATTTATAAACATGCCCAATTTACAATATTTTTTGTTAGAGCGACATAAAAAGTCTCCGAAAGTCTTCCTTCCATGTTCTCTATACACAGTTGAATCTGTCCTCCTCATTGTTACTTTTGTTCTCTATTTAGCAGAATTGAATTTCCTTAAATAATACAACAAATAAATACAATAAAAGTTCAAATTTCAGGGCTCATGATTATCTTCTTTGTAGTTTCTAATTTGATGTTTGATGTCAAATTCATTCCTCACAGACTGCAGTTAGATTTTCTAAATGTTGTGAAGAATTCAATTTTTATAAAAGCTTGCTATTTTTTTTTTTAATTTTTAGAAACTACATGGGCTTTTGTTAGGAGCCTTGCAGACCTGGAAAGTCCTGGTTTTTGCCACTAACAGCACTCTGATCTTAGACATTACTAAGCAGTATGTTATCTTCATAGCAGATCTTAGGTAATATTTGACCAGCTGTTCAATTTCCTGGATGTTATTCATTTGTGTGTCTCACTAGCAGATTGTAAAATTTAGACATGTCTTATTTGCATGTCTTGTCTCTTGCTCAGGGCTAAGCGGTAGTAGTTGCTTAATAAAATGTTTGCAAAACCAAAATAAGTAAGTCACGCTCTAAGATCTAGCAGCTTCACTTGAGTGAATTTTGTTTTATTGAACTCAGGGGCACTCGGCCACTGAGCCACATCCCCAGCCCTATTTTGTATTTTATTTAAAGACAGGGTCTCACTGAATTGCTTAGTGCCTCACTTTTGCTGAGCCTGGCTTTGAACTCATGATCTTCCTGCTTTAGCCTCCCAGACCATTGGGATTACAGGTGTGTGCCATTGTGCTGGGCTATAAATTTTATTTTTTAATTGATCATTTGAAGATCCTTAAGAAGGATCCTAAGGCCATACCTGTAAAAGCATTATATCTTCTAATGGGGCTTTTTTTTTTTTTTTTAATTTTCCACCTAGCAAGATTTATCAATAAAAATGCAAAATTTTTTATTGACCACTTTGAGTCTCCAACCGAAAAGCAGAGGAATTCTCTTGTATAAAATTGCATGTAGAAAATAAAAACTTCTGCCAGACCATTCCATCTCAAATGATATACATGCAGGTCAGTGTGTGACTTTTTCTCAGGTAGGCATATAATCAGGATTAGCCCAGGTATTCGTGCTAAATTTCCCAATCTTCATTCAAACCCGAGAATCTCAGTAGCTCAAGGAAACGAATATTTATTTACAGATTAATCCAAGTCTAATACAAGTTGACAGATCCCTCCTCTATCTGGCGAATAAGACAAAGATGCATGTCCCATGATTGGAGTAGTAGTGTATTCCCTGCAAATATTATGCACCCCAGGTACTATTGATAGGCTACTGATCTATGGATCAAGAAGGAAGGCTTTATACAACGAATGGTAGAATGGTCATGGACTCTATGAGCCATTGAATCCCAATTTCCTGTCCTTTTTTCTCTGAACTTTGAATTAAATCATTACAAGATAGTAAATGTCCTTGTTATTTTAGCCAATTTGAGTTGGAATTTCAATTATTTATACTCAAAAAATGTAATTTTTTTTAACCTTTGCGGTACTGGGGATTAAACCTAGGCCCACTCTACCACTGAGTTATATCTGAGACCTTTAAGAATTCTTTTAAATTTTAAAATAGAGTCTCACTAAGTTGCCCAGGCTAGCCTTGAATGTGTGATCTTCCTGCCTCAGCCTCCCAAGTAAGTAGGATTCCAGGTGTGCACCCGTGGGCCCAGCTACTCAGAAACATTTTAATCTGTACACTTCACCATTATTAGCCTTGCTAGACTATGGTTTAGAGAAAACTATCAAGAAATAGAATGAGACAAGATTTGAGGCAGGAGACATAGTTTTGCTTTGAATCTTGTGTCAGCCACTTGCTGGCTGATAGGCCCTGGGCAGGATTCTTAACATCTCTTCCTCTCCTCCCCAATCAAATAGGGTTCATAGCAGCCTAAATTCGATTATTGTGAGAAGCAAATAAAACAATCATGTGAAAACACATTGTAAGATACATAGCATCATAAAATATTGTTTGTATTATATGGCAGGCTACTTTGTGTCTTGTCTTAAGGTGGTCTCTTTAAAACTGAAATTATAAGTGGAGTCTATTTTAAGTAAAATGAACTCTATGATCTGAAGTGACTTTATATTATTGGATTTAGACCAAACTGCATTCAAGATTAAACATTTAGCTTTGCTTCTTTCTACAATAAACAATGGTGAGCTGTTGGAGGAAGACCAGGTCAGAATCAGGCAAACAAAGGCATCATGTGGATTTTCTTCTGCAAATATGTAATGCAAGTTCAATTTTCATCTCTGCTGTACAGAATTCAGAAATCAAAAGCATAATGTCTCAGTCCATTCAAACTGCTGTTATGAAATAACTTAGGCTGGCTAATTTATAAAGAGAAGTTTATGTCACATAGTTCTAGAAGTTGAGGAGTCTAAGATTGAAATGCCAGAAAAGTCTGTTTTCTGATGAGACTCTGCTTCGTGCATGGTGCCTTAGTGCTGTGTCCTCTGATGGCAGAAGGGGCAAAGGCACTTTCTCAAGCCTCTTTCATAAGGGCACTTGTCCCCTTCTTGACTTAACCACCTTCCAAGGTTCCACCATTTTTTAGCTATAGATGGACACTATATCTTTATTTTACATTTATATGGTGCTGAGGATCAAATCCAGTGCCTCACATATGCTAGGCGAGTGCTCCACCTCTGAGCCACATCCCCAGCCCCCAAGGCTCCACCTCTTAATATCACCACATCAAAGATTCAGTTTCCATGGGTGAATGGGGGGCACACACTTTCAGACCACAGCACACAGTTAGTGACCCAATTAAGGATTAATATGAAGAGATTTTCAGAAAATGTGGCTGAAGTACCTAGGATCTCGGTTAGTTATTTTAGGGTTAGGTTTTTGGAAGCACAGTAGACTAGGCAGATGCATATAATGTTTGTGTGCTTCAGTAACAGTGGTGGAAAGAGCAAACCAGCACGGAGCAGCTGATGAAGTAGAAGAATGGGTTAACTAAGCCGAGAAGACTTTGTCAAACCCGGAAGAATCACATTAATTTGATCTAAATCTTAAAACTGAATTTAGGGAAATTAAATTTCAGAGACCAGGAAGAAGCTTGTGTCCATTAGTTCTTGAAACAGGAAATATAACTAAGCATACTTTGTTATCTATAACTATGAATTTATAACAGTTTACAAAGTCGTAGTGCAGCAAGTAATAGTATAATTAAGTTTACATAAGTTGCATATTAACACAAATAATATAAAAATAAGATGATTATATGAATAGCAGGCAGACTTTTTAACTGAACTTTTTAAATGTTTTCAGTTGTAGATGGACACAATGCCTTTATTTTTATGTGGTGCTGAGGATCAAACCCATTGCTTCACATATGCTAGGCAAGTGCTCTACCACTGAGCTACAGCCCCAGCCCTGAAGATTTTTTTTTTTTTAACTTATTCAAAATGAATGGTTTGGGGAAAACAATTCTAAACATTTTATTTTACTCCAACTTTGAATAATGTTCAGCCAGCCTCCCCCTCCTTTTTTTTTTTTTTTTGAGACTTAGAGTCTAAGTTGCCAGGATGTCCTCAAATGTGTGATCCTACTGCTTCAACCTCTTGAGTTGCTGAAGTTAAAAGGGGGTACCACCATCCCTGGCAAAAGAAGAAAAATTAACATGCAAAAGTTCTACAAATCAATAAGAAAAAGAAAATTACTCAATATAAAAATGGCCAAATATTTTTTTTAATTCTCCTTTTAACATGTTTTATTAATGTATTACAGTTATACATAATAATGGAGTTCATTTTGACATAATTATATATGCATGGAATGTAATTTGCCCTAGTTCAGTCCCCAATACTTCCCCTTTCTCTCCCCTTCTCCCTCCCCCTGGTACCTTTCCTCTACTCTTATTATTTCCCTTAATTTTTCATGACACTTCCCCACCCCAAACTTTCTCATCCTTTTTCCTTTCCAGCTTCTACATGTGAGAGAAAACATACAACCCTTGACCTTCTAAGTTTGGCTTATGGGACTTACCATAATATTCTCAAATTTCATTCATTTTCCTGCAAATGACATAATTTCATTTTTCTTTATGGCCGACCACAACTCTATTGTGTATATGTACCACATTTTCTTTATCTATTCATTTATTGATGAACACCAAGGCTGGCTCCATAGTTTGGCTACTGTGAATTGCATGAGTATGCATGTATTGTTATAGTATTATGACTTTAACTCTTTAGAATAAATACCAAGGAGTGGTAGAGCTGGGTCATATGGTGGTTTCATGCTTAGTCTTTTGAGAAACTCCATATTGATTTTACTAATTTACAATCCCACCAACAGTGTAAAAGTGTCTCTTTTTCTCTGCTTCCTCTCCAGCATTTATTATTGTTTGTATTCATTGTTTTTTTTTAGTTGTAGATGGACACAATACCTTTATTTTATTTATTTATTTTTATATGGTGCTGAGGATCAAACCCAGTGCCTCACATATGCTAGCCAAATGCTCTACCACTAAGCTACAACTCAAGCCCCTATTGTTTGAATTCTTGATGGCCAAAAAAAATGGGCAAATCTTAAGGACTGGAGGTTCATAAGAAACAAAGGTGCTAATAAACATATGAAAAATGCTTATCTCATTCATAATTAAACACTAGCAACATTTAAAATTTTTATAATATCCAAATTAGACAAGAAAATGAAGGAAGCCATCATTCTCCTGTGCTGTTAGTCAAACTGTAAACCTATCTTCAACAGATGAATGGATAAAGACAAAGTGATATGTATACACAATGGAATATTACTCAGCCATAAAAAGAATGACTTTATGACTTTTGCCAGTAAATGGATGGATCTGGAGACTATTATGCCAAGTGAAATAAACCAGTCCCAGAAAACCAAAGACTGATGTTCTCTTTGATATGTGGATGCTAATACACAACAAGGGTGGGGGAAGAATGAAAGTTCAGTAGATTAGACAAAGGGAAATGAAGGGAAGGGATGGGTGTTGGGAATAGGAAAGACAGTAGAATGAATTTGACATAACTTTCCTAAGTTCATATGTGAATATACTACAGTGAAACTCCACATCTTGTACAACCACAAGAGTGCAATTCTAATTAGAATAAGTTATACTTCATGTATGTATAATATGTGAAAATACACTCTACTGTCATGTCTAGAAAGAATAAATTAAAAAAAATAAAATCTAGCAATTTTACCTCTAGGAATCTGTTTTATAAGTACTTGAACAATTATGTAAAAATGTGTGCAGAAATGTTTCTTTCTGCAATACTTCTGATAACAAGAACTGCAAATAACCCTAGTGCCAGTAAAAAAAAAAAAAAAAAGATGGGTTAAATAAATTATGTGTCTGTATAATGGACCATTAAATACCTGTATGTGCCAATAAGTGAAGACCTCTAAAATATATCATTAAGTGACAAAAGCAAGCTGCATAAATATACAAATAATATAATTCCATTTATTTATTTATTTATTTGTTAATTATGGTCCTGGGGATTGAACATGGAGCTAAACATGTGCTCTACCATTGAGTTACACTCCCAGAGACTGTACATGTATATGCTTAATTGTGCATAGAAATTTTCTGCAAGAACTATTGGGGCTCAGATAGGGAGACTGTTAACAGTTTGAATCTATGGTTTGAGTGTCCCCCAAAAGGTCATATGTTGAAGACTTGGTCCCCAGTGCAGCAATGCCCAGAGATTGGGCTTTGGAGAAGTGAATGGATCATGAGGGCTCCAACATCATCAGTGGATTAATCCATTTGATGGATTAGCAATTTGAAAGGACTACTGGGAGAGCATGGAAATGGTGGGCAGGTGGGAACCTTTGGAAGAAGCAGGTTACTGGGAGCATACCCCTGCAACCCCTTCTCCTTCTGCTTCTTAGCTACCTAAGCTGCACAGCTTTCCTCTACCCCATCCTTCCATCTCAACATTCTGCCTTACTTTTGGCTCAGAGCAATGGAGCCAATCGACCATGAACTTAAACCTCTGAACCATGAGTCAAAATAAACCTTTCCTCCTCCAAATTACCACAGCAACAGAAAGCTGACTAACCTGGAGACTTTTCCATTCAAACTGTTGTATGTTGTTTGAGTTTGATCAAGTGTAAATATTACTTTCATTAAAATTAAAGACCAATCAACAAACATGCAATGGTAGGCCTATCTGAAAGAAAGAAAGATTTGTTTGAGATTTGAAGGGCAATTAATATTAAATTTATGTGTGTACAGTACTTGTTTTGTACAGATACATTCTATAATTACAGCAGATAACTTATTTGAAATTATCTGGTATATAAAAGAATATAGTTCTTTCCCTGAAAGTTTCATAGAGCTAGCTGGGTAGAATGTAATGAAGCGGTTTCAGCTCCAAAGAAAGAAATACTACGGATTCAAGTGTGTGTAACTGAGCTGGTTGTCTCAGGAGGTTATTTATGCTGCATTAAGAAAAGTACAAAAGAGAAGGCCAAGTAGTCATGGGTCAAGTTGTAAGCATTCCCATGTAGAATTAGAGTTAAAAAGCAAGAGACTCCCACAATGTTCTAGGAGTCTCTGAGTCATTGCATCCTTCTCAGAATTTGTGGTTGTCAGTCAGTTGTACATTTTCATTTGTTAGACAGATGAAGTTTTAAAATATACCCACTCTAATTTCCTCTGCACTTGCTTCTATTAGGGATTCCTTTACCTGAGCACTGGAGGGTAGCCCAGGCTGAGGGCAGGTTTCCTTGATGTGAACTAAAAAGATAGGTTCTTGGGGGAAGGTTACAATGTAATTGGCAACTGGAGTCTTAATAGAAAAATCTCAATTTTCTACCAACTGAGTAATTTATTCAATTTCAAGTGAACATTGTAGTATATCTTATTTATTTCCAGGTCATCTCCTTTCAAATTAACTTAATATTTTGACAAACCAAAATGTAAAAATGTTAGAGATTTTTGTAAATGAGGGAATTGGCGATTATCACTGCATATTTGTAAAATTTTTACTGTACTTCACTATGTGAAAATTGCAGAAATTACTTAAGAATGGTACAGTAGAAATGAGTTTATGCTAGAAAAATGTTCACAAAGTCTAGCAATACAATATGCCAGAAGGAAACCAGTTGTTTACAGGAATTTTGATATAAAATTATCTTATAATCAATGAATTTATGTTTGTTAAATTCCAGAGATTCTTTTAATATTTAAGAAGCAAATTTTAGGGGCTGGAGCTGGAGCTCAATGGTAGATTACAAGTTTATTAGCAGGAGGCCCTGGGTTCAATCCCTAGGACCACACACACATGCACACACACAAAAGAGGGCAAGTGTTAGTTAAAAACATAAATATCAGAAGTTTTTATGCTTGTAAATTAATCATGTAGACATGTAATTACTTACATTCTGCGTTATTTTTAAGCACATTGGACTTTTCTGAAAGGCTATATACAAAGTAAACTCACTTAACATTGTAGCTCCTCTTCTTTATTAGTCATTAACTTTAAATGAGCTTTCAAAGTTGTTTTTTGTTTTTTAAGATCCAAAGCATTCTTTTATAACCTTACATTCTAATGAATGTGTTGAGGAACGATGGGCAAGAACAGCCTCTCCAAGAGCATTTCTTTTCAGGTTTGACTCACAGTATCTTCCTGCAAGACTGTTCTCTTCTGTTGAAATCTCCTTGTTTATGTTTAAGCTGCCAACAACTGTGAACAGAAGGCCAAAAATAATAACAAGAAGAGCCTCCCCTCTTTTCTCCAAATAGCCCAAAGATTCGAACAGTCCAGGAATGTTTGTGTATTTTCAGGGTTTTTATGCTTTGGTAGCAGTAGTGATCACCAGCCCCAGAGTTGACCTGTGTCAACTGACCTATGGAAGAGGGATGAATATGTTACTATGATGAGGAATATGGAATGTTTCTAAAATCAGATTAATTTCAGGATATTCTTTGTACTGATAGCATAGACTTATTTTGGCAGGAAATTATCAAGCATGTGTTGACTTTCTTTTCTACTTTATTAACAGCTCTTTATGTATCATGAAGTATGCCCATTGAAAGTGTTCAATTTGATTTTTAGTAAATTTACTGATTGTGCAAGCAGTCCAATTCTAGAAAGTTCTGTTACCTTAGTAAGATCCCTTATGCCCATTTACAGATAGTTCCCATTCCCACATTCTCATCTTCCTCTCTTATACTGCCCCCCTCCAGAAAATATGTAACTTACTTTGTCTCTATATTTTTGTCTTTTGGATCTTTGATATAAATGGAATCATATCTCTTCTCCTGTGACTAGCACTTTGTTTTTGAGGTTCATATTGTAGCACATCAGTATTTCCTTCCTTCTTGTTACTGAATAATATTCTATTATGTGATAATACCACATTTTATTAATCCATTCACTAGTCAATATATATACCTGGGTTGTTTCAAATTTGGGTTCTTATCAATAATGCTGCTTTGAGGGCTAAGGCTGTAGCTCAGTGGTAGAGCACTTGCCTAGCAAGTGTGAGGCACTGGGTTCAATCCTCAGCACCACATAAAAATAAATAAAGGCATTTTGTCTATCTATAACTACAAAAAAATTATTTTTTAAATGCTACTTTGAATATTTATATACAGGATGGATATGTGCTTTCATTTCTCTTCTCTTAGATACCTGAGAATAGAATTACTTGGTCATGTAGTAATTTTACATTTAACATTTTAAGAAACTGCCAAACTATTTTCAAAAGTGGGTTCACCATTTTACCTTCCCATCAGCAATGTTCCAGTTTCTCTGTATCCTCACCAGCATATGATATTGTAGGTCTTTTTTAATTACAGCCATTTTAGTGAATTTTGTTGGTATCTCAGTTTCTTGATTACTAATAATGTTGGACATTTTAAAATTCTTAATTGTGTCATTTGTTCTTATGGAGTTGTAAAGAGCTCTTCATGTTCTAGATACAAGTCTTTTATCAGACACAAACAGTCCCCAACTTACGATGGTGAAAAAGCTTACCTGCGTTCAGTAGGAGCTGTACTTCAAACTTAGAATTTTGGTCTTTTCCTGGGGTTCGGACCTGCAGTATGATCCTCTCTTGAGATGCTGGGCAGCAGACAAGAGCTACAGCTCCCTATCAGTCTTGGGATCGTGAGGGGAAATGACTATCCGCCTATGGTGTGCTGCTACTAGTGTTTTTTTGGATACCGCTATTCAGTAATTGTGATAGTCAACACTTTATTATAGGACAGACTTTATGTTAGATGATTTTGGCTAGCCGTAGGCTAATGTAAATATTCCAAGAACATTTAAGGTAGGCTAGCTAAGCTGTGGTATTTGGTAGGTGAGATGTATAGAGTTCATTTTCAGCCTATCATATTTCACCTTATGATAGGTTTTCCAGGATGGAAGTCATGAGTTGTAATCTCATTGTAAGGACCATCTGTAGATGACCCACTTAATGTGAATATTTACCCTTTCTTCCCAATCAGATCACCCCCTCTGATAGCAAAGCTGGTAGCGCTAATGTCCAATCAGCCTTGGGGGCTGAAAGGGATGGGAGCAAGCCCAGAGTCCAGGCCAGAATGTCACAAATGCCCACTATTCTTAAATAAATGTCATCATTTTTCATGAATAAATGTTTCTTATTTTTTTTAACCATCAATCAATTTCCAGAGTGGAGAGGTGGTGTTTTTGAAAAATTTGTCTAGTTTTCAATAGTTTCTAGGAGAGGATCTGCAGATCTCTTAACCATCACTGGAAGTTAATAGTAATAGGTTTTGACTTGACTTGCTTTTAGGTTTATAATTTAACTTTTTATTGTAGCCTGTACATTTTCTTGTTACAACAGTCATGCATATCTGGAGTGTAAAATTTTGGAAATACAAATAATTTAAAGGAAAATATGACTTGATAAGATTCTATAACCCAGAAGAAAAAAACACTTAATATTTTTGTATATGTCCTTCTATTGTTTTTTTTTTTTTTTGACGATCATATAGTAACAAAAACAGATTATGCTCGGTATTAGTTTTCACAGCTATCTCCCATCTATGTGAAGTAACAGTACACAGTGGATATCTCGAGGTGCCATCTGGTACAGTGGGATCCTTGCTCACTGTTCCTTGCCCTTGTCCTCTGTGTGGAGTCCTGGCTAGAGGGAGGACTGCCCCGAAAAGGCCACATTGCCCTCAGGAAATGAGAACCACTTCACATCCCACTTCTTTTCTTCTTACCAACATCAGTTTTTCTCCTCATCTACTCCATCCTCCTCTCCCTGCTCCCCCTTCTAAATAAATAAATAAAATAGATGACAAAAGGAATCACAGTATTATTTTCCCCTCTCTTTTACTAGGAACTTCTGTACCCTCTAAGAAAATCCATTTCATCCTTAGAAGTGACTGATACTTCTTGGTATATCCTAAAATCTGTCTCCAGATAACTGCCGTTCACTTTCTGGTCCTGTCCTCTGGGCCTTATGGCAGCTCTTCTAAAATTTGGAAATGTTTTGATCCCCAGTCTTCTCTTCTGCATGCAGTTGTTCCAGGTCCTCATTCCTTCTCTACATAACATAGTTATGTCTTATTTTATTTTTAAATTTCTGTGCTGGTCCTTCCATCAAAATCTCCCAGCTACTTATCAGTTGGTTAAAGTTTGTTCTGATAGTTTTCTCAGTGAAGGTTCAAATGGATAGTGTTTCCTTAGCTTTTGTATATTCAAATTGTAGCTTTTATAATTGAAGGACAGCTCAGCTTGGCTATTAAATCTGCCTATTAAATTACTTTCCTTAAAAATCTTCTGAATCTTATTCTGTTGTCTTCTGGTGTTAAATATTGCCACCTATGCGTTTGAGGCTGTTCTTTTTCTTTTTTTCCTTATTAATAATGATACAATTTTGCCTGACTGCTCAAAGGATTCTTTCTTTTTTCTTTTTTTTTTAAATTTTTTTAATAGGAGATAGACCCAATATCTTTATTTATTTATTTTTATGTGGTGCTGAGGATCAAACCCAGTGCTTCACACGTATGAGGCAGGTGCTCTACCACTGAGCTACAGCCCCAGCCCAGGATCCTTTCTTCATTGTTATTCCAATAATTTTCTTATAATGCATCTTTTTGTTTGGTTGCCTTTGGGGACTCTAGTGACATATATGAACTCATTTAGCTGCCTTCTGTAGTCTCTCAAATCCTGGTGATGTTTAAAAATGTTTCATTATACCTACATTTCTCATTTGTCCTCTCTGGCTCTTACTTTGTCAATGTTTCTGTTCTTCTTTGTGCTCTTTATAATTTAGTCTTCAGTTCTGAAATATTTCTGTCTTTTCCTCTTTTTCCTCTCCCTGAGTTCTGCCAGTCTCCATTTCACATCTCCCGCTCCTGATCATTCATCTCTTTCTTAAGTTTTTGCATTTGTAGTCTTCCATCATTGTGATTGATTTACTAACTTTTGTTAATATGGTGAAATATTCATAACAAAATTTACTGTTTTAACAGTTTTTCTACAACATTACCTATATTCACTGTGTTAAGCAACATAACCACTATTCGTTTCCAGAATGTTTCATCTTCTCCAACATAAGTTCTGTACTGAAAAAGAGTAACTTCCTAAGTTTCTATCCCCAGCCCCTGGCAACTATTGTTCTACTTTCTGCCTCTATGAATTTACCCAACCCAAATGTCTCAGTTAAATGGAATCATAAATTTTTTGTCTCTGGGTCTTCTTTATTTCACCCTGTAGAATGTTTTTCAAGTTCATCCATTCTGTAGTGTACATCAGAATTTTATTCTTTTATAAGGCCAAATAATATTCCATTTTGTGCATAGAGCACATTCATTTATCCATTCATTTGCTAATGGACTTTTGGGTTGTCTCTGCTTTGGGGCTGTTATAAACAATGCTGCTATAAACATTGGGGTCTAAGTATCCATTTAAGTCCCTACTTTTAGGGTGTGTACCCACAAATGGAATTACCACATTACATGATAATTCTCTCTCATTTTTGAGGAATCACTTATTTTCTACAGCATCCGTACCATTTTATATTACCACCAGCAATGTGCAGGGATGACAGTTTTTTCATATCCTAACAACATTTGTTATTTTCTTTCTTTCTAATAATAGCCATCCTGATGGGTATGGAGTGGTGTTCATTGTGGTTTACATTGCTCTAAAACCTGGTGATGCTGGGTATTTTTTCATGTGCTTTTTAGTCATATATATGTCTTTGAAGAAATGTCTGTTCAAAACCTTTTCTCACTTTTGAAGTGGGTTGGTTTTCTGTTGAATTGTAGGAGGTATTTTTTTTTCTTTTTTACATATTCTGTATTTTAATCCTTTATGAGAAACATGATTTACAAATATTTTCTCCTATTTTGTGTTTTGTCTTTCCACTGTTGATGGTGCCTTTTGATGCATGTTCTTTAATTTTAATGTATCCCAGTTTATCTTTTTGTTGTCGCCTATGCTTTTGGTGTCATATCTTTATTAACTTGCTAATTTTGTATGGTAGATTGTAGTTTTCATATGCTTCTTGACAACATTTTTCTGATGAGTTATGGCAGGCAAATTGTGAAGCATTTAATTTTTTAGTTCATAGAGTACTGTCTCTGAATACAGGCTGGCCATGGTGCTTTTTCCTGTTCATCTTTGAACAAGATGGAGTTTTAGTAGAAGAATTCCTGTGGGGTATAGCAGTGAGGGCCCAAAGCTTAGGGATTCCCCCTGTTCAGCTGTGAAAGAACTGTTTTCTAGAATATCAGGCCACTGTGTGGCCATCTCTCCCTGCCTCTCAGAAGCTAGCTTGGGTCAGGAGAGTTGTCTGCCTCATAAACTTGCACTCCCTGTTAGCTGATTATTTTTCTCATGTCTCTGGATATCTGCCACCTTGTGGTCTTTGTAGGTATTTTGGCAGTTGAACTCTGCTCTCTAAAGTGTATTCTGTTTCTAAGGTAATAAACAGATGTAGGAGCTTTTGAAGATCACCTACTGCTGGTCCTCTCCAGATATCATAATTCTGGTGTGATGTCTGCCTTAAGCTTCCTGTCTCATCTCTACCCTTGGCAGAAACTAATTCTGGTTTACACCTTTTCTGTCTTCTATTATTTTTCTTTATACTCATTAATTTGATTTCAGAGCAGTGATAAAATGCACAAGGTTTTTATTGGAATTATTTTTATTAATTTCTTTTTTGTTGTTGTTTATGATACTGGGAATTGAACCTGAGGGCACTGTACTACTGAGCTACATCTCAAGTTTTTTGTTTTTTTTGTTTATTTATTTATTTATTTTGCTGAGGAGCTTAAAAGTTTCTGAGGCTGGCCTGAACTTGTGATCCTTCTGTATCAGTCTCCCTAGTTGCTGGGATTAGAGGTGTGTGCCACCTGTCCTGGCTATTAGTTTCTTGACCATCAATCATATTAAGCATATAGGGAATTTTCCTTTTAATAGACTTTTAAAGTATTAGTTGTAGAAATTAATTGAACTTAATTGAAAAATGAGATATAAGGTGATCCAAGCTATTTTTAAATATATATTTATTTGGATAAAGAAATAAATGGGCTAAGTAGGAAAAAATAAATACAAATGATTTCTTTTTAAATTTTAATTAAACTGTTTTTTTTGGTGAATGTTTAAGGATTATTGGATCTTAATTTTTTAGTTCATAGAGCTCTTTGAGGATATGATTTCTTAAAATATGCACTTTTAGGGACCACGGATTCCAGCTTACAAGCCATTGTCTAAAATCTGCCATGCACTTAGATAATAAGTGCTATGAAGAGTTTGTGTAAGAGTGACTAGTGAGATGTCCAAGAAATACTTTGAATTTAAAAATAATGAACTAGAGTAGAAAAAACTGATTCACAGAAAGCTTCTGATTTCCCTGACTTAACATTACTTTGAGTAAACAGTTGTGACTTTCTGACAGGCACTGTTGGAATGCTCTCTCATAAGAAACAAACTCACAAATAGGCTCCAGGGTGGGTATGTGACTCTAATACCATCAGGCTGAAAGTTCCTTTGTTCTGTTTTACTGTCCTTAGAGCTTATCTTCTAGCTTAGGGTTTGCTGCACAGTCATAACATGACGATTGTGTGTTATGTTTGTGATCTAAACAGAAAGCAGGGACATGGGGAACAGACTGTGTGGGCCTCCTTTGAAGAAATTTTTCATGACCCCACCAACTTCCATTTACAGCTCATTGACATCTGGCTATCTGTATCTATAAGGATGTGCTGCAAGGGAAGCTGGGTGCAGCTTACAGCACCCTCTCCCCACCTTCCCAAAGAAAATCAGCCATTTGTTATTAGAGAAGAGGAAAATACCCATCAGTAGGCAAGGGCAAATTCTGCCACAGTACCCTTTTGAAGAACTGATCACCAAAAAGAAATTCTCAATCAACATTTTCATGCTTGAACCTCTTCTGTTTGCAGACAAGGTAGTTTTGCATATCTTATCTTGTTAAACTTTCATGACACTTTAAGGTGGGGGCAGGGTGTTATGACTGCAGCCTAACAGATGAGGACATGGTCTTGATGTAGATAGAAATGCTTCTAAGGTCAACAGGGTAAATGTGAGAGGGATCTGGCTCCAGTGTTTTTCTTCCCAATGATTCCTGAGTTTCCCTCAGCTACCGAGTCTGAGAGCATGGGTCATCATGCTTTATTGTTGCATTTTCTTCCCTCCAAAGCTGCACACTTGACAAAAGGGGCTGACATTCCCTGTGAGAATATACAAGATGGTAGCTGACCCAGGATTCACACCTGGTTTCATAATTCAGATCTAGTGGTTTCTCCAGGATGCTATCCCTGTCTAGGGTAATATGATTGCCTATATCTCTGTGTAAGAATAATTCCATAATTGTTATTGTTAATTTCTCAAATGCAACTTGAAAAGACATATTCCTTTCCTTCCTATATGGGCTGTGAAAAAAAAAATAGTCTTTGTTAACAAGAAACCTCTTTGAAGGGTGTCTATTTTTTCCAAAATTTTATTAATGAAAAAAAGTCATACTTTCATGAAAGTTGAAAAGCTAGTATGATGAAGAAATTGTTTATTGCCCACTTAGATCTAAAAATTAGTATTCTATTTATGCTCATTCTGTCTTTGTGTATATGCTTGTGTATGTACATGTAAATGCATGCATAGTCATTTGGTGTTTAAAATGTTTTAAAGTATTTGGAGACACCATAACACTGTACTCCTATTTCAAGCATGGACCTCATAAGAACAAGAAATGCTATAGCTGGAGTACATCATGTTATTATACCCAAGACATTTACATGCTTCCTTCTAATATCCAGCACATGCCAGATTTACCTGGTTATCCCAGTAAGACAGTTGGCTAGTTTTGTTTTAATTGGTAGAACTTTATTATTTTGAGCAGTGTCAGGTTTGCAGAAAAATGAGCAAAACATATAGTTTCCACATAACCCTTCCTCTCTGCTTCCCAGTTTCTCCTATTATTAACATCTTATATGGAGAGGGGTATTTGATATAAGTGATGTACCAATATTGGTAAGTTATTATTTACTAGATTCCATACTTTATATTAGGGTTCACTTTTTGTGTTGTTCATTCTGTGGGTTTGAATGTAACCTCTTGGTCCTTGAACCAATCTAGATTTCTGGAACAAGATTTCTCAAGTTCAGCTTATGCTTTCCTTTCACTCCTTTTATTAGATGGTGGGTGCTTTTTATTCTATAGGGTCCTTGTTAGATTGATTAGCTCTAGCTCTTGTCCCAAAGAGTCTTGAGACTTGTAGTTCTGAATTTAACTAGCAGTATAATCTGATTATCCTTCCTAGTACCTTAAATTCATGGTATTTAAATTCATGGAGGATTGCCTCAAGGAATTCAAGGACATTGAGTTCAGTAGTTTAAAATTGAATTCTGCATTAAAATCTGGGATTCCATAGTGCATTATGGTTAAGAGCTCAAGCCCAAGGGCCCAAGGACCTGGGGTTATACCCTAGCTCTACAACTTACTGTTCATGTAACAAGAAAGTTTCTTTTCCTTTGTACCTCAGTTTTTTGTTTTTTAATTTTTAAATCACAATGGAAATACTAAGTGTTTTAGCTGCTGTGACTAAAGGAACCAACTAGAACAATTGCAGGGGAGGAAAAAGTTTATTTGAGGGCTCACAGTTTCAAAGGAAGGCCAGCTTCCATTCCTCGGGGCCCAAGATGAGGCAGGACACCATGGCGGAAAAGTGTGGCAGAGGAAAGCAGCTTACATGGTGATCAGGAAGCAGATTATGTCCACTTACCAGATACAAATATATGCCCAAAGACATGCCCCAGTTCCCACCTTCTCCAGCCACACCCCACCACTTCGGTTACCACTCAGTTTATCCCTGTCAGGAGACTAAAGCACTGATTGGGTTAAGACTCCATTACAACCCAGTCATTTCTCCTCTGAACCTTCTTGCATTGTCTCACATCTGAGCTTTTGGGGGGACACGTCACATCCAAACCATAAAAGTAAGAGTACCTGCTAATAGGTGATTTTGAGAACTTAGAGGCATTAATTTTAAAGAGATCTGTAACAAAATCAATATTCAAGAGATGATAATTATTATAAAAACTGAAGACTTCTGAAACTTGTCCTATTTACTGTGTCTTGTCTCTATTCAGGTTCTAATGTTGGAAATAGCAATATTGCTTGTATACATATCTTACTTTGTGTTAAGAAAACCAAGAGTTCTAATAACACACCCTGACCACATTTTGGGGAATAACAGCACCTTCACAGAACAGCTTGGTGGGGTGACTCTCAAAATGCACAGTGGCACATACCTGTAATCCCAGCCACTTGGGAGACTGAAGTGTGATGATCACTTGAGCCCAGGAATTTGAGGCTAGCCTGGGCAACCCATGCCAAATGGATAGATATACAAACTGAGAAACATTTAAAAAAAATCTTTTTTTTTTTTTTTCTGTGAGAGCATGAATGTTGCTGTTTATTTCTAGGACGTGCACTGGTCTTCACAACGTGCATCCTTGGTTGTCACCGTTTCGTATATGGAGGCAACATCAAGAATGTGCCCCTCAGCTCAGCTTGCATGACTGTGACTCCTGATTGTACCACATAGTTGATATCACCTGGAGCACATTCTGGAGTACTTTCAGCGAAGTGGGGATCACTAAAGTATCTCTCTTCCTAATGTTTCTTTACTAAGATTTATTGAGTAAAGCCACCCCAAGTATCTGGAGCTATGACTGTCGTACACAGTAAACGCTCCATGAAAAGATAACTTCACCACGCTGATTTTCTTTTATGTTTCTAAGACTCCCACTTTCTTTTTGCTCTGATTTTTATCTTCTCAGATATTATTATTATGCTTATCAATTAGTGGTGTGTATATTGTTACAGAATAGATCTGGCTAACTGAATCTCCAAGACACTCTACTGGCAAGTTATGGAGCAGCGCCCCAAGTGGCTGGACAGCAAAAGTGTCAGACAGGTCTGCTAAAGCTCAGCCCCCGTGATGCAGGCAGCAAGTTATCAACTGTCTTGTATCATTTTTCAGTCTGTACAACAAGCCACTCACACTTCAGTAGCCTGCAGGAGAAAAGCCTGTCCACCTGGTGGGGCTTCAGAGGACAGTCCTTGCTAGAGGCAGGATAGTCATTTTGAGAGGTCACCCCACCAAGCTGTTCTGTGAAGGTGCTGTTATTCCCCAAAATGTGGTCAGGGTGTGTTATTAGAACTAAAGACAAAAGGGGAGTAGGTAGCCCTGAAACAACAAAATATTTGCTTTTGTCCTAGAATGTGCATTTTGTTAGCTTTATCTTAAATGTTTTTTGAACAAAAATAAATGAAGGCATAAATAAACAAGGCCACTGGAACTTCATTATGAAAAAGAATACTGGTATAAGCTCTGGGCCTGAGACCTAGCACTTTGTACTGAGTTCACCGCAAGTTTTTGGATTCTGGTTTCTTTTTTCGCAAGGTGATAACATCAGCACTAAATGACACCTAAGGATCATCTAACAGTAGAATCCTAAGGTGTCCTGTCTTTTATATATGGCAATGTCTGTTGCTTTTATACACACATGCACATACACACCCAACTGAGTCCTGTCTTCAAACTCAAATGATAAATGGGAATTTATATACAAACAAAGTATAAACAGTTAAGGTAGTTTCCAAATGCCTCATTTAGTGCTGTGGTTTTTGGTTCAGTTTCTGTTAAGGCGAGGCAGGGACGTCGTGTATCTGAAGGGAAACTGAAACTCCTGCAGCCCAGGCAGTAGACACCCACAGTTCGTGCTCTCACCACTGATATTGTCTCTGTAAGAAGACAGAGTAAAAGTGAGGCCGCATTTGTGTAATTTAACCTCAGCTCAGTTTTGCTTTGTTTTTTCCCCCTCCTCCTTTTTGCAGTTCTTGGGTTGGAACTGAGGGCCTTGCACATTACTAGGCAGTTGCTCTACCTCTGTACACCCTCAGCCCCAGCAGCTGTTTTTGATGCTATGCTTGAGTCTGCTTTCAAAGTTACATTATTACTGGTTATTTTTTTTTTTTTTTTGGCTGTTTTCTTACGAGATAGACCTGGTTGAACTTTCCTGTGTATTCAATTTAAAAAGATTGTTATGTTTATAAAACTACAAGAAAAAAATGATTAGCTATTACAAATTTGGCCAAATTAATAAAATTATCATTTCCTAGTGGATATCGGTGGTTCTTGCCAATACTACTCTATCATAGCTAAAACTATGACATATCTACAATATTAACTGATACTAATTCTATATGGTAAACTCATCCTTGCTGAATTTTTACTAGGGAGATTTAGTTTTCAAAAGGGACCTATTAAAAGATGCTACGATGTCAATGAGAACTGGTCTGATTCTGTAGATTTTAAAATTCAAAATCAAATTGAAATTTTAAGGATCCTACTCAAATACAAATTGTAGAAATAACTTGTGATTAATCATCCTGTGTCACATGTGGCATTTATATTGTTACTGTAATTATACACAAAGTACAGTATAACATTAATACAAACTTAAGAAAAGAAACATGGATCTAGAATAATGTGAAACATTTACTGGACTTTTACCAAATTACTTAACTTTCTATTCTTTCTTCAGCTCTATAGATAGTCATCATTAACCTATAGTCATTCAATAATGTTTATATTTTGGTTAGTGGCTATATTTATTCTCTGAAAGCTAGTTTTCCCCAGTTCTTCTACCTCTGTCCCCAAATGAAATTGTTCTCATTTTGCCATCTGCTTCTTCAGTACTTGGATATACTTATATGTACATAACATTTAAAAGCATAGCATTCCCCCAAAATATTCCTCTTCCTTGAGATGTATTTTCTTTTAAAGGAAGAGACAAACTTGTATGAATTTTTTTCATCAGGGTAATAACTTTGCACAGTTGAATATAAGTTACATTTTTTTATTTGTAACATAAAGTTTGTCAAAAAATTATAAATTGTGGGGCTGGGGATGTGGCTCAAGCGGTAGCACGTTCGCCTGGCATGCGTGCGGCCCAGGTTCGATCCTCAGCACCACATACAAACAAAGATGTTGTGTCCGCCGAGAACTAAAAAATGAATATTAAAAAAAATTACAAATTGTGCCACCCTAAAATATTGCTGTTTTGAAGCTCTGGCATTTTGTACCTCAGTGAGAAATGAATTGATTTAATGAGATGAAAAATTACTAAGTGAACATAATGATTACAGATCTAATCAGATCAGAGAAGTAAAATGTCCATTCCACGTTTATATTTATTTTTATACTTGAAATTAAAGCTACTTTATAAGGACATATAGATAAATTTTCATCTTTAGATACATCTCACTATCTCAGGATCTTCAGGGGCAGGGGTGTTAGTTATCCTACAAATGTTTTATCCTCCTGTTAACCAGGTACTTCTGAGTCACACCCTGTGGTTACTATAGGAATATATCTTGGATACTGCCATGTATTGCTTCCTCTCTTAGCTACGCTTAAGTTGTGGCTTTAGGTGTTTCATTATTTTTCATTCCTTTTAACCATTAGATCAGTGTGCACCAATTCGTAACACTGAGCAACATAGGAGAGATGTTGGAGACTTTGATTTAAGTGAAGACCACGACTACTCATCTCCAGATACTTGTGTTTTAATCCCATGTTTCGGTTGTAACCATGCAACCTCCTGTGGTCACTATGTCTGACTGCTCTTTTTTCTTTTGCTCTTTTAAGCAAAGTAAAGCAGCAGTTCGGCTGAAAGAAGATATGAAAAAGATAGTGGCAGTGCCACTGAGTGAAGAGAAGAATCCTACCTGTAAGAAGTTATTTGGAGTCAGTCTCCAGGAGCTCCAGCGGCAGGGGCTCATGGAGAACGGCGTTCCCACTGTAGTGTGGAGCCTTGTGGAGTATTTGACGCTACACGGTGAGTCGAATCATGCGCTAGTTCTGTTTGTCTTCTGTTCCTTGCTTTAAGGTGGTGTTTCTGTATGAACTATTTAATAATCAATGATCAGAATGTCCTTTGAAACACTTTCATTAGGGTAGCAAATTACTTTACAGAATACTTGGATGTTACCAGCTGGGCGAGGTGGTGTACGCCTGTAATTCCAGCCTGTAATCATCTTTTTTGCAGTGATGGAACTGAGCGGCTTGGGAGGCTGAGGCTGCAGAATCACAAGTTCAAAGCCAGCCTCAGCCACTTAGTGAAGTCCTAAGCAACCCAGAGACCCTGTCTCTAAATAAAATATTTTTTAAAAGGGGGGAGGTGGTGGTGCTGGGGATGTTGCTCAGTGGCTAAGCACCCCTGGGTTCAACCCCTGTACAAGGGGGTGGGGGGGAGTGGATGTTACCAGACTAAGGTTGTAGCTCAGTGGCACAGTGCTTGCTTACCATGTGGGTTGAATCACTAGTACCTCCCCCACACAAGTTGGGGCGGGGGCATTATTCCTTAACATGATTTTGACAATACTGATTCAGTTAACCACAGAGCAATCACTTCAACTATTGGGGTTTTTAGTTTGAGATGTTTCCTAGTTTTAAGTAATTAAAAAATACTTAAAGTAATTTCTGACACTAATAGTTCTCTTGATTTATTAAATTCCAGCTGATAGGCAATAATTTTTAAGATAATCAAGCACTTTTGGAGTCTCTATCCACAGTGGTCAATCTGAACTTATTGGACATCTTGACTCTTCATATACTCAGGAGGATACCAAAAAAGAACGAATACTGTTGGGAGGGTCATTTATTTTTGAAGTGACCAAATTAGGCATGTAAAACATTAGCACATTGGATGGTAAAAAGATAATTTATATCTCTCAGGGTTTTTTATTGTGGTGGTGGTGCTGAAGTTAAAACCCAGGGCCTCAAGCATGCTAGGCAAGGGCTCTCCCACTCAGCTAGACCCTCAGCTCATCTCTGAGTTATTTCTAGCTCTAGGGCCCACAGATTTTTTGATATTTTTATTTAAAGCAAGCCTCAAACCTAGATACTTTGAGAGATTGATTCCGTATTCCCTATATCTGTACTTTTTGAACTCAGACTATGTGAGGTGAGAACTCTAAACCACATAGTAATATCAATAAACTTTAACAGATTTAGGAAGGAAATAGGCTGAGGGAAGAGTTGGGAATTTTTTGTCATCTCTGTACTGAAACGAGCATAGATTCATTGTGGAGTAGAATATAAAATTTGTAGGGATTTTAAAATGTAAAGCTTGAGGCTTCAAAGTAATTGGCGACCTTATACAGTTTTCTTCAGGCCCCCTAGCTTCCCGTGATGGAAGTTCATTCCCCCTGCTGATAAGAGTCCTTCTGTTGGAAGTGGGTGAAAAGCGCTCCCCAGCCATAAGTACCAACTTCTCACAGGGACTACATAGGAACATATGTTCATTCCTCACAAGGTCAGGTGTTTGTGTTCATTGAAAAAATAGCCATCTGCTCTGGTTACCAGGTATATAGACGACAAAATGATGTTTAGTTCTGAAAAAATAAGGAGATAACTTTCACAAGGTAATAACAGAACTAGACTTGTTATTACCTTGTAGAAGTTATCTCCTTATTTTTGAAGAAGAATAAGCTTCAGAAGGGCCAGATTCTCAGAAAACAACTGCAGACTTATTCGAATGCTTCTGCAAGGACATGAGAATTTGACCTACAAAATCTTGAAGCCAAGTGTCAGGACAGCTTTGACAGGACTCATTTACATACTCAGTGTTGAGTGAAGTTGCATCCCACTGATTCTGATACAAATGAAACTCTGGATAATTCATTTAATCTGTTATGGGGTTGTTCACTATTCATTTGGATGCCCAAATGTGACTAACTAAAAATTGTTTTAGGTACTGTGAATCAAACCCAGGACTTCCTGAGTGCTAAGCAAGCACACTACCACAAAGTAACATCCCCAACCCTAAAATAATATTTTGATTTTTGCATAATCAATATTCTTTTCACCTTGATTGAATGTATCATTTAAAATTATTTTTCATTTTTCATTTTTAAAATATTATATTCACAAACAACCTTGGATTAAAAATATGTGAAAATAAAATTGTGTCTCTACTGAACATGTACAAATTTTTTTCTTGTAATTGTTCCCCAATCAATACAGTATAACAGCTAATTACACATCATTTACATCATATTAGGTATTATAAGTAATCTAGTGATGATTTAAAATATACAGAAGCATGTGTGTAGGTTATATGTAAATACTACACCATTTTATATAAGCATGCATCTATAGTTTTGATATCCATAGGGGTCCTGAAACCAATATCCCATAAATACCAAGGGACGACTATATGCATGATTTTGCATAGTCATTAAACTCAGGTGATTCAAAATATAGAGTATATTGTAAAAAGACCCTTCAGATCCTGTCTCCTGACCTTCATTTCCTCTCCTCATAATAATGTTACTACATTAGCTTCTGGGAACTTCTTAAAATGATATTTCATGCATATTTAAGCATTTTACCTTGGACACACATATAGCATGATACTCACACTTTTTATTTATTTACTTTTTTTTTTTTTTTGGTACCAGGGATTGAACCAGGGGTGCTTAATCACTGAACCACATCCCCAGCCTTTTTTTATTTTTTATTTTGAGACAGGTTCTCACTAAGTTGACTAAGGGCCTTGCTATGTTGCTGAGGCTGAACTTGTGACCCTCCTGCTTTAGCTTCCTGAACTGCTGGGATTACAGGTGTGCACCACCACACCCAACAAACTCACGCATTTAAAAAAAATAATTTAGCAGTTTATTTTGGAGATTATTTAATATTGTGTAAAGAGCTTTACTCATTTTTAATTCTTTTCCCCTGCACATTGTTTCACTATATGTACATATCATTTTTTTTTACACAGTTTCATACCGATGGGCATTGACTTGTTTACAGTCTTTTGTTGTTTATAAACAATGATTCCATGATTAACCTTCAACATGTGTCATTTCAAGTACATATATCAATAGACTTATTTCCCAGAAATGGACTACTGGATTGAAGGATATGTGCATTTGTTATCAATTTGATGGGAGGTGAACCCAGTTCACATTCATACCATCAATGTATGAGAACTTTGGCAAAATTTGAATTAGTGATTGCTATTCATGTATCCCTCCTTATCATACTCTTAGTTATACTTTAACAGAGTATGATAGAATATGCTTTAGTTTGCATTTAAGTAAGCTTAAGGTTTTAGTAGCTTAAATCAGTCATTCTTTTTTTTTTAATTTTTTATTGTTGGTTGTTCAAAACATTACAAATTTCTTGCTATATCATATTTCACACTTTGATTCAAGTGGATTATGAACTCCCATTTTTACCCCATATACAGATTGCAGAATTACATCAGTTACACATCCATCGATTTACATATTGCCATACTAGTGTCTGTTGTGTTCTGCTGCCTTTCCTATCCTCTACTATCCCCCCTCCCCTCCCCTCCCCTCTTCTCTCTCTACCCCCTCTACTGTCATTCATTTCTCTCCCTTGTATTATTTTTCCCTTTCCCCTCACTTCCTCTTGTATGTACTTTTGTATAACCCTGAGGGTCTCCTTCCATTTCCATGCAATTTCCCCTTCTCTCTCCCTTTCCCTCCCACCTCTCATCCGTGTTTAATGTTAATCTTCTTCTCCTGCTCTTTGTCCCTACTCTGTTCTTAGTTACTCTCCTTATATCAAAGAAGACATTAGGCATTTGTTTTTTAGGGATTGGCTAGCTTCACTTAGCATAATCTGCTCTAATGCCATCCATTTCCCTGCAAATTCTATGATTTTGTCATTTTTTAATGCAGAGTAATACTCCATTGTGTATAAATGCCACATTTTTTTTATCCATTCGTCTATTGAAGGGCATCTAGGTTGGTTCCACAGTCTTGCTATTGTGAATTGTGCTGCTATGAACATCGATGTAGCAGTGTCCCTGTAGCATGCTCTTTTTAGGTCTTTAGGGAATAGACCGAGAAGGGGAATAGCTGGGTCAAATGGTGACTCCATTCCCAGCTTTCCAAGAAATCTCCATACTGCTTTCCAAATTGGCTGCACCAATTTGCAGTCCCACCAGCAATGTACAAGTGTACCCTTTTCCCCACATCCTCGCCAGCACTTGTTGTTGTTTGACTTCATAGTGGCTGCCAATCTTACTGGAGTGAGATGGTATCTTAGGGTGGTTTTGATTTGCATTTCTCTGACAGCTAGAGATGGTGAGCATTTTTTCATGTACTTGTTGATTGACTGTATGTCCTCCTCTGAGAAGTGTCTGTTCAGGTCCTTGGCCCATTTGTTGATTGGGTTGTTTGTTTTCTTATTGTCTAATTTTTTGAGTTCTTTGTATACTCTGGATATTAGGGCTCTATCTGAAGTGTGAGGAGTAAAGATTTGTTCCCAGGGTGTAGGCTCCCTATTTACCTCTCTTATTGTTTCTTTTGCTGAGAAAAAACTTTTTAGTTTGAGTAAGTCCCATTTGTTGATTCTAGTTATTAACTTTTGTGCTATGGGTGTCCTATTGAGGAATTTGGAGCCTGACCCCACCGTATGTAGATCGTAGCCAACTTTTTCTTCTATCAGACGGCGTGTCTCTGATTTGATATCAAGCTCCTTGATCCATTTTGAATTAACTTTTGTGCATGGTGAGAGAAAGGGATTCAGTTTCATTTTGTTGCATATGGAAAATCAGTCATTCTTAATCAAGGACATGAAGTAGAATCACTAGTTGTGTCTTTCAAAATGCACATGCATTGGCAACACCCATATTTACTGACTCGGAATCTTGACTAGTCAAGCTGGGTTATAGCTGGCACCTACATTTTGAAAGACTGAATAGTTAATTACTATGGAGACAACCAGAAGCCTTTTCTTGTATTTGAAACTATCATAATAACAAACCAGAGAGCCTGTGTAAGTTTGAAGGGTACTATGGAGCTTGAGGGTAAAACACTCCAGATTGTTTTATTTAATTGTTTTGTAACTGTTTTCAAGTCAACAATATATATTGTTTACCTGCAATACAGTAGGCAGTCTTCAAGTATAGGTATACAGGGGTGATACAGGTCATGTAATTTAATCATAGGTATATATTTTAGTAATTTATTGTTTCATGTAAATGAAGACAATTAACAAGTTGACATGAGGGAAGATTCATACTAAGGTATTTTAGAGCAGAAAGAGTTTATTATAGCCTATATCAAAGCCATTAAACAGACTTTGGACTTTATTTATTTTGTGGGGTACTGGGGATTGAACTCAGGAGCACTCAACTACTGAGCCATATCCTCAGCCCTATTTTGTGTATTTTATTTAGAGACAGGGCCTCACTGAGTTGCTTAGTGCCTAACTGTTGCTGAGGCTGATTTGAACTTCCTATCATCCTGCCTTAGCCTCCCAAGCTGCTGGGATTACAGGCGTAAGCCACCTTTATTACAGCCTATGGACTTTGGACTTTTTCTTTTTAAAAACCACATGTAATTTATAAGGAATACCATCTTTAAACTATTTTAAAACAACTAATGTTGCAGGCAGTGTGTGTGGTTTTCCTCTCTCGTGTGGAAAAATTGTTATACTGTTTCAAATACTGCAGTATTCTCCAGTCACCACCAGGTGTCAGAATGAGCTTTCATATTGTCATGATTTCCTGGCCAAAATGTGCCATTAAGCAAATTCTATTTTCTGGAGTAGTGATATATTCATACCATTATAAATGTTTCAGTTGTGTAAAATCCTCTAAAATAAAATATAACAGGACCTCTGAAATATATGGGACTGACTCTACTTCACAAAACCATCTAAATATCTCCTTTTTCTAAACATTCCCATTATAGTCATAAAGTCCTAAAATTTTAAAATAGGAAAATCTAAAAATTATGTAGTCTGGTAATCCTCATATAATATTGCATTTATTATATACCCTATAGGGGTTTTTGAAAACTCTCTGGATTCTGTTTCCCAAAACGGGATATGTCAATGTCCAAGGGAAACTTCCTTGCTTGAAAATCACTAAATATCATTTGTTTTGGGCAGGAGATGTTCCTGAGGATAGAGTGATGTGTGGAAACAGGATAGAGGCAGAAAAAAAATTATATGGCTCAGAAGCACTAACAGCAATAACTTCCATTTGGACTTATCTCTCTGCCAGAATGGTCTAGTGGGATCAGGAGCCTTGAAGACCACAGACAGTCCTTGGAGCTGGGTAGTTATTTTGGAATTGCTGGAAGTATTTTTATTTGCAGGAAGGTTTCTTTTAAAACAACAAAAAACAAACCTCGTTGGAATACAAAGCCTAAAGTCAAAGCTAGAAAAATGCAAAACCAGATCCAAAGGTCATTTGCTGGGCCAAAACAACAGAAAGCAAAGTTAGGCTTAGGAGCTGAGTGAATATGGGGAGAAGTAAGACACAAGTATAGATTTCTAGCAACTGGGCTTTGACTGGAATGGGACACCGCTTTATTGGGTGTTAGCTGCTTGGTCTTGGAATGTTTCTGAAGCTAAAGGTGCACCTTTGTAGTATAGAGGAAACAGACCTTAGAGGCTTTGAAAGACTATACTGAAATATTTTCATAGTGCCTGATATTCTGCAGAACCTAGAAGAATGGAATATCCTATTATTATATGTCATTGCATAACAAATTACCTCAAAACATAGATTAAAACAATAATGTTATCTCACAATTTCTGTGGGTCAAGAATACAGTCAGGGTTAAGTAAGCTGTGTCGTCTGTCTCAAGGTCCCTTACAAGGCTCTGAGGATGGTGTTTGTCAAGGCCATAGTCATATCAGGAACCAATGGGAATATTCCCTTCCAGACTCATTCATAGGTTGTTGGCAAGATTCAGTTACCAGTGGGCTGTTGACCGGAGGGTCTCCAGTACTGGTTGTTGGACAGAGCACACCCTTAGTTCCTTGCCTGTGACCTTTTCACAGGGTAGCAAATTAAAAAGCAGCAGCTTCATCAGTGAGCAAGCCAGTGGTGGGGGAGGACAAGCAAGGTGTATTGCCACAGCCTTTTATAACCTAATCTCAGATGCTGTATTCTGTTGTTAGAAGCTGGATACTAAGTCCAGCCCATACTCAGGTGGAGGGGATTACATTTGGGTGTGTTACCAAGAGGTATGGGGATTCTGCAGACTATTTTAGAAGCTGGCCACCTACCACACATACTGATTAGTAGGTCTTCTGATTAGATGGTGCTCAGGCCACACTGGTTGTCTTGCTATGTTGTCCAGGCTGACAGCAAAGTCCTGGGCTCAAGCAGTCCTCTTAACTTAGCTTCCCAATAAGCTGGGACTAACACACACACACACACACACACACACACACACACACACACAACCTGTCTAAATAAATTAGTAGATACAATATCTGCCTATCTTTATAGGTTATATTTTGGTAATTTAATACATATATACAGTGTTTAGTAATAAATCAGGGTAGTATTTCCATCTCCATGAATCATTTTCATATGCTGGGAATTTTGTGCTCTTCTAGTCATTTTGAAATTTACCATAGCTTTAACCAATAGTTACTGTACTGTGCTAAGAGAAACCAGAACTAATTCTTTCTGACTGTTTTTGGTGCCCCTTGTTTAGCTTCTTTCTATTCCCCCTCACCCCCTTCACCCCCCCCACCCCCGTACTCCCCTGGTTTCTATTGTGCCCGGCTTATTTCATTTAACATGTTCCATCCACATTGCTGCAAATTACAGGATTTCGTTCCTTTTATGGCTCAATATTCCCTTCTGTATTCATATATCACATTTTCTTTACCCATGCATCCACTGACAGGCACCCAGGTTGACTCCGTATTTTAGCTCTTTGAATAATGCTACAATAAACACAAGATGTTAGGTATCTTTTTGTTGTATGATTTCATCTTCTTTGGCTATATATCCCATAGTGGAACTGCTGGATTATATGGTAGTTCTATTTTCAGTTTCTTAAGGAATCTCCAGACTGTTTTCCAAAATAGCTGTACTAATTTACATTTCTACTAGCAGTGTATAAGAATTTCCCTTTCTCCACATCCTCCCCAGTGTTTGTTATTTTTTGTCTTTTTTTATGATAGCTCTTATAACCAGGTGAGAGAATATGTTCTTGAAGTTTTAATTTGCATTTTTCTGGTGATTAGTGAGATTGAATTTTTTTTTCATACACTTGTTGGCCATTTTATGTCTCCTTTTAGAAATGTCTTATTTAGATTTGTAACCAAATTTTAATCGGATTATTTGCTTCCCGCCCCCCCGCCCATGTTCAGCCTTTTGAGTTCCTTATATATTCTGGGTATTAATCCCTTGTCAAATTAATAGTTTGCAAATATTTTCTCTCATTCTATAGCTGCTAACTCTGTTCATTATTTCCTTTGCTGTGCAGAAACTTCTTAGTTTGATATAATCCCATTTTTCTATTTTTATTCTCATTGCCTCTGTCTTTGGGTTTTATCCAAAAAATCATTACCTATACCAATGTCTTAATGTCTTAAAGTGTTTCCTTGTTTTTTTTTTTTTTCTCTTTTGGTACCAGGGATTGACCCAGGGGTACTTTACCACTGAGTCACATCCCCAGCCCCTTTTTTAAGTTTTTCATTTTGATACAGGGTCTTGATAAGTTGTTTAGGGCCTCTCTTAATTACTTAGATCATCTTTGAACTTGCAATCCTCCTGCCTCAGCTCCTGAGACACTTGGATTACAGGTGTGTGCCACCCCACCTGATGACCCTTTTGTTTTCTTGAAGCTTCATATTTTACATTTAAGTCTTTGATCCCTTTTGAGTTTATTGTTGTGTATAATGATAGGAAAGGATCTAATTTGTTTTTATACATATGAATATCCACTTTTGTCAGCACCATTTATTGAAGAAATTGTCTTTCACTGCTGTTGTATGTTTTTGGTGCTTTTGTCAAAAATCATTTGGCTAGATGAACATGGATTAATTTCTAGGTTCTCTATTCTGTTCCATTGGGCTATGTTATTGTTTTTATGTCATTATCATGCTGTTTTGGTTGCTACAATTTTGTAGTATATTTTGAAATCAAGTATTGTGATGCCTATACTCTGGCTATTTGGGGCCCTTTCATGGTTTCATATGAATTTTAGGATTGATTTTTTTCCCTATTTTTGTGAAGAAAATTGTCGCGACCCCTCGCCGGCAAGGGAAAACACGACACAGGATTCTTCTTTCAGCAGTTTATTCAGGCCTTGATTAAAGTATCATCTTCTAGCGACCCCCACTCCGAGCGCCCAAGCATAGCCTAATAAAGCCTCCCGCATACCAATCTTAAGCCGCCACGTGGATCTTTCTCATAGGGTGGTCAGGGATTGCGTGCCAACTCTCCATAAAAGGAGTTGTTTACCACAGGCCTCAGTGGAAGCCGGCGCCATCTTCTAATGGCGGCCACGATCTATAACAATGGCTTACCACAGAAAATCATTGGTATTTTGATGGAAATTGTAGTGAAACTGCAGGTTGCTTTGGGTAGTATGATCATTTTAATATTATTTCAATCCATGAACATGGGATATCTTTCCCTTTTTTTACATATCCTCAATAATTTTCACAGGTGTTATAATTTTCATGTAGAGACTTTTCACTTCCTTAATTAAATTTATTATTGTAAATATTTTTAAACAAGATTTTTTAGTTGTTGATAAGACTGTTATTCAATTTATTTATTTATTTATGGTTCTGAGAATTGAACCCAGTGCCTCACACATGCTAGGCAGGCACTCTGCCACTGAGCTAAGGCTCCAGCCCTATTGTAAATATTTTTGTAGCTATTTCTTAATTTATTTTTCAGTAAGCTCATTATTGGTGCAAAAAATATAACTGGTTTTTGGGTGTTGATTTGTATCCTGCTACTTTACTGAATTTGTTATAGTTCCAACAGCTTCTTAATGAAGAATTAAGGTTATTCTGGGTATAAAATCATGTTGAGGTATGTTCCTTCTATACCTATTTGTTGAGAGTTTTTATCCTGAAAGAATGTTGAAATCTTATCAAATACTTTTCTGTATCTATTGAAATTATCAAACGGTTTTTGTCCTTTATTCTCTTATATTGCATATTGCATCACATTTATTGATTTTTGTGTTTTGAACTATTTTTGCTTCCCTGAGATGAATCCCACTTGATCACAGAATATAATCTCTTTGCTGCACTGTTAAATTCAGTTTGCTAGTAATTTATTGAGAATTTTTTGCATTTTTGTTCATCAGAGATAGGGGTCTAAAATTTTCTTTCTTTGTTGTGTATTTGTCTGATTTGAGTATCAGGGTAATGCTGGCCTAACAAAAAAGAGTTTGACAGAATTCATTCCATTAAGAGAAGAAATTGGAATTAATTCTTCTTTAATGTTTTTTAGAATTTAGCAGTAAAGTCATCTGGTCCTGGACATTGTTTTTTTTTAAATGGGAGACTAAATTGTTGTCCATTCTTATTGTTCATTATTGTCTGGATTTTCTGTTTCTTCTTGATTCAGTTTTGGTGGGCTATACATGTTCAGGAATTCATCCATGTCTTCTTGTTTTATAGTATCTGATCATATAATTGTTCATAGTACTTTCTTATAATCCTTTGTATTTCTGTGGTATCAGTTGCAATGTCTCCTTTTAGTTTTCTGAAGTATCAGTTGTAATGTCTCCTTTTAGTTTATTTATTTGGGTCTTCTTTCTCTTTTTATTGGTTAGTCTAACTAAATGTCTGTCAAATTTGTTTATTCTTTAAAAAAATCAACTGCTTCATTGATCCTTTGCAATTTTTAAATTTCAATTTTACTTATTTATGCTCTGAGCTTTATTATTTTTTTCTTTTAATAATTTTGGGTTGGTTTCTTCTTGCTTTTCTAATACTTTAAGGTGCATTGTTAGATTGCTTGTGATCTTCCTGGGTATTTCCTTATATGTGACTTGATGCTTTTCCTTTGCTATTTTTTAGGATTCTGTCTTTGTCTTAAATATTTGACTTTTTCTTAATGTCTGTATTTATTTCTATAAACTTTCCTCTTAGTACTATTTTTGCTATACCATGTGCTGATGAAAAGATAATGTATTCTCCTGTTGTTGAATGAAGTGTTCTGTACATGTCTCTTAGGTCCTTTTGCTTCATAGTATGGTTCAACTCAGATGTTTCTCTGTTGATTTTCTGTTTAGATGATATATCCAATGTGGAAAGTCTGTTGGTTAAATCCCTAATATTATTGTATTGGAGTCCATCTCTTCCTTTAGATCTAATAATATTGCTTTATATTGGGTCTCATGTTGAGGACGTATATATTTATAATTGTTTATCTTCTTGCTGAATTGATTCTTTTATCAGTATATAATGACCTTCTCTGTCTCTTCATAGCTTTCAATTTAAAGTCTGTTCAGTCTGATATGAGTTTAAGTACTCTTGCTTGCTTTTGACTTGTAATTGCATGTTTTATTGTGCAATTTTCAACCTGTCACCTTTAGTCTATGTATATTTTTACCAGTGAAGTGAGTTTCTTATAAGCAACATGTACTTGAGTCTTTTATTTTTTTAATCCATTTGGCCATTCTATGACTTTTGATTGGTGAATTTAATCTATTTACATTCAAGGTTATTTTAGATAGATATGAACTTGTTCCTGTCATTTAATTGTTTTCTGCTTGGTTTTGTTGTTGTTGTTGTTGTTGTTTGTTTGTTTTGTATGCTTTTGTAACTTTCCATCTCTCTTATAATTTATTTTGGTGATTTGGTAGTTTTTCAGTTATGCTAAGATGTGGTTTTAATTTTTGTATCTATTCTGGTGGGGTTTGTACATTCAAGTGCTTTTGTTAAATCTTATCATTTTGTTGTTGTTGTTGTTGTTTCTAGTATAGGACTCCCTTAAGTATTTCTTGTAGAGTTGGTCTGGTGATGATAAATTCCCTTATTTTCACGAAAAGACTTCATTTCTTCTTAATTTCTGAAGGATGGTTTTCCTAGATATAGGTTGGCAGTTTGTCTTTCCATTCTCTTCTGTCCTTTACAATTTCTACTTTGAAATCTGTTGGGTATTTCCTTATATGTGACTTGATGCTTTCCCTTGCTGTTTTTAAAGATTCTGTCTTTGTTTTCAATATTTGACATTCTGATTATACTACAGTATGTGACCATATAATTGTTCACAATACTTTCTTATGATCGTTTGTCTTGGCGAAGGTTTGTCTGGGTTGAATTTAGTTAGGATCTTTTGAGCTTCTTCTATCTGGATATCCATATCTCTTTGAAAATTCAGGAAGTTTTTAGCTATTAGTTTGTTAAACAGGTGTTGGGTGCTTTTCCCTAATTTTTTCACCTTTGGAATTCTTGTAATGCAAATATGTTTGCTTAGAATATTCCATAAGATTCATGGACTTTGTACATTTCTTTTAATCTTCCTTTCTTTTGTTTCACTGAGTTAATTCAGAAGAACTGTTGTCAGGTTCAAAAATTCTACTGCTTATTTGTCTGTTGTGGTTTTTCTTTTTTATTTTTTATTTCACTGACATCTTTAATACCAAGATTTCTTATTGTTCCTTTCTTTTTATGATTTCTGTCTCTTTGGTGAATTTCTCCTTTATATCCTGAATTGTTTTTCCAATTTCTTTATATTGTCTATCTGTACTCTTTTATGTCTCACTGTGTTTTCTTAGGATCATTATTTTTTATTTCTTTTCAGGCATTTTACAGATTTTCTTCAAATTGGGACTTATTTCTGGAGAATTATTGTTTTCCCTTGAACATTTATTTTATGTTTCTTGTGTCTCTACATCAGTGTCTGAGCATCTGGTATGACAGTCTGTGTTATGGTTTGGATCTGGAATGTTCCCCAAGATTCCCATGTTGAAGGCTTGGTCATCATTGCAGCAACATTCAGGGGTGGGACTTTGGGAAAATGATTAGACCATAAAGGCTCTACCCTTGTAAATGGATTAATCGGCTGATGGATTTGTAGTTGCCTCCCTCAGTTTCATGGAATAGTTTTCACAGGAAACAGTTTTTGATTTGGTTGGGCTGTAAGTTGTCAGTTGGGTAGGTACTTTGGCTTTGATTATAAGTGAGCTCAAAAATGTAGTTTCTGTGTAATAACTTCATTTTTGATTAATGTTAGTAGTGTTTATGGGTGTCTCAGTAGTCTAGACTGTAGTGGCTTATGACTTTGCAGTAGACATAGGCTTCCAAATGTGTGTGTCTTCAGGCTCCACAAAATCAAGCTCTGATGTCTCCAGGGCTTATGGTGAAAAGTACCATGGTCTCCATGGTATAGGATGTGGAGAAGATTGTCTTCAGGCCCCTTGGAAAAGCACAAATGACATTAATGTTTGAGCACCAGCATTTATGGTTCTTGAGCCACAGGATATGAAGGAGACCTTACCTAGGATCTGGAGGAAGGAGATCTCCGGACCTATGACTCCACAGCCAGAGTTCTGGAGCCACAGGAATGGAATGGAACCTTCCCCATGTCCCATAGGATGAAAACAGATAATGCTGGAGTCTCTGGCACTGGTAACCATTAGCTCTAGGTTGTGGGACACAAAGGGGACTTTCTAAGTCTCATGAGGTGATTAAGGTTGATGCTGGGTTTTGTAATACTATTAGCCACATTTATGGAGTTGTGGGACCTTTATGGTACCTTGGTCCCAAGGGACAAGTACAAGATGCCAGCTATAGCTGTAATCCTAAGGCCATTAGCTGGGATGTAGACTCTACATGTTCCCATGGGGTGAGTGGAGTGGTGTCCAGAGATGGGACTGCTGGTAGCCAAGTTTCTGGAGCTGCAGGATGCTTCTTGGACCTTTCTCAGCTCCTGATACACAGAATAGGTGAAGCCAGGGCTTTGCACCAGGTAGCCCAGTCCCAAGACACTTGTGGCCCCTTTCCTAGTTTCTGTGGGGCAAATGCGGGCAGGACTTGGGCTTGTGGCTATGGCAGCCAGTGTCCCTGCAACTTCAGAATGCTAAGGGGACTGACTTCCTACCCTATGAGGTGTTTAGAGAACCAAGGCTTTTGTAATTGCCAGCCCGTAAGGCAAGATGGCAATTACAACCCTAGCAGCTTGGGTTCTGGGGATTGGGAGAGGCCCAAAGCGAGTTCCTTCGTTGGAACGTAGCAGTTGCTCTTAAGCCAGTCAGCTTTCCAAACTGGACTTAAAGCCTTTGAAAACCATGGAATTCTCCTGCAGTTAGAGCTGCTGATCTGCTGCTGTGATTAGAGTTGCTGGCACCTTCTTGCTCATCTTTTCTTGACAGTCTGGAGTCTGTGTCCCAAGCCCCCTAACATGGACTGGGATTTGTTCATTTGTCTTGGTTGCCTTTCCAACTCTGCATGCCATTTAGGGATCCCTTCACTTCCTTGCGGATTCCCAGAGTTCTCCTTCAGTCACTTTCCTAGAAATACCGCTTTCCTCTGTTGCCCTGGTTTTTTCCCTCTGTGCAGTTGTGTGCTGGGCACCTTTATTCAGCCATCTCAGATCCAAATGTTTTTAGTATCATTCCTGGTTTCACAGTTTTGTCAGAATTGAAGCTAAAATTCATGACAATTTTTGATCTTGCTGTTCTTCACAGCCAAGATTTAGGTAGACAGACAGGTAGACAGACAGACAGAGATATAGATATATTCTATGTTAAGCACAAACGTTTACCAGACTGCAAACTCCATAAAGGTCATGGCAATGACTGAATGTCTTTCCTATTTCAGTATTTAACATGGTATCAGCTGCTCATTAAATATTTGTTGAATTAAAGGGTTCATAAAGTTTTTGATAAAATTATAAATTAAAATTTATGCTTTAATGTATGCTCTTTTGCTTTAAAAAAGAGCAGTGTGATTAGCAAGTAAAATAAAGAAAGGAGGACTGATGTAAATGATACTGCTCATGGCCTTCAATGCTTCTGTCTTTGCTAAATGGGCCATCAGACTCTAGAAGATGGTTGAGTAATGTCCTTGGCCTGCTCTTTCAAAAAACAATTGTTTCTGATACCCTTAATCCTCTGCCACTCTGATGTACTTGCCTACACTGAACTGGAAGTCCTTATTTCCTTGCTCCCACCGTATCTTTTACAGCCCTTTCCCTGGAATCTCTGGTTTTCAAACCATGGAGTTACCTTTCCGTTCTCCCTGTCCCCATTAATTCCTTTGTACCAAGTTACCAAAGCGCATTTAATCTCTTCTCCACTTCTATTTCCCCCACAGTCTGTTTTATTGCCTTGCAGCAGAAGGCGGTAGCCCTCCCAAGGCCAGCTCTCTGTCTCACTATTCTCTGCTTGGTCACCAGCAAAATCATCCTTAAACCCTGATTTTATTGTGTCTTTTCCCCAACTTAATGCCCCAGTGATCAGATTGTCACTCTTTGACTTGACACTCTTAAGTGCTATCCTATTCTGTTTTATTGCCCCATCATTATTTGATCTAAGTTCCCCCACATTTTCATCTTTCTAAATTTCTTTATGCCTTCCTGTCTCAGTGGCTTAATTCATTTTTTTCTTATTTGTCATGGGACAGATCAAACTTTTGTTCCTGAATCCTTGTATTAGTCAGCCTTCTGTAACTGAGGCAAATATAAAGAGAAAAAGGGTTTTGCTGGTGTGGTGGTACATGTATGTAATTCCAGTGGCTTGGGAGGCTGAGGCAGAAGGATCACAAGTTCAAAGATAGCTTCAGAAACTTAGCAAGACCCTGTCTCAAAATAAAAAGTAAAAAAGGGCTGGAGTTGTGGCTCAGTGGTTCAGTGCCCCCACATTCAATCCTTGGTATTAACAAAACAAAGAGAGAGAGTGAAAGGGTTTGGGGGCTCATGGTTTTAGAGTTTCCAGTCTAAGATCAAGCAGCCCCATGGCTTTGGGCCGCTGATGAAGTAGCACAACATGGCAGGAGAATGTAGCAGGGTAAATGACTCACCTCATCACCAGGGTCCCATCATCCCTTTTGAGGTGATATCCCCTGTGACCTAAGGACCTCCCACGAAACCCCAGCCCCTAAAGGTCCAAACACCTCCCAATACTGCCTTCTGGTGACCAAACCTTGAACACAAAGGACATTAGGGCTCATTCAACATCCAAACTATGGCAATCTTTTTGAGACCTCTGGAAGGAAGGAAGGAAGGAAGGAAGGAAGGAAGGAAGGAAGGAAGGAAGGAAGGAAGGGAAGAAGGAAGGAAGGAAGGAAGGGAGGGAGGGAAAGGAAAGCAGGAAGGCGGGAAGGAAACATAAGAGTATCGAATTAGAAAATGAGGGACACTTTCTTTGTCCATTTTGTGCTATTAAAATAGAATACCTGGGTTATTTATAATGGACAGAAACTCCTCTGCTCCAGTTCTGGAGGCTGCCAACTGACTAGAGCCTTTCTGCATCAACATCACAGGGCAGAAGGTGAAAGGGAGACAGACCTGATATCTTCACCAACTGTCTGAAGAAAGGATCCTGTCTTAGACCACTTGATAGACCCATAGAGCCTTACATTTTAAATTTAGTGAATACTAAAGAAATACTGCTTATTAAATTATTACAAAAATAATCACATGTTTTTCAGAAGTTTCTAACTTGTCATTTTAAAAAATATTCATGAATACAAAGCTGCTGTTGGAATGCAAAGTACGTTTCAGTTATGTACTGGATAAATGATATAAATTAAATTTTTTTTGTATAATACATTCTGTTCTCTTTATATGGCAGGGCCTTATTTTTAGAGGTCAGTTCTTATAACAATCATGCATGATCTTTTCGACGTGCAGTAGATTTGAAAACTTTTTTATCCTACGAAAGCATTTTTTATAAAACATGAAAATCTTCCCATGGTTGATAATTATAGTATTCCGAGAATCCTATGCTAAGATTTACTCATTTCTGTTTTTACTCTTCTTTCGATTTTGGACTTGTTTGCAAGAAACTCATTTATTTCCTGGGCCCGCTTTGCTGTTGCAGGACTCACCCAGGAAGGCCTTTTCAGAGTGAACGGGAATGTGAAGGTGGTGGACCGACTGCGGCAGCAGTTCGAGAGCGGCGCGCGCGTGGAGCTGCAGGAGTTGGGCGACGTGTGCGCAGCCGCCAGCTTGCTGAAGCTCTTCCTGCGGGAGCTGCCGGAGGGCGTCATCCCTTCTGCGCTGCATCCACGCTTCATCCAGCTCTTTAAGGGTTAGGACATTCTCTTAGGAGTTAAAACAACTTTGTGTTTCAGTAAAAACTATGCCTTTAAATATTTAAACTGCAAATATTAAAATAAGCTTTTGGATGTTTGTGGTCTTTCCATATGTCTATCTTGCTATTTGATGACAAGCCCTCATCTCCTATTGGACATACATGTAAACTGATTATGAAATGCAATTATTAAGTGGAATTTCTGGGCTGTTAGCAAATGAATACTTCAGTAACATAATATCAAAAAGCCCTGATGCTTTGGGGTCAAAGAAATTTTTTTCTGACTAGTAACTGCCATAGAAGAAATGAGAATAAGATGTCAAAAATCTGTTTACAAAATATTAATGGATTACAAGGTAGCCTGCTAGTGACCTTGGACATTGGAAGCTCACTGATGTACTTGTTTTTTCACATAAGCAAAAGTGAGTTCTAAGAAAATTGCATTTGTTTGGTGGAGCAAAAAGTGAGTTTTGATTGCACTGCAAAGTGATTCTTAAATAAAAGAACTACCCTAAGTGTAACAATTATAGGCATAATCATTACCATATTTCCCTCCTCTATACAATAAGCAAAATAATTGACCTTTGAAAAGCTATTTATTTCCTTATTATTGCCCAATTCGAGGGGAAAATGTACTTGTGAGAGTGTTAGTTGCCAGATTAAGAAGGATGCTACTTAAATTCCTTTAAAGCAGTGGTATGACAGTTCAGGTGTAGCATACCAAAGGTTGGGATAAGTGAGAAGGCCAGGTAGCTGAATAGGAAGGTGCCAGAAACATTGCATCCCATAGAGGACCATTTCAAATAATAAGAGCTATGATTTTGAAGAGTGACCCCAAAAGGTCCATATGTAAAGGTTTGGTTCTCCAGGGTAGTGGTATTGGGAGGTGTGTGTGGACCCTTAAGAAGTGAGGCCAAACCAAGGGGAGGGAGGAGGAGGAGAAAAGGCAGAAATAAAAACAAACAAATAGAAGATAATAGTGGTGCTGAGGATCAAATCCAGTGGTGCTGAGGATCAAATCCAGTGCCTCACACATGCTACATGAGTGCTCTACCACTGAGCCACCACCCCAGCCCTATTTTGTATTTTATTTAGAGTTAGGGTCTCGCTGAGTTGCTTAGTGCCTCGCTGTTGCTGAGGCTGGCTTTGAATCTGTGATCCTCCTGTCTCAGCCTCCTGAGTTGTTGGGATTACAGGCGTGTACCACCATACCCGGCTATGATGCATTCTCTTGCCATGATGTGCTACTCTTGTCAAAGGCCCAAACCGACGGGGCCACCCTACTGTGGACTTGAATCGAAAACTATGAGCCAGAATGAACATCCCTTTAATCCATAAGGAGCCTGTGTCAGATAGTTCATTATAGTGATGGAAAACTGACTAATACCTTAGGTAAAAGTGACCGTTGAGCCGTCCAGCTAGTCACTAGGGAGGGAGGCACATCTTAGCTCTCCAACCTTCTAGTGTTGGAAATGCTTCCTTGCCTGGCCCCTTCACACCACTCCACAGCTCCTGGCTTCCAGTGGTGACCTTTAGGTAGACCTCTTAGAAGATTACCCATGTTCTCTCCTTTCCTTCAAAGTTCCATCTGGTCCTCCAGAAACACACGCCCATTTTTGCCAAGTTCTTGAAATGGAGGTCAGTTTGGTCCTAGGGCAGAGCCCTGCCTCTTTGTGCTGCCCCCCTAGGACACCCCTGGTCAGCCAGCTTCTCTGCCTTAGCCTCCTTCAGTTATCCCAGATTCTTTCAGGAGTTTGAATCTTCACACTCCCCAGATAGTGTTCTGATACCCCTCACTTGGCTGGGGAAAAGAAGAAGGAACATTTTATCTAACTACTCTCCTTTTAAATCACTACTCTCTAATCTTTAACTCCAGATTTAAAGTTTCAAGTTTCTGCTTAAATATCCTTGAGGTAGATGATGGCCCATGGCTTACCAGATCTGTTTTTGGTCTCACCTTAACAAGTTCTATGTACCTGCTTAGAATAGGTAGGCCAATCACAATGTTTATTGTTAGCTTTGGGGACGTCAAACCAAGAGTGATTGCATCAGTTTCTAGGTCTCCAATAACAAAATTCCACAGACTGGGTGACTTCAGCATCAGAAATTTATTTTCTCACAGTTCTGGAAGTTGGAAGTGCAAGATCAAGATGTCTACAGGGTGGGTTTCTAGCAAGGTCTCTCTCCTTGGCTTCCAGTAACGGGTGGCAGGGGCTGCGGCGGCCACTGCCACCGCCTCCCCCTCCTCCTTCTTCTTTGATATTCTTTTTAAATTTTTTTAATTTGTTCTAATTAGGTATATTGACAGCAGAATGCATTTCAATTCATTGTACACAAATGGATCACAACTTTTCATTTCTCTGGTTGTACATGATATAGAGTTCCACCATATGTGTAGTCAAACGTGTACCTAGGATAATGATGTCCATCTCATTCCACCATTTTTCCTGCCAGTGCGCCATCTTCGCACTATAGCCTCACAAGCCTTTCCTCTATGTGCTTGGTTTCCTGATGTTTCTTCTTCTTAAAAGGATATCTATCAGTCTTACTACATCAGGGGCTTACTCATATGACTTCATTTAACCTTAATTGCCTGTTTTAAAGTTCCCAATCATAGTCACATTCTGAAGTCCTGAAGACCTTTAACATGAATTTGGGCAACACAGTTCAGTCCATAACAGTAACACAATTGGAAAGATCCCATTTCTTAAATTATTTTTTTAAATTTTTATTATTAGTTGTTCAAAACATTACATAGTTCTTGACATATCATATTTCATACATTTGATTCAAGTGGGTTATGAACTCCCATTTTTACAGATTGCAGAATCACATCGGTTACACATCCACTTTTTTACATACTGCCATACTAGTGTCTGTTGTGTTCTGCTGCCTTTCCTATCCTCTACTATCCCCCCTCCCCTCCCCTCCCCTCCCATCTACTCTCTCTACCCCAAATTATTTTGTTTGTAATCTTAGATACTTCATGTTTCAAAAAAAATGACTATTTTTCTAAAAAAGGCATGATACAATCATACATAAAATTATTAAATACTATTGTATCCTATTGAAAATAGTGATAAAATATTAAAGCAAAAGTTATGGAACAATTTGTTCTGGTTTTCTACAGTGCTTTTAAACTTTCTCAGCAAGTGGCATTTGTTAAGTAACATGTGTTTACAACTTGTTAATTGGAAACTGAACGTTTTCATGTTTATACATATGAGCATTTCAAGGAAGTAACTCAGGTCACAGGGGCGAGAAGTTTTAAGACAAAGTTTTGAAAATCATTTTTAAACAATTGATACAAAATGTTTAGTAATCAAGTATCTTTAGTATTCTTAATATTATTCAGTAGTATTCTGAATTACTCTATATTCAAAAATCACAGGAATTTCAAAAGCATTTATCATACGTCCTAGAATAGTTTTCATCTGACAAGCATGCATTGCTTTAGTATTTTGGATATAATTTATAGTTATAATTTTTTTATAATGTAGATCTTCTCTGTAAGTTTTCTTCTTCTTAATTATATGGTTCCTAGGTGTCCAAACTGTAGATTGTGTAGCCAGGTGCAATGGCACACTTGTAATCCAAGTGACTCTGGAGGCTCAAGAAGGAGGATTATAGGTGTGAAGTCAGTCTTGGCAACTTACTGAAACCCTGTCTCAACAATAAAAAGGCTGGGGATGGACCACAGTGGTTAGAGTGCCCCAGAATTCAAACCCTGGCACTGTTAAAAAAAATGTTGATTATGTACATAAAAGCAAGTATAGGGACGAGATGAACATTCTATCCTTTGAAGGAAGACAACCATTTTAATTATAATCACACACAGGAGTCCCACAAAATATAAGACTCAAAGAAGGGCCAGATGATTGAAGATTTTACTACCATCTTGAGCTATAGAAAGGAACAGAGGCTGGGGTCAGGAATGGTTCTGGATTGGGGATGAGACCCAGTTATAGGAGAATGAGAAGAGGAAGAGTATAGTGAATAAAGATTGTCTTTTTATGCAGTCTCTGGTGATCCAACTCCTCTCTTCCATTATTTGTAAGATGGAATTCTGGAGCCAAAAATAAGTGGTTTTTTTTTTTTTTCACACATTTAAGCCAAACCCAACCTGCAAACTGCCAATAGTTTGGATGCTGCCTGTGAACGCCCCTACTGTTCATCATCTTATAGATCTCCTTCAGTCCTCTGTGTGGGTTCATTTGTTTTTATTACAGATAAACAGCTTTGGACTTGCCTGGTATCTGAAGCTTTGAGATCATATTGTTTTAAATTAGCAAATCAATATACCTGCATACCAGGACTTCTAATAGACTTTTGTCTATGGTTGACTTCTACCAGAGTGTGTGTTTCTGTCAGAGGCCTGGTATGGACAATTCACATTTAAGAGACTCTAAAGGACCTTCAGTGATGATCCTTTCCTTTTGTCATGTAAGCTTATCTCTCATTGCAACAATTCACCTTCTTAAATTGAAGTTTGCCGTGTAATGATCTGAGTGGCATATTCCATGACTTTTGATCTTTTATCTTTATTTTAGCAAGTCAGCAGTGTATGAACTTTTTATGTTTTATCATGTCAGGTGTGTCTTGGAAATAGGTATGAATTGTAAGCAATAAAAACATTGTAGGGTAGGATTCATTTAATTTAGGATTAACTGGAAATCTTTTATTTGAATGCTCCCTATTGAAAATCTTCTGTAATTGTTCCAGAACAACCTGGTGCCAGTGTATGAGAACCAGCTCCAAGATGCCATGAGACCTAAGAAAAGAGGCCAAACGGAATAGAGTGCAGTCGGTTGGGCACTTACTGACAGAAGTGCCTTCCTGGGCAGCAGCAAGACTAAGTGGGTCCTTTATGCTGGGCACGGTGGCACATGCCTGTAGTCCCACTGGCTCAAAAGGCTGAGGCAAGAGGATCACAAGTTCAAAGATGACCTCAGTAACTCAGCGAGACCCTGACTCTAATAAAATACAAAAAAGGGCTGGGGAATGTGGTTCAGTGGTTAAGTACCCCTAGGTTCAATACCTGGTAGCAAAAAAAAAAAAAGAGATTAAGTATGTCTTTTCCTTCTACAGTTGACTTTTGGCAGAATCTTTGTTTCTGTCAGGGATCTGGCTTGGACAACTCATTTAAGTGAGACTCTGAAGGATCTTGAGAGTCAGCCACGTTCCTGACACCAGGGTCAGGTTGTAAAGCTTCTCATACCATTCTAATGGTTTTGTCTGTTTATAATTTCCTGGGAAACTATGCAGCAAAAACTGACCAGGATCTGGCAGTAGTTAAGATGGCTGCAGCCATGTCAAGCTGAACCTATGCAAATATAAAGGAAAATATTTCTATCTCATTACTGGATAGTCATGGTTGTTGATGACTGGAATCACATCAGTCTATTGATATTGTTTTTGTTAACTTCTACCTAGACACTGGATAATACAAATAAAAGATTAAAGATTCAAGATCCTTATTTTAAGGGGTGTGCAGTTTGAGGAAGTAGATATGTTCTTCAGTGCCTCAAGTGAATGATAAGAACATACAGTCAGTGGTAACTAAGAAGGGAAGAGTAATATGATCCTGGATTATGGTGGTCAGAGAATACTTTGTGGAAAAAGTAGAAGTGGGGTACATGAACTTAACTTGAATAGAGGAAAATCTTTTTAGGTGAGGGAAGGGCATGAGCAAAAGCATTGTAAGACAGAATTTTCTCCTATAATCAGTTACCCATGGCAGTGGAAGATTAACAAAAGATAGGATTGAAAAGGCAGGTTGAGACCAAAAGGTATAAAGTCTTGAATATTAGGTGAAGGCACTACTGTTTATCTATAAATAGTAAATTACTTGAAGAAATAAGTCATACCATTGAATATTTTAGACAGTGCTGGTTGAATGGAGAGGTACAGGGGGAACAAATAGAAAACCAGTAGAAATATCTCGATGGTGGTCCTAAGGACCTGATTCACTTAAATGGTTGGCAGTGAGATTTTCTAAAAATTGTAAAAACATATATAACATAACATTTACTGTGTGTGTGTGTGTGTATATATATATATATGCGTATGTGTGTGTGTGTGTGTATGTTTCTGAGGATCAAACCAAGGTCCTTGGGCATGCCAGGCAAGTGCCCTATCACTAAGCTACATCCCCCATTTTAACCATTTTTAATGCATGATTCAGTGGCATGAAGAACCTTGGCAGTGTTGTACATCCATTACACATTTCCAAAATTTTCCTCATCATTTCAAATAGAAACTAGTAATGCGATATTAAAAGAAGGTTGCCAGAGATGTTAGGGAAAAAACCATGAACAGAATATGGTGGCTGAGAAATAGATAATGAGAGTAAGAAAGGAGTCAAAGATAACCCTAAGGTTTTGAGCTTAATTGACTTGAAAAGTAGTGAGGAAAGTGTTGTCCCTCTCCTAGGGAAGGTACATGGAACCAGGAGGTCCCTCGTGGAAAAGGACTGTGTGTCCGACTTGGGCATGGATACCAATAAATCAGAAGGTGCTTTTGAGGCAGCGTTTTAGTTGCACCAGGGAGAGCTCCCAACAAACTTGTGCTTTGGCGAGATCTGAAGCAAATGGTGTTCTTTTGTCTTCAGTGATTCACATCTTTTCCATCGTTCCTAGAATAGAGAGCCCTTAGAAGGAGTGGTAGCAGTTTAAAATTCGATAGCCTGTCCAACCCCATCTTTTGTCCTGAAGTAAAGAAATAGTCTACAACTTTCTAGGAACTTCCTGTGGTTGACTAATGCACCTTCCTACTTCCAGAGGAATTGGGACTTAGCCCGACGATTCAGATGCTGTTGGAAGGATATGATCTTCTTGTGAGGGCTTTACTAATTTTCTGTCTCTGAGGTCCAGCTGTTTTTATTGAAAAAAAAAGGGAAATACAATTGCTCCCTTATGAAAGTAATGGAAGTCAAGAGGGAAGTTTACTGGGGGTCGCTGATGAGAAGCTCAGCGAATAGATGAGTACAATGAAGGTCAATGCTTAGGAGGAAGATCCATCGCAGTACATTTCTAATGCTGTCTTCTTTAGGAACCCTTCTGTCCCCCCTCATGCTCAGCTTCCACTCCCTGCCCTTGATTTCTTGGTTATGAGAAGACAATCATTTAATATGGTTCTTCCATTTTTTTTCACTTTCAAACTTGAAATTGGCCTCTTTACCTTTTGTCTATTCTAACTACTTTCCACAAAACAGTACAGAGTAATTAGCACTTAGCTGCTCAGTGATTGGGAAAGAGGAAGGAGAAGGATAAATGGGTTTCCATTTGGAGTTAAGATGAAGTTTCCAAAATTTTTGTCCAAATTAATTGAACTTCTGATTGTTGGTTGAGCTAGTGAATAATACAAGATGGACTAAACTTTTCATAAATTCTTTGGGAATATTTTTGGATTTACTACCAACTATCAGTAATTTTGTTATATTCTATATAATTCTAATGAAAATTTAAACCTGTAAATATATGTTGCATGTTATGTATAGCAAAGGAATGTTTTTTTAATATTGAATTAATAAATTGTTAATCAGTTGTCCAGTTGGGGTGAAGGCATTAGATTTGACACTTTATTGCTCACATAATAAAATGAGGACACTGTCCTGCCAATAAGTTTACAGTTTTGTTATGAAATACAACATATACACAAGATGTACAGAATAAAGTGAAATTAAAAGAGAGAGAAAAAATAATCATTCCTAAGTCAGATGATCAGAGGGGTTAAGGAAGAGAAGGTAGTGTTTGAGTGGGGCCTGCAGATGGTATGGTCTTCAGGTAGCAAGGACTGTGTGAGGAAGGACAATCACAGGCATATGATTAGAATAGTGAGTGTAGTGTGCATGTGTGCTAGGAGGTGTATGTAATTGAACTTGGTAAGCTTCCAGAAAAATTATTAATCAAATCCTAACGTGGTATATTCCTAAGTCATTTTATTACCCTAAATAAAATTTATCATCTTCAATGAAAATATTGTTCTTTATTTAAAATATATTCAGCCAGGCATCATGACACATGTGCCTATAGTCACAGCTACTTGGGAGACTGAGGCAAGAGGATCATTTGAGCCCACTAGTTTGAGACCAGCCTGGACAACATAGTGAGACCTTGTCTCAAAAATACAAACAACCCAAAAAACAACAACAACAATAACAAAATGCACATAAAATTAGCAAATAAATGCGTATGTCTTTATAAACAAGAATAAAATAAAATAGGAAGACATAAAGAACACCAGGAGACCATTACCCTACCCTTTGGCAGACCTCTCTGTCTTTTCTGACTTTTCCAGAGAAAATTAGTTTTATTTATTTATTTATTTTAAAAATTTATTTATTGGTATGTGGTGCTGAGGATCGAACCCAGTGCCTCACATATGCCAGGCAAGTGCTCTGCCACTGAGCCACGACTCCAGCCCAAAAATTAGTTTTAAATGGGGTTAGCTATCACTTTTGGTAGTTGCTTTCATTTAATAATGTGACATTATTTCATAGCTTTTGCTTATGAAATATATGGAATTAGTGATTAAATTTGTCATTTATTTCAAACAATTTCATCCAGTATTGTTATGACATAGTTTTAGTCAAATTCATAATTAATGTTCAACTTGCCATGGCTATGCAAGAATGTGTTCATGTATGAGATAATAAGATGTATTTTGTGGTGCTTATATTTGGCTTTTTATTTTTCTTAATTCCCATAGTTTTCTATAAACCTATCTACAGGTTTTTTCCAAGCTGCTCCACCAAGTCCACCATTAACTTTTTGCTATTCAAAAATTTCACATAATGTATCAATTCTTTATTTTTGGAGAGATTCTTCATGGGGACTGTTTTACTTGAACTCCCTCTGGGTGTGTGGCCGGTGTCTTCTTGAGCTTTCCCTCACCAGTCTCCTTTCTTGAACCTGCTATTTCCTGGAGTCTTTTTATTTATTTATTTTCCTTCAATCCATTCTGCTGACCACCAAATGAATTCTTCAATTTGGAAAATATCTTTTGCTGAAAATTTTTCTTGTATCATCTTTCCTATATTACAGTACCTTTAAATGTCTTATATCTGTCTTTTAATTCAGCTGTTTATGAAACTTCCTCAAATATATTTTCAAGGTGCTTTTTAAAAAAATTTTTTACCTTTCATGTTTTTAATATCCAGAACATTCTTATTTTCTATTGCTTTTTCAAAGCAGTCTGTTCTTGGTTTATAGCATTCTAGTTTTATTTTTCTAAGGATAATAACAAGGATTTCTTGTTATTGCTGTTGTTTCTCTTTTTCCTGTCTTTAGATTTTTTCTAGGTTTTCCTTTTGTGTCCCTTTAACTCAAATGTACAGTGATTCTTGACTGTCTAAATTTAAGAATAACATTTTGTCAGTAGAGACTGGGGTTTATCTACTGCCTCGCTTCACTTTAGATTTAGAGGGTAGAGCCAGGAATCTAGCTGCTTCAGTGGGTACCCCCAGGTGTCAGTATGTGAACATATTTTTTATTTAACAGATAAGTTACTCCAGAGCAGGAGTGGGAGGAGAGAGTGTTCTGTGCTTGCTGATGGGTTATCATTTCTTAGCTGACATTCACTGATGCTCACATTTTTATCTGTGTCCTTACCTATCTGAACTGTCCAAAGATCCTTTGCCATTTCCAGAGACTGAGCCTCAGCCCTCCTTCCTGAGAGCATGCTTGCTGGATGCAGGGGGTGTTGAAGGGGTCTCTGAGCCTGGCAGGCCTTGAAGCAGTTTGTTTTCAGTTCCTGGTGTACACTTTCAACTTTCCTATGTCTCTGAAATCATCTATTTCACATTTTCTGTTTTGTGTTTCTATCCTTGGGTGCTTATACTTTTAAAATATTATAGTATCATTTTAATGGAGTCTTGGGAAGATTAGATAAATGCATATGATCAAGCCATCTCTTTAAGTGAAAAATGTCCCTTGCTTTTTATACTTCCCATGCCTGATTTTATTTTTTTTTATTTTTGTAAATTTTTTAGTTGTAGACAGATACAATACATTTAATTTTTTTTTAAATGTAGTGCTGAGGATTGAACCCAGTGCCTCACAGTTGCAAGGCAAATGCTGTACCAACTGAGCTACAACCCCAGCCCCCCATGTCTGATTTTAAATGGAATAGAATTTTAATAATGGCAGCTATGCAAACAATATGTGAGAGTTAAATACCTGTGAATTTTAGCTTATGAGCATTCAATATAGAATTTAGACAGCAACTGTTTTACTTAAATCACCTTAATTAATCATTTTAATCAGTACAATAGCCAATTGTAAAAAAGGAGAGTTTAATGAGCTGGTGTAGGCCACCAGAGACTTGAGTTCTATTTTTCCTGTAACTCACTTGGAGATAACTTGGAGTTAAGCTTATCTTTTATCTAGGCCACCAGAATACCATATATATTGTTTGAAACCTCAAACTGAGTGGTTTTACCTTGCAAATTTTAAATTACTATGCAGGTATTATTATATTCTAGTGATCGTCATTCCTTAGAAAGTGAGCTTCCTGGGAAGCATATATTTACTTTTCTAGGCATTCCTTCTTACTGAGAAGCATCTTTTCTTTTGAAATTATTCAGTCCTCACAAAATTTTATTTCTATGAAAAACAGAATGATTATATTAAACTCCAGTTTAAGCCCTTTGGGTTTTCATTATGCACCGTTTAGGTTTTCTATAAGCAATGCCAAACATATAAACTATTCTCTTTTTTCTAGATAAAGACCTAAACCCAGGCCAGAAGCAAAGGGTTGGTGTGTACGTATCTGCCAAGGTGCCAGAAGTGTAGGACCAGGACAACCAGCTGGTCTGCTTCCATCTAGGTCCATGTGACAGGAAAACATCTTATTTGTATTTATAACTTCCCATGACCTTTAAAATTATAGGTCCTGATAACCAGATATTTTCTTTGCAGAGTACACGTATCCATATATTTTTCATGTGATGACCTTTGACTCTGTGAGATAGTATTAAGTAGGAGGTGAAGTCATGCAAGTTTGGGAAAGAGAAACTGACTGAGCAAAGTCATTCCGTGTAAGAACTACTGGCCTGAAGTGCCTGTGTGTGTGCCTACGTGCGTAGGTACATGTATTGGAATCTCTCTGCTGACATTTTTTATGCTTTTCTTTTTATCTGTGAAGACTTATTCCTTTAAAAGTTATTTTATTGTCATTTTATTGGGGCATTAGGAGGAAAAGTAGATGCTCTCATCTTTAACTGAGGCAATCTATCATTTTTAAGTGAAAGGTCTTCTCTGATTTTCTTTTTCCCAAGCTTGATTTTAAAGCAAACAGAACTTCTGTTTATCAGTTTTATTAAGATGTAAATTACCCTACATAAAATTGACTGTGTTGTAAAGTGTACAATTCAGTGGCTGTTAGTATATTCACAGAGTGTAACCATCACCACTATCTAATTTAGAACATTCTAATGATTCCCAAAAGAGACTCATATGCCCATTAGCAGTTACTCCCCATTCCTTCCTCTTCCCACCACCCCACTTCTAGGCAGATGCTCACATTCTTTCCGCCTGTATGGATTTTCCTATTACGGACATTTCATTTAAATAGACTCACATAATATGTGGCCTTTTGTGACTGATTCCTTGACCTAGCATAATGTTTCAAGGTTCATCCATGTTGTATCCTGTATCAGTAGTTCATTCATTTTTATGACTGGTTAATTTTCTGTTGTGTCTCACATTCATTCATTATTTATTCATCTATTGGTAGATATTTGGTTGTTTCCACATCATGGCTCTGGTGAATAATGTGGTTACAAACAAGATTTTTATTAATGCATATTAATTATGCAGAATAATGAGTTTCATTGTGGCATATTTATGAATATATGCATACACACACACATATATAACATACTTTGATCATATCCAACCCCATTGCCATCCCTTACCTTCCTCTTTCCTCCCTATGATCCCCTTCCTCTTCTCTAATAGTCTCCCTTCTATTTTCATGTCATCTTTTTTCCCTTTCAGATTTCACAGATGAGAAAAAACATGAAGTAGTTGTCTTTCTATGTCTGTTTTATTTTCTTGTTTCACTTAATGTGATCTCCAGTTCCATCCATTTTCCTACAAATGACATGGTTTTGTTCTGCTTTATAGCTGAATAAAACTCCATTATGTGTGTGTGTGTGTGTGTGTGTAACATCCAAATATATATATCACGTTTCCTTTATCCATTCATCTATTGACAGATACCAAGGCTAATTTGATAACTTGGCTATTATTCATTGTACTGTGATAAACATGGGTATGCAGGTATCTCTGTAGTGTGCTGACTTGAATTCTTTTGGATTAAATACCAAAGAGTGATATAGCTGAATCGTAAAATTTATATTTTTAATTTTTTGAGGGACCTTCATACTTATTTTCATACTGGCTGTACTAAATTACATTCCCGCCAAAAATGTGTAAGGGTTCCTTTTCAAACCCTGCCTCCTCATCAGCATTTATTGTTTTTTGTATTCTTGATAATTGCCATTCTGGATAAAGTATAATCTCAATGTAGCCTTGACTTGCATTCCCCTGATAGCTAATAAATTTTGAACATTTTTGTATATACTTATTGGCCATTCATATTTCTTTTGATAGTGTCTGTTCAGTTTATTTGTCCACTTACTGATTGGGTTATTTGTTTTTTGAATTTTTTTCCTTAGTGTTACTTTTCTGAGTTCTTTATATGTTCTGGATAATAATCCTTTGTCTGAGAAGCAGATGGCAAAGATTTTGTCCTGTTCTGTAGGCTGTTTCTCCACTCTGATTTCTTCTGATGGTTTTGCCATGCATCAGCTTTTAATTTGGTGCAATCTCGTTTATCAATTCTTGCTGTCATTTCCTGGGCCTTTGGAGTTCTACTCAAGGAGCCATTGCTTGTATCTATGTGTTGAATATTTCCCCTATGTTTTCTTCTAGCAGTTTCAAACTTCAGGTCTTATATTTGGGTCTTTGATCTATTTTGAATTTATTTGTGTACAGAGTGAGAAATAGGGATCTAGTTTTACTCTATATATGGATAGCCAGTTTTCCAAGCACTATTTGTTAAAGAGACTGCCTTTTCTCCTGTGTATGTTTTTGGTACTTTTATCCAGACTCTGTGTCTTCAGTTCCATTGGTCTGCATGTCTGTTCTCATGCCAGCACCATGCCATTTTTGTTACTGTGGTTCTGTAGTATATTTTGAAGTATTGTGATGCCCCCAGGCATTGCTCTTTTTGCTCAGGACTGGCATGTATAAGTTTTTGTAAGTCCGTGTGTTTTTATTTCTCTTGGGTGTTTACCTCATTAGTTGCGACATCATATGGTAACTTTCATGATATGTTTAACATATTGAAGAACTGTTTTCTTAAGTAGCTATACAATTTAACATTCCCATCAGTAATGAATGATTAAGTTCTACACACCCTTGCTGACACCTGTTATTTCTGTCTTTTTATATTCTAGCTATTCTCATAGTAAAAGTAATAGAATTTTTTTCTTAATAGCAGGAAGATTAAGAGCTTGAAGAGAATAAAGAGAGAGGACCCAACAGCTCCAAGGCCACAAAGATAATAACTATTGGGAATTTAAGAATGAATTGTTGTAAACTGGGTGAAATTCTCAGTACATTCATTTTTCCCTGATGCTTTTATGAGTGGAGCATCTTATTTGGTTTGAACTGAAAGAAAGATAAAACATCCAACAAATAAATTATCTTAAAAGTATACAATTTGTATTATAGAAAGTCAACCCACATGAAATAAATATTGAAAATTTGTTTACATGATATCAGTTTGAAGAGATTCCACATGATTAGCTTGCTCATCACTTCATCTCTAGCCTAACTCTGTTAAGCTTTACTGAACCCATAGAAATAACCTTTTTGCGGGGTGAGTGGGGACTAGAAATTTAACTCAGAAGTGCTTTACCACTAAGCTACATCCTTTGCCCTTCATATATATTTTTTAAAATTCTGAGACCTATAGTTTCACTAAGTTGTTTAGGGCCTAAGTTGCTGAGGCTGGCCTCAAACTTGCAATCCTCCTGTTTCAGCCTCCCCGGTTGCTACTGTGCCCATCTAGAAACAACCTTTTGTACTGGGTCTATGAATAATTTGAGATCCTGAAGGGAGAAAAGGAGGACATGTGAAATAGGCTTAAATAACTTTAGTCTTGCTGGTCTAACTCAGGTGATACCAGATCCATTTAGATGTCACTTACAGCTGAGCATTTAATCAATAATACCTAGGGAAAAAACAACTGGCACCAATGTGATTTCTGTCAAAATTATACATTAACTGTACTTTGGCCACTTAATAAAGCACTGGACTTATGGAGAAAGCCACACCTTACTAGTTGGGCCTTTGCCAGTATTGTTCAAGATTAGTGTGTTATCTTGTGGGAGGCTCCCCTTCCTAAAGCACAAATTTATAACATCAAAATATGTTAGTCTACTTTGTACTTATATTTTTATGCAGTTTATTCAGCTGTTAAAAGCAGGTGTCTAAGATCGAGCCTAGATTCAGTGCTCCCAATTTTGACATTAGGTAAGATTTTTCACACATTTTTATTCATGCCACCTGCCCCACTGACAAGCATCCAGCACCCTATAAATATCCACAAAATAAATCTGCTGTGCTACTGTGTGGGTGTCATTGAGAGTCGTTTCTGGTTGTAAGACTAAAAGGATCACCTGCTTGATGGTTCTTTCTGCAGGTCTTTGCTCTTGCAGAAGAGGTACAGTGTAAATATCAGGTAATTGAGCAATAAATACACCTCTGTATCTTGCAGAGTCTAATCAGAATGATAAGATTTGTAGTTCCATTAATAATGTTTAAGGACAGACTGTCATTTATTAATTTTTATTAGTCACTTTATCATGCTCCCCTTTGAGAATGTATGTGAGGCCTTTGAGAACCTTGTCGTGGTCACAGGTTACCAGAGATTTGTAAAGGTGTAACTTCACCTTTTGCCCAGGAAAATGCTGGTTCCATTAAACTAAAGCTGTAATTAAGTTGTCTCCATCAGCTTCTCTTCACTTTAGAGAGGCAATTCTGTTCCTGGAGAGTGACTGCAGAAGTCAAACCCAGTCTGATCCAGTGGAGCTGACATTTCAGACACTCCTCCCCACCCCCACCTTCTAGTGTAAATGCATATTTAGAAAGAAAGATAATTCATTCTTTGCTTACTCTCATGTAAAACATTTTGTGCACATTCTTGTAGGCTTTTATTAAAACGTCTCCCCTCACAAACCTCCCAGAATTTAAACAGCTACGGTTTGTCAAAAATGAATTAAGATTCCCACCTCCCACTACTCAACAATTTTCTTGTTTATTGATTCAGATAACATTGCTTAAAGTGTTTTGTGTGTGAGAACATAGTGTTAGGTGCCCTGTAATAATGATCATTTCTCCTTAAGGCTGATTACAAGTATAACACAACCTCATGCCCATTGGACAACAGAGGCCTGTGGAAAGCACTGGGACAAATGTCACAGAGTTAGGTTCTGTCCTGCTTTGTGTGCTGTGATATAGGTGCACCATTGTTGCTCAGGATCACAATCTTTTGTTAATGAGAGCAAATGTTTGTTACATGGTTCAGTGTTTGCCCTTCCCCTGGAACAAAAAGTATTTATGGTCTTTATAAGTGCTGAGTAGATTTCTCTGTATACTTCGTACACTGTGCTAATTATATGTTATATTTTCAATTGAGGAATGGGTCAAATTTAATGAAAACTCTCAGAAAAAACTTGAATAATTTGAAGGGGTACTTTGCACTAATGGGAAAAGGTAGTTCTTGGCCTAGAAAAAGATGGATGTTAAAGAAAATGGTGACTATTTCAATTATGAACCATTATTCCCATCTGCAAAATTTTCTTAAAACTTGTGGATTTATGAACTATATTATATTGTTCTCATTTTTATTCCAGTTGAATTTTAGAAATAACTGCAAATTTATAACATCAAAATATGTTAGTACATTTGCATGGTACATTTTGCTTTTATTTCTGAGGCTCTGTGCCTTTTTTTTTTTTTAAGTCAGGGTCTTGGTGTGTTGCCTGGGCTGGCCTGAACCCCCTGGAACTCCAGCAATCCTCTCTACCTTAGCTCCCAGAGTAGCTGGGTCTACAATCAGGCCCCACCAGCCCATCTTTAAAAGCAACTGTTCTTATCATTTAAGTACTGTTTGAATCCAATGACCGCCTCCCAGGTAGTTCTATAATTGGACTAATTGTTACATATTTCCTTAACATAAATTGAGAGATATAGCTCACTTTATTCCTATGCTAGTTTGTCTTACTGTATCTTAGAAGTGTGTATTATTCTATTAAAAGTATTTCTTGATCATCACATTTTTTTTCAGAATTTCTTTATCAGATCATTAGAGCTATACATAACAGTTGGGTTCATTTTAACAAAATCATTTTAACAAAAATATGTAAATGCATATTTAGAAAGAAAGATAATTCATCTTTTGCTTACTCTCATGTAAAACATTTTGTGCACATTCTTGTAGGCTTTTATTAAAACTTCTCCCCTCACAAACCTCCCAGAATTTAAACAGTTACGGTTTGTCAAAAATGAATTAACATTCCCATTAAATTAAATGTATGGAATTTGATTTACTCCGTTTTACTCCCTAGTGCTCCCCATTTCCCTTTCCTCTTCCCTCCTCTTATTGGCCTTCCTCTACTTAACTGTTGATCATCACTTTTTATATGCAAGGCATTAAAGGCATTTAAAAGATGGTTAAAACTCAACTTCTGACTCTGAGAGAGCTTGCATATGCCAGTTTGTGGATTTTTAACTTTACATACATTCAATACATTCTCAATCATACCTTTCTAACAATCTTATTTAAAATCGTAGTTGGCAAGTTCCCTGAGGATAAAGATCTCTGCTTTGTTTACTGATGTATCCAAAATGTTTAGAATGACACCTGGCACAGAGTTAGTCACTCCATAAACATTTGCAGAATGATTGACTATTTTATACATGTATTTTTCACATATAAAGCAAGCATTTTTCATATAATAAACTGGATACATTCCAGCTATATCCAGAATTCACCCTCATCTTACATCTCACATGATCAGGCTGTCCGGGCACCAGCCTTTCTTCTCTGAACTGACTATCCTTCCTTTACTAGTCTCCCAGGGTCAGAACAAGGTCCTCCAGTCTAGACGCAGCACAGCAATTGAAGTGGTTCTTTACCTCAGATGATGTCTCTTCATATCCCAAAACTCTTACTGGGGGGGGGGGGGGGTGAGGTGAAGAAAAAGAAAAGGACAATGGCTCCTGATCAGACTAGTGATCTGCCCTTCATCTCATCATCTCCTGACCTCATTCCCCATTATTCTCCCCATCCACTTCTGCTTGGCCCCAGGCCTAAGACTTCCACCTCAGGGCCTTGGCACTTCCTCTGCAGAGAATATACTTTCCCATTTCCATGAACTTTGCTTAAGTGTCCTGATATTAATAGGGCGTCCCTAACCATGGTGAATGAAATAACATCTCCCCTTTCCTCATCACTCTGCTTTACTCCCTTTTATTCTGCGGTGTGTTTCTTCATAGCACTTAATTTATCATTTTGCATATATATTTTAAATTTATTTGATTGTCTATTTCCACATCAATTAGAATAAGTTTCATAAATGTATGGATTTTGCTTTGTGCAGTGCTATATCCTTGCTATTAGAGAATGTCAGACACAGAAAGATAAATATCACCTATAACGTACAATAAATTTATATTATGGGTAAAGGTACATAAAAATAAAATCATTCCTAACTCTTTTTTATAATGTGAGACCTTGAGGGGAGACATTGTATTTACCAATATGAATACAAGAATATGAATAAATGAAGCAACGTTTAAATATGAGCAATTTAAAAAACAACACATGCAATAACAATTAATGGTTGAACATTCTTTTATTTTATTTTATTTTTGTACTGGGGATTGAACCCAGGGGCACTCAATCACTGAGCCACATCCCTAGCCCTATTTCGTATTTTATTTAGAGACAGGGTCTCACTGAATTGCTTAGTGCCTCCACATTGCTGAGGCTGGCTTTTGAACTCATGATCCTCCTGCCTCAGCCTCCCAAGCAGCTGGGATTACAGGCATGCACCGCCTCACCCAGAAGGTTGAATATTCTTAATCCCAAATCTGAAATGGTCCAAAACCCCAAAATTTTTTGAGTACCTATGTGATACCACAGTAGAAAATTCCACATGTGACCTCTTGTGTTGAAATGCAAGTGTACTAAAAATATTGTGTGAAATTACCTTCAGGCTATATGTATAAGGTATGTACGAGAATATCATGCTTAGACTTGGGTCCCGTTTTCAAAATATCGTCTTGTGTTATGCAAATATTTAAAAATCTGAAATAAAGAAGACTTCTCGTCCAAAGCATTTTGGATAAGGAATGCTCGACCTGTATTATGAATTTTGTTTCTTGCACACATCAGAAGGCTTCTTCTTAATAGTCACATTTATACTGTTATGGCTTCACTCCTGCTATGCTAAGCATTCCATGAGCCTTCCCTGAAGGTGCTGAGCAACTGTTGTTCTCAGATATAGGAAATCTGGTCTGTAGGACTCTGGCAGGCTGGCAGCAATGGTGTTATTTATCAGGTATTTCTGGAAACAGAACAAATTATAGATTCTCAGTATGTTAGCACATAATTAGTCAGTATGAAAAGAGGTGAGGAGAGATGTCATGCTAATAAATTAAGGTCTTTACTGTCAATATATCTGAACAAGGATTGGGAAGGTATATTTGAACTATTTAAGGTTTAAGTGTGGAAGTGCTGCTGTCAAAGCTGCTACTGTAGAGGATACTCACACCCTTGCCTAGCAAGGGAATCCGTGAATCTGTCTTCCATCATAGAAAATGGAATTGCATTGGGGGAGAAGGAAATAGTTATAAGGTGATTCTTTATCAGTTACTTTTGCCTTTTGAGAACATACTTAATGATTCTTGCATTCGTGCCATGTGTTATTTTGTTAAGCGTATAACTCTTTAAATATATGTTTCCCTTCCCATTACTTGTCAAATTTATTTCCTGGTAAATTTATTATATTTAAGAAATTGAAAGTAAATAATAAAAGTGCTGATTCTTTTTCAAAGATGTTATTATCATAAGTTGGTAACTATTTTGAATATTATTCTATTTGATCCAGTGTCTTCACACGCTGCCTGTCTTAGGGTTTGAGGTTTCATCTCAAAGCCAGAGGCCTGGAACCCTGTTGTTTGTCTCCTTAAATGCTGAGACTTGGACCAGAGTTTTAAACAGAGAAACGAACTAGACTAATTTTGAATTAGTCCCCATTAAAAAAAAAAGAGAAAGGGTAAAATAGGTTCATATTTGTTTAATTTTATAATATAAACATGAGAAAAGGGTGTCATCAGTTAGTTTTTAATTACTCCAAAGTTAATTATTTTCATTTCTTTTTTTAAATTTTTTTTTTTTTAGTTGTAGATGAACACAATATCTTTATTTATTTTTCTGGGATGCTGAGATTCGAACCCAGTGCTTCATGCATGCAAGGCAAGTGATCTACCACTGAGCTACTACAACCCAGTCCCAAATATTTTAATTTCTCATATATCCCTGCTACTTAAAAATATAGTGCAATGGGGATTAACATCGTCACAAGCAGTACCACCTTGGTCATCTAGGTAGTAAGTAGTAGGTAGTAGGTAGCAGAACCAAGGTCCTCATGCAGGAAGTTCCCGAGCTTGCCCTCAGATCCTGTGCAGCCACTCACTATCCCTTTCTGCATGTGACATTCTGTGTGTTTTCACTTTGTCAGTGGCATTATGTTAGGCACATGTTTTGTAGCTAATCTTTCTTTGGATCTGTTTGCCTCACTGTTCAGTTTTATAGTCACTTGATTGGCTAAAACTGACCAGTCTACAGAATTCAATCTGTGTATTAATTTATATGAATTAAACTTTTGTTCTTTTAGATGCCTATTAAAGGGGTAGATTTGGATTATCCCCCTGAACTATTTGTTATAAAAGATTTGTATTTTCCTCTGACAGAAACCAGAACATAATGGTACACATTAGCAACTTTACTGTATATAAGTATTGGCGAAACAAATCCCCAAAATTAAGGGAAACTTTTCATCTGCCTCCTGTGACTTTTGACACATCATCAGACACTTTGGTTTGATGCAAGATTATTAGACTTTTGTATGAGAGTTGCATATTGAATTCTGAATGGTAGTAATCCCCTTTTTTTGCCATGGGGGATATGTTCCAAGACCCCCAGAGGATGCCTGAAACCACAAATGGTACCAGCCACAGTTAGTACTGTTTTTTCTATCCATAAACACCTATGACGCAATATAATGTATAAATTACGCACAGTAAGAAATTAACAACATTAATTATAAAGTGTCATAACAATACAGTATGATCAAATTTCTTTAGAACTTATTAATTATTTCTGTAATTTTTATGTAATATTTTCAGATCACAATTGTGGTATTTGCAGTCACAAAAGGTGAAATCTCCAATAAAGGGGACTAGTATTTATGGCACATTAAATATTAAAGAGTCATCCATTCTCATACTTCTTAGAGATTGGTGACAGACTTTATTCAGTACAGTAACTACTGCATTGGGGTTTTGCAGAAGGAAGGATCGGAATCAACTTGGAATGTGACAGTGAAAAGTGGGAATTTTATAGCCAAGGAGCAAATGTGGAGTGAGGACAGTTGGTGAATAGAAAATCACTAAGAGGAAGCATCTGGGGTAAGAAGTGATTGTGGTTAAACCTGCCTAATTAGAATCTTGTTGAAGGCAACAACATAGTCACACACCATCTGAGGATGGTGGGAGATGAGTTAGTTGCTTGGATATCAGAGTGACTGAATATTTAGGATGAGAGATTCTTGCTAAGGTTCTTGAGGACGTATCCAATGTGGGTTTAGTTGAAAAAGAGCTCAGAGAAGACTGACTCGAGTTTGTTCAAGGAGGAAAACTGTCAAGATTACAAAACTACATAAAAATTATGTTTCCTTCAGTTTTCATCACAGTAGCTGATCAATAAGTTTAGTGTCTCTTGTGACAATCCAGCAAGATCTAATTCTTTTTTTGTACAAACTCAAAGACATTTATCAACTGAAAAATTTTACTATGGAATAAAAATCTAACCAATATTTTCGTATTGGGGAAAAACCCAAAAAATTGAAATACAAATCCATTTTATACACTAAGTAAAACTTGTGATGTTCAGAATTTCTTGAATAAATTAGTAATTCTTTAACGGGAAAAAATAAATAAATAAAGAGCTGGGGTGTCTTGCTCCATGGTAGAGTGCTTACCAAGCATGCACAACACACAAGATTCCTCCAGCAGTGCAAAAAAAATTTTTTTAAATTTTAAAAACTTTAATAACATCAAATGCTCAAGGCCTATATTAGTCTCTAGGGAATTTTTTTCTGAATAAAAGGTTTGGATTTATTATATCTGTATGCTTTTGTTGCCTGTGAAATATACTTGAGAACATTTTTTTATTCTTTTTTTTTTTCCAGATGGCAGATGTGATGCTCAGGAACACAGTTTAAGAGATTTAATAAGAGAGCTTCCAGACACCCACTACTGCCTCCTCAAGTACCTCTGCCAGTTCTTGACAAAAGTGGCCAAGCATCACCTGCAGAATCGCATGAATGTTCACAATCTCGCCACTGTGTTCGGTCCAAACTTCTTTCAGTAAGTTAGTGGGGTTTTGCTGTTAATATCTTCATATTCCATTTTTTTTGCTTGCTACTTTGTGAAATTACTGGGATGTAGGAAGCATATGTTTATCTGAAAAGTCAACCTGTTTATACTGGAGAAGTCCCATTGATTTGGGGCATTTTAGCCTTGTTTTTGAAGAAATCAGGTGAATATGCCTTCTGACGAAACCCTAACTTGCAAAACAAATCCAAATAACTATTTAAAATTCTGGGGATAAGTTTTATATACTCTAAAAAGGGCATTTAAAAAATTCATAATATGAAATGTCAATTAGCAGAAAGGGAAGGAGTGTGGTATAGCAATCATTTTAATATTGATGAAGTTCAAATTATTGCTAATGATGGCAAATTATGAGCAGAATGTCAGTGTCAGAAAATGTAACCCCAGCTTCATCTATTTTTCTGAATTTAATTTTCTAGAAATCAAACTAGACTATAAATAAACTTGTCAGCTTTGATAAGTGCTGTATCACTGGCCACAAGAACTTCTGTAAAGCTTTGTTTTACTTTCCATTATTCCTTAAAGCTTTCTAATTGTTGATATATGAAACATGATCTTTGCAATCTAGAAGTCATTTACTCTTCTATTAATCGCCTCTGATATCAAATACATTCCTTCTAGTGTTTCTTCTAGAGAAAGAGAACACTCGCACTCTCTGAAGATTTTTTTAATAGAGCATCTACTTCTCCACTCCATTAAACTCCATTAATCTTCAGGCTCATTCAGCTGCCCAGAGCTAGTAGTATTACAGGCCTCCCAATGTCTAAATATAGACTGTGGCTTAGATCATAGATCCTGGCCTGTCACTGCCTTATTTGGAGAGAAGGTCTACCTTGATAATTATCCTGTTTGTGATTTTAAAGCTGTTAACTTTTAAGTAATGGTGTTTCATAGGATATGTTAGGGTCTCATGAATAAATACCTCAAACACTGGTTCACCTGATTTCTCATCTTATTCCAGAGCTCTGTGGTAGTAAAGAGTATTTGTTCTTTTAACTCCTTTCTGTTAGTAAATCTTTGGTGATCTACATGTGAGAAATAAAGGTGTAAGTAGAAAACGATTCACTGATTTTGAAACCCTAGGTTCTTGTATATGTAAAAATGAATTTTAAGTAGAATGCTTATTTAATGAGCACTAAACACAGATTCATACATCACTGCTGATTTATAAATTTGGCTGGATTTGGAATTTCTGGTAACTTGTTCTAATTTATCAATCAAAAAATCAATAAGTAAGTTTTTATTGTATGTTCTAATTACTATGATTTTACTTTTTACTATGATAAAATTGCACAACATAAAATTTACCATTTTTAAGGATAAAGTTTAGTGATATTAAGTACATTCACATTGTTTGATCTACTAAATAGCATGTATTTTTAAATTTATGGATACAGAAATCTGTGCAAGGGACTTTCATCATTGAAATATAGTTATAACAGGTAGTATTTATTGAGCACTTACCAAGTATTTTACTTTCTCATTAAACTGATTGATTTCTAAAGAGAAGGACATGATTTAGTTTGTGCTTCAAGCTCTTCTATCTAGGCCAAGGAAAAGCAGACACTTCAACTCCAGTGACCACAGTTAATCCACAAATGTTAAAAAGATTATTAGTGAACCATAATGTTACAAAGATTGTAAACGAAAACTGTCCATTCAGAGATAATTCTTTCAATATGAATTACTAAAAAACAAAACAAAGGAAAGGATATTTGCAACCATGTTCATAAGGGAAAATAGTTTTATTTCTGTTCTAAAGATGGGGTCTTACTATGTTGCTTAACCTAGTCTTGAACTCTCAGACTCAAGGGATCCCCTTGCCTTAGGCTCCCAAGTAGTTAGCACTGCAGGTATGTGCTACTGCACCCAGATAACAATAGTTTGTGTGGTATTTGATGTAAGCCAGGCACAGAACAGTTACACCTTTGCTCATTTAATTTTACATTTTATTGATTGATTGATCAATTGATTGATTTTAGTGCTGGGGTTCAAACCCAGAGCCTTGCACTGCAAGATAAGTACTCTATCACCGAAATACATCACTATTCCCTAATTTTATTTTTAATTTTTTAAATATGTTTTGTTTCCAATTGTAATTGTACATATATTTCATTGAGTGTGTACAATCTGCATTGATTAGATCAGGGTAACTGACATCTCTGTCACTTCAGATATTTATCATTTCTTTACGTTGGGAACATTTAAAATCCTGTCTAATAATGATTTGAAGTATTCAATTAATTATTGTCAAAGACAGTTATCCTAAGATGCTATAGAACATCAGAGGTGATTCCTCCTATTTAACTGCATCCCTTTACCCATTAACCATTTCTCTAGATACCCCTTCCTCCACAACCTTCCCAGGCTCCAGTAACCACTCTTCTGTTCTCTCTTTGAGATCAACATTTTAGCTTTCACACATAAGTGAGAATATGTAATATTTCCTAACTTATTTTACCTAATATCATGTCCTGCAATTTCATATTTCAGTAAAGGGCAGAATTTCTTTCCTTTTTATGGCTGTATTGCTGATTCCATTGTGTATATATGCCACATTTTCTTCATTCATACATTGATGAACATCTAGGCCAATTCCATATCTTGGGAATAGTGCTGCAATTAACAGGAGAGTGCAAGTGTTTCTTTGAAGTGTTGATTTTATTCATTTGGATATATACCAAAAGTAGGATGGCTAGATCATTTGGGAGTCCTATCTTTCATTTTTTGAGGAACCTCCATACTCTTCCATAGGTGGTTGACTATTTGCATTCACACTAACAGTTTGAAACTAAGAGTTTCTCTTTCTCCATATCCTCACCAGCATTTGTTATTTTTGGTAATATTTTTTTAACTGGGGTGAAATGATATTTGAGTTTTTGATTTGCATTTCTCTAATGGTTAGTGATGTTGAGCATTTTTTTCAAATACTTGCCTGCCATTTATATATCTTCTTTTAATAAATATCTATTCAAGTCATTTGCCCATTTTTGAATCAGATTATTTGTGTTTTTGCTGTTGAATTATTTGAGTTCCTTATGTGTTCTGGAAATTAATCCCTTTTTAGATGAATTTGAAAATATTTTTTCATATTCTATAAGTCATCCCTTCTTGCTCTCTCTCTCCCCCTCATCCATCCATACATCCCTCCCTCCCTCCCTCCCTCCCTTCCTCTCTATTTCCCTTTGGTACAGAGGATGAAACCCAGGGGAACTTAAGCTTTATCCCTAGGCCTTTTTAAATTTTTTTATTTTGAGACAGAGCCTTCCTAAGTTGCTGAGGCTGGGCTGGAGCTTGAAATATTCCTTCTCAGTCTTCCCAGTTGCTGGGAATACAGTCATGTGCCACTGTGCTTGGCATCTCTTCACCTTCTTGATTGTTTCCTTTTGCTGTGCAGAAGCTTTTTAGTTTAATGTAATCCCAATAATCAATTTTTGCATTTGCTACCTCTGTTTTTGGTGTCATATCCAAAATTTTTTTTACCTAGACCAACGTCCAGTGTTTCTTTGCATATGGATATACAGTTTTCCCAGCACAATTCAGTGAAGAAATTTTTCTTTCTGCAATGCATGTTCTTTCTATCTTTGTTAGAAACAATTGGCTGTACATCCTTGGATTTATTTCTGGATTTTCTAGTCTGTTCCATCGATCTATGTGTCTGTTTCTATACCAGGTACCGTAGCTTTGTAGTGTATTTTGAGGTTGGGTATTATAATGCCTCCAACGTTGGTTCCTTTTTCTCAGAATTGCTTTGGGTATTTGGGGTCTTCTGTGGTTCTCTCAATTTTAATAATTCTATTAAGAATGTCACTGGTATTTTGATAGGAATGGCGTTGAATTTGTAGATCAATTTGAGTGTGTACATTTTGACAAAGGAAAGTTCTTCCAATCTATAAACACAAGATGTCTTTCTGGTTTTTGTTTTTGTTTTTTGTTTTGTATCCTCTTCAATTTTACTGGAGTTTTATAATTTTCATTATAGAAATCAATCACTTCCTTGGTTTAATCTATTTCTAGGTGTTTTTGAGTTGTTTTAAATATTGTGGATGGGACTGGTTTCTTGATTTCCTTCTCAGAAATATTATTATAGGCATATACAAAAAGCTACCTTTTTGTATATTAATATTGTATCCCTGCAACCTTACTATATTTATTTATCAGTTCTGACAGTTTCTTGGGTCTTTTGTTTTTTCTATGTATAAAATAATGTCATCTGCTAACAGAGATGATTTGATTTCCTTCTTTTCTATTTGTATGTCTTTTATTCCTTTTTGTTCATTTGGGGCATGTGTGTATGTGTATGTAGTCCTGGGTTCAATCCCAGGAGGCCAGTGCTCTGTCACTAAGATACATCCAGCCATCTTTTATTTCTTTCTCTTGCCTAATTGCAGAGAATTGTTGAATAAGAGTGGTGGAAATGATACTGCTTTTGCTGTATCTCAATGCTTGTGATATGTTGTGTTTTCATTTTCATTTGTTTCAAGAAAATTCTTATTTTCCCTTGGAATTTCTTCCTAAACCCATTGGTGACTCTCAAGAGGATGTTGTTTAATGTCCATGTATTTCTACAATGTCTTAAGTTCTTGTTGTTGATATCTAGTTTTATTTTCTTTTCTTGTTCCTTATCTTAGCAGAAATCCTTTCAGCTTTTTTCCATTCAGTATGTTGGTGACTGTGGGTTTGTCATGCAGAACCTCATTGTGTTGAGGTATGTTCTTTCTATACCTAAGTTTTCATGAAGGGTTAGTAGATTTCACTGAATGCTTTTTCTGAATCTTCTGAGATGATCATATGACTTTTGTCCTTTCTGTTTGGTGATATATGTTTGTCAATTGGCTCATGTTGAGCCATCCTTGTACCCACTGGATAAATGTAACTTGATCATAGTATATAATCTTTTTTACATGCTGTTAGATTCAATTTGCTGTATTTTATTGGGAATATATGCTTCTATGTTCACCAGCGAAAATGGTCTGTAATTTTATTGTTGTGTCTGTGTCTGGTTTGGGTATCAGTGCAATGTTGGTTTCTAGAATGAGTCTGAAAAGATTCCCTCCCTTTAGTTATATGGGATACTCTGGGAAGAGAGTTTTTCTGTAAAGTTTTTATAAAATTTAGTGGTGAAGCCCTCTGGTCCTAAATTTTTCTTTATTGGGAGAATTTTTCTTACTAATTTGATCTCGTTATTTGTTACTAGTCTATTCTGATTTTCTTTATCCTCAAGGTAGATCAATTTTGGTAGATTATATGTGCCCAGAAGTTTATCCATTTCTTCTAAGTTTTCTAATTTGTCAGTGTATCATTGATTATAAGTCCTTAATGATCTTTTGTCTTTTGATGATATCAGTTATAATATCTCCTTTTTCATTTCTGATTTCATTTATATGGATCTTTTTATTTTTCTTGATTAGTTTGGCTAAAGCACTTTTCATTTTATTTCTTAAAAGCAACTGATTTGTTTGTTTGTTTTGGTCTGTTATTATTTCTACTGCAATCTTTGTTATTTCTTTCTTAACAATAATTTTGGTTTTGGTTTATTCTGGCCTTTCTCGTTTTTTTTAGTTGCATCATTAGGTTGTTCATTTGAATTTTTTAAATGTAAGTAGTTATTCTGAATTTCCCTCTAATACTGCTTTTGCTGTAACTCAATGCTTGTGATATGTTGTGTTTTCATTTTCATTTGTTTCAAGAAAATTCTTATTTTCCCTTGGAATTTCTTCCTAAACCCATTGGTGACTCTCAAGAGGATGTTGTTTAATGTCCATGTATTTCTACAATGTCTTAAGTTCTTGTTGTTGATATCTAGTTTTATTCCATTGTGGTCAGAGAATATTTATGCTATGGTTTCAGTTTTTTGATGTTGAGACTTGTTTTGAGGCTTAACAGTCAGTTATCCTGGAGAATGTTCTATGTGCTGATGAGAAGAGCATGTATTCTGCAGCTCTGGGATGGAGTGTCGTGTGCATGTCTGTTGAGTCCATTGGGTCTGCAGTATAGTTTAATGTTTCTTTGTTGATCTGTCCACTGATGAAAGTGGGGTGTTGTATTCATCAACTACTATTGCATTAAAGTTTCTCTTTCCTTTTAATAATATGATAATATTTGCTTTATGTAATAATATGATAATATTTGCTTTATGTAATTGAGCACTGTGGAGTTGTGTGCATCTATATTTACAATTGTTATTTCCTTTTGTTCCATTAATCCCTTTATTGTTATAGAGTGACCTTCTTCATCTCTTTGCACAGTTTTTAACTTAAAAGTCTATTTATCTGACATAAATATAGCTACTCATGCTTGCTTTTGGTTTTTGTTCATGTGGCATATCCTTTCCCATCCCTTTACTTTCAGCACGTGTGTCTTTATTAATGAGATAAGTGTTTAGTAGGAATCATATCATTGAGTCTTTTTCTTAATTTATTCAGCTGATCTATAACTTTTAATTTGATAATTTAGTCCTTTTAAATTCAACATTACTGCTGATAAATAAAGAAAGATGTATTCTTCTTGCTTTTTTAGTTGTTTTATATATGCTATTTCTTTCTTCCTCTCTTGCTGTTCCCCTTTATGGTTCGGAGTTTTCTGCATAGACCAGGTTTGATCCTCTCATTTTCTCTGCAGTGCATCTGAGCTAGTGAGTTTCATCCTTTTGTATGTTCTTCACGTGGAAGTTACCAGTCTTCTGCTTCTAGGGTAGGAACCCTGCAATGTTTCTTGTGGGCCTCTCTGGTGGGGGAGAATGTCCTCAGGTTTTTCTTGTCCTAGAAAGACTTGATTTCATTTTCATTTCTGAAGAATAGTTTTTCTGAGCATAACATCCTTGGTTGATAGTTTCTTTTCTTTACGTATTTTGAATAGATCATCTCATTTCTCTCCTGATCTCCTCTCTATTGAGAAATCTGATGTTTGTCTCATGGAGATTTCTTTCTTTTTTTAAAATATTTTTTTAGTTGTAGTTGGACACAATACCTTTATTTAATTTATTTATTTTTATGTGATGCTGAGGATCGAACCCAGGGCTTCACACACGCAAGGCAAATGTTCTGCCACTGAGCCACAACCCCAGCCCTTCGTGGAGATTTCTCATATGTGACAGAATGCTTTTTTCTTGCTGTTTTTTGAATTCTCTCTTTGTCTTGTACTTTTGACAGTTTGATTATAATGTGCCTTGGAGAAGATCTTTTTTTGCTTGTATCAATTAGGGGTTCTTTGAGCTTCCTGGACCTTGAAGTCCCTGTTTTTCCCATAATTTGAAGAGTTTTCTGCAATCATTTTGTTGAATAAGTTTTACATTGCCTTCTCTCTTCACTTTTCTTCTGGAATACCCATAATATGAAAATTTGTTTGCTTAATTATGTCCCAAGAATCTCAAAAGCTTTTTTCATTCTCTAATGTGTTTTTACCTGTTTGTTTCACAGGGTTATTTCAAAAGACTTATCTTCAAACTCAGAAATTATTTCTTGTACCTGATCAATTCTGTGGTGGAGGCTCGTAACTGGATTTTTAAATTTAATTTATTGAATTCTTTTGGCGGGGGGTTCTGGGGATTGAACTCAGGGGCACTCCACCACTGAGCCACATCCACAGCACTATTTTGTATTTTATTTAGAGACGGGATCTCACTGAGTTGCTTAGCTCCTTGCTTTTGCTGAGGCTGGCTTTGCAATCCTCCTGCTTCAGCCTCCCGAGCTGCCGGGATTACAGGCATGCGCCACCATGCCTGGCACTTTTATTGAATTCTTTAACTCCAGAAGTTTTGTTTGGTTCTATTTTATGAGCTGTATCTGTGAAATTTCTCTCTCATTTCATGAATTGTCTTTCTAATTCCATTGAATTACGTGTCTGTATTTCTTGTATCATTGAGTTTCCTCAAAATCATTGTTTTATATTTTTCAGCCAATTTTTCAGTTTTATTTTCTGTGGAGTCTGTTGTTAAGAGTTATTGTGTTTCCTTGGAGGCATCCTGTTACCTTGTTTATTTCATGCTGCTCGTTTATCTATGTTGGTATTTGTGTATCTGGCAGACCAATTGCCTCTGACAATTTACTGGGTGGCTTTAATAGCACAGTACTTTCTCCTGGCAATGTGTCCTAGGATGTTAATTGGATAGGCTGTGTAGGCTTTGGCTCCAGGTAGGTGCTGTAGTGTCTGTGTAGCTTCTTGAGCTGTAATCCAGGCTGGCAATGTCCCAGTGGTCTAGGCTGCAGAGGTTGGGGAGTGCACCTCCATCTGAGATACAACTCCCTTAAGCAAGCTGGTTTCCTGACAGCTCTGGTTTTTGTGCACCTGGCTGCAGGTGTGGGGCATGTCAGTTTCAGTGGCTTCTATGTAGGAAGAGCCACCCTATTCTGCCCAAGTGGGTAGAGTTTACTGCATCCAGTAGCCAATTAGAGTGCCTATCAGTATCTAGGTGCTGTGTGGAGGCCAGGTGACAGGCGTAGCCCAGATAGGTCACCTTTAGTGTCTGAGTGCTACATGTGTGACTTTACAGGGCCTCTGTGGCTGACCTGCTCAGCAAGTTCTGCCCAGCTGTCAAGGTAGGTGGACAGGCCTCGGTATCTGCTGCTCAGGACTGTGGTGGGCTGAACTTCTGAGAATAGACTGCTCAACTGCTTCTTAAGGCCATTGGAGAGTTGATGGAGCCATTTGGTTGCTTTCTGGGGGCCTCAGCAAGCAAAGACATTCAGGAAAAGCTGCCTGGCTGCTTCTCTGGCTGAGGGTGGGAAGGCAGGACCACTTGGCTACTTTCAGCACAGCAGAAGAGTGGGTAGGGTCACCTATTAATCTGGACCTCATCAGAGGGGACCCCTGAAGATGGACTGCCCAGGTGATTCCTGGGGCTGTGGGTGGAGGACAGGGCTACCTGGCTAGTTTGCAGGGATGGGGGCAACTGCCTGCCTGCTTCATAGGAACCTGGATAGGCAGGTCTCAAGACGATATTGTACAGCAAGAGCCTTTAGGAGGGCACAGTCTGGGCTAGTTCCTTCTCTGGGGCAAACTAATGGTGCAGTAACTTGGCAGCTCCACAGACTGGGCTTAAGGTCTGTGAGGATTGCAGGCTTATCCAGCAGCACATGCTTCAGGCATTCAGGATGTGAGTGGGGACCCTGGGTTTCTCCTGCTTACCCTTTCCCTGCCTGCTCATTGAATTTTAAATGTGTGTCTATTTGCCAAAATTTTGAATATTTGATATTCTGAAACTAACTAGAAAGGTTTTCATAATTTTCTATACTTTGTGACCATTGATGATTTATGCTCTATTGCTTAAGCTGTCTACATCTGAAAAATTTTGAAGGAGAACATTCTGATAGCTTTTCAACTTCTTCCATGAATTTTGTAATCACTTTTTTCCCAGTACTGAGGATTGAACCCAGGGCCTTGCATATGCTAGGCAACCTCTGTACCTCTAAACTACATACCCAGCTCCCAGATTTTGGTCAATTCAGGCTTTTTAACTATTGCTTATGCTAATTTTAATAATTTGGAAATTCCATCTACTCAGATCACCCATTTCACTTAGTTTTGGAAATGTATGTAATACAAAGTTATATAAAAATTATTTTAAAATTTAAAATTTCCTTATCTGTTATAATAATATCTTTTCTCCCTTTTCTAATGTTTATTTTCCTTGGCACTATTTATCTTGATCAGAATAGCAAGTGTTTTCTCTTTATTGTTCTCAAAGGATCCATTCTTATTGAATAAATTTGATTTAAATTTTTATTATTTCATTATTTTCTACTTTTATTAATTTACTTGAATTTCATTGTTTTTCAAGTTTTTACCACAACTTTTTTGTATGAAAAATTTCAGTCATACAATTTGAAAGAGTAGTAAGTATAATGAGATTACATTTCTCAGTAGCCTGATAAAACAAATGTGCTTTATATTTGTGTACATACATAAATGTATGTTTTTTGTTGATCCATTTGCAAATAAGTTGCAGACCTCAGCTAATTCAATGCTAAATAATTAACCTTGTATCTTTCTCTTTCTCACTTTTCTTGGCATTTTATTCTCTTCACCTTTTTTTAATACTAATTATTTTAATTTTATTTTATTGTTGAAACCTTTTTCTTTTCAAATTTTTTTTTAGTTGTAGGTGGACACAATGCCTTTATTTTTATTTATTTATTTTTATGTGGTGCTGAGGATCGAACCCAGTGCCTCACCTGACTAGGCGAGCTCTCCACTCAGTGGAGCCACAACCCCAGCCCCAAAACCTTTTTCTGTTTTAATCAACACATAGTTGTTCATACTTATGGGTGCAGTGTGATATTATATAATATGTAATGATCAACTCAGGGTAGTAAGCATTTCCATTTCTTTATCATTTCTTTGTGTTCAGAGCCTTCAAGTTCCTCTCTTCATAAAATATATAATAGGATGTAGTACGGTTCTGTAAAACACTAGAACTTTATCCTCCTATCTAACTATATTTTGGGACCTGTTTTTCAATCTTTATTAATCTTTTTCACATGCTAATAAGCATGCATTCTATTACTGAGCTGTAACCCCAGCTCTCTATTAATTTGCATCTCTTACAGACGAAGACCTTCTGCTACAGAACCATATTTATTACACCCAAGAAAATAGACAGTTCCACCATATCACTTGAATAGTCCATGTTCAAATATCCAGTTGGTCCCAACAGTGCTTTTACTGCAATCTGTCTAAACAGGATCCAATAGTTCAGTCAGGCTGTTTGGTTGTTAGGATCCTGCCTTAATAGAGAACAGCCTTTCTTCCTTCCCCGTGTGCATGCCCACACTCCTTTGTCCTTGTGTAACCACACTGGCTTTTCAGAAACCAGGCGTCATCTTGTGGAACTCTGTGCATTCTGGATCTAAGTATTTCCTCATGGCACTGCTTACCTGTTTTTTGTTTGTTTGTTTGTTTCTGTTCTTTGTATTTGCTGTAACCTAAATGTCAGGTATAAAACCTTGGTTAGATTCAAGTTAAATTTTTTGGCAAAAATATTTCACAAGTGATCCTGGGTGCTTTGTATAGCCTCCAGTAGGAGCCACATTGTGGTCATTTGTACCACACTGATGCTTAATTTGTTTTCTTAGTGAAGAGACCACTTTTCAAGTCTCTCCTTGAAAACTATGACATTTCCCTTTGTCATTAACAATAATCTGATGGGTAATTATTTGGGCAAATGTATGTTCCCACCCAGACTTCTCACCAATGGTTTGATTGTCTATTCATGTTCTTAGCCTGAATCATGTCTTTCTTTTGAGGTTACAGGTTCTTGATTTTCTAAATCTATTAGTCTTTTTTTTAAAATAATATTCTGTAAAGAACTTTCCCTCATCAGTGGAGAATAAACAATATATTTTTGAGCTTTTTTTGTTATTGGTTCATATTAATTATATACAATGGTGGGTTTCATTGTGGCATATATAAAAATATATAATTTGATCAATTTCACTTTCAATGCTCAAGTTACTCCATATTTGGACAGTTGTGGGAGCTCCATTAACCTGCTACTGTGTCCTTTTGATATGACCCTGTAATGGCATTTTTTAACTTTTGGGCCAGAAATGATTTCCCAAGATGGAATTAGCCATTTCTTCAAGAAGACTTGGTTCCTTTTATGGAAGAATATCATTTGGAAGCCAAGCTCTATAGCTTCTAGGCCTTAATGACTTCTAGTTCCAAGAAATAATGGATAAATGAATTATTGAATGAATTATTGATTTAAAAAAAGAAATAATGGGTTTATATTGACATTTTTGAGAACAATTTTAGCATTGTAAGATTTTTAATTAACTTCTTTGATTTTGCACTTTCATCTCCATTATGACAATGAAAAATATGCTTTCTAAAAATATAAGCATAATTGTTTATTTTTTTCCTCTACAGTCTAGATAAAATGAATATTTTATATGCAGATATAAGTAAGATGTCAGTTCATTAACAAACCATTGAGTAATGATCATACTATTTACATACTATACAATTCACCATTTAAAGTATATAATCTGATAGTTTTTAGTATGTTCGCAGAATTGTGCAACCATCACTATCGTCAACTTTAGAACATTTCCATCAATCCCCAAATAGATCCTGGACCCATTGGCAGTCACTTCCTATTTCCTTTTATCCCTCTCTCCATCTCTGGACAGCCACTCTTCTACTTTGTGCGTCTAGTGGTTTGCCTCTTTGGATATTATATGTAAATAAAATCATATCACGTGTTCCTTTGGGACTGGCCTCTTTCATTTAGCAAAGTGTTTTCAAGGCCTATTCATGTTGTAGCAGATGTCAGCAGTTTATTGCTTCTTTTAGAGAGTAATATTCCATGTGTAGATAGTCAGCATTTTGTTTATCCTCTCATTGGCTGATGAATGTTTAGGATGCCCCCAGTTCTAATATGAGTAATGCTGCTATAAACATTCATGTACGGGTTTCTACATGGACTTAGGTTTTGTGTTTTTTTTTTTTCTCTTGGGTATATAATTAAGAGTAGAATTCCTGGATCCCATGGAAACTCTTTAAAATTTTGAAGAACTAAAAATTGTTTATCGACACGACTGCATCACTTTACGTTCCCATCAACAGTGTGTGAGGGAAGCAGTGTCTCCACATCCTTATCGACCCTTGTTATTATCTATCTTGATTCCAGCTGTTGAGTGGGTTTGAAGTACTATTCCATTGTGGTTTTGATTTGCATTTCCTTGATGACTAATGACATTGAGCATCTCTTCATGTGCTCATTGGCCTTGTATATTTTTGAAGAAATGTCTACCCAGACCTCTGCTCATTTTTTAATTTGGTTGTCTTTATTGAGTTGTAATCATTTTGTTTGTTTGTCTGTTTTGTGGTATTGGGGATTAAATCCAAGGGCACTTTACCTTAGCAACACCTCCAGCCCTTTTAAAATTTTTTTAAAAATTTTGAGACAGGGACTCACTAAGTTGCCCAGGCTAACCTTGAACGTGCATTCCTTTGCTTCCACCTCCCAAGGCACTCCTCTGTGCCCAATTTATTATAGTCCTTTTTAAATATATTTTGTATACAATTTCCATATGGAATATAGGAATTACAAAAATTTTCTTTCATCTTAGAAGTTGCCTTTTCATTTTCTTGATTGTGTCCTTTCAATATAAAAGTTTTTATTTTTTTATTCTTTTGGGTGCTGGGGTTGAACCCAGGGCCTCACATGTGCTAAACATGCTCTGAGACCAAATTGTGACCCTAGCCCAAAAGCTTTTAATTTTGATGATGTCTAACATATGGATTTTTTTCTTTTGTCCCTTCTGCTTTTGGTGTGGATCGTCAAACCAAGATCATGAAGATTTTATTTATACTTTCTTCTAAGAGGTTTATAATTTTAACTCTTATTTTTAAGGTTAATTTGGAGTTAGCTTTGTGTATGATGAAAAGGGTCCAACCGCATTACTTTACCTGTGAATATTCAGTTGTTCCTGTACTATTGGTTGAAAATCATTTTTCCCTATGGAATTGTCATAGCACCCTTGTCAAACGGCAGTTGATCATGACTGTAAGGTTTTATTTCTAGACACTCAATTCTCATCTATAGATATCTATATCTGTCCCTATGCCAATATCACACTATCTTGATTTTTTAGAAAGTTTCAAAACCAGAAAGTGTCCATCCTCCAATTTGTTCTTCTTTAGATTGTTTTGCTATCTTGGGTCACTTGTTTTCTATATGTGCTTTGGGATCAGTTTGTAAACTTCTGCAAAAGAGCCAGCCAGCATTCTGATGGGAATTCTATTGACTCTCTAGACCACTTTGGGGAAGCTTGCCATTTAAGCAATATTAAATCTTTGAAGGATTAAATGTTCTAATGAATGTGAGTTGCTTTTTCAGTTTTCCTTTCATCATGTTTTATATAGTTTTCAGAGTATAAGTTTTATAATTATTAATTCTGTGCTTAAGTATTTTATTCTTTTAGGTACTATTCTAAGAGTGTTTGTTTATTTTCAGATTCTTCATTGCTTGTGACAGTTTTTTTAAACATTTTTAAATGTTTTTACATTTTGTAGATGAACACAATTATTATTTATTTATTTTTTATGTGGTGCTGAGAGTCAAACACGGTGCCTCACATGTGTAAGGCAAGCACTTTACCACTGAAGTACAACTGCAGACTATGACAACAGTTTTGACTTGTTTTTAATCGTAAATGAGGGTAAAACATTTGGTGGGGTCATGGGGATTAAACAAACACAGGGGTGCTCCACCACTGAGCTATATCTTCAGCCCCTCTTTTTAAATTATTTTTTGAGACAGGGTCTTGCCAAGGCTAGTCTCCAACTGCAGTCCTCCTGCCTCAGCCTCCCTAGGCTGGGATTACACATGTGCCCTGATGTACCCAGCATGAGTGTGGTAGAACATTTTTACTTACAAGTGCCATTTGTCTTTCTTTCTCTTGTTACATTTATCTTTTGCCCATTTTACAATTAGGTTCTTACTAAGTGACTTTTCCCCCCATGTTCAATATTTGTTTTATTTATTTTTAGTCTCTTTTCCCATATTTAGAACTCTCGTTTTCTTCTCTTTTATTCCCACTGCATCATTTCTTATCATGGATTAAAATGTCCAGAATATAAAACCTGAGACTTAATATTTGAGCAGGTGTTTTATTGGGTGGTATACTGAAACCACACTTCTAAGGAATATAGGAAAATAGGATTAAGCAGAACTTGAGCCACCATGCATACCAGGCCTCATTACAGGGGAGCTTAGACAATGAACAGGCCTTTAAGAGAAACCCTAATTGAATCAAGGGTTTGGTCCCTTTTAAGTCACTGGACATGAACAGGGATGTAGGTGGTGTAATCTCAGGGGAGGGGCTTGGCTATAAGCCATAAACTGGCAACTCTCAGCAGGGGAAGTAATGATGCTTCTGGCATAAGGAGGACATTTGGTCAGCACCCCACAGAGTCCACCACATTTCTATAATTTAAAAATGTTATTATAACATACTAAACAGTAATATTCTTCCATGAAAAATGTAGCTTTTAGACTCTATGTATATGTGTGTATTTATATACATATATATGACTATATGTATGTGTGTGTGTATAATCTAAAAGCTAAATATATATATATATATATATATATATATATATATATATATATATATATATATTTTTTTTTTTTTTTTTTTTTGTACTGGGGATCGAATCCAGGGGTGCTTGATCACTGTGCCATTCCCATAAAATAGGAGCCACAGAGTTTTCTTTGGAACGTAAGTGAGATTATAAGAAAGTGTCCTCGTACACAGTAGGCAGTTAGCAGAGTGGTGTTGAAATGCATTGGCTGAGTGCATTTCAGGTTGCATTAAGGGAAAGATGGGTTTTATGGACTCTGCCCCTCATACCACTTAGTGAACTAGACATGTCCATCAGGACATCCCTCTTACCTCAGCTGTCCTACTTTTCACTTTCCTCTTCAAGCTTCTTAGCAGCATTGAGTATGCTTTATAATATTTAAAGAAATTTTCTTGCTCAATATAATTTCCAAACAGAAGCCAACATTTTCCACTTAGTATTTAAATCAAGCGCACCCTATGACCTCCTCAGATTGCTTGGCACTATCCACCTCCCAAGGCCTGTCTGCTGCCATCAGGGATTGACTTGTTACTTGCCTTAGGAATTCAGGATACATCGATAGATGCCAGAAACTGGGAAATTGGCTGGTTATGTTTATTGTTTAGAGTTATTTAAAACTCTTCGAGTTAAGTAATTTGATGAAGGAACCAAAGACTCCTGATGATTTTTAGCTTAGGTTTTTGTTGTCAGTATTCTTGGCACTTTGCATTAAACTTATTGTGCACACTTCATTAGTTTTCATGATTTAATAACACCAGTGTCTTTAATCTCCAGTAATTAAAACAAATTTACCAATTGCTACTGATGAGTAAGTAATTTTCATCAAATTCAGCTTCATCTTTTGTCTATAGGTCTGTAAGTTAACCTTTCCCCCTAAAACAAGTGTTTCAATGCTAATGAATAACATTATAGGTACACTTGAAGCCCAAAAAGATAAACAGATTTCAAATTTTGAATGATATGCCCTTCTACATAGGCTTCTACCCAAGATGTTGCGGGTTGCTTAGTCATAGCACTAAAATTTTTTTAAGACAGCTTTCTTACAGAAAAGTATCAGAGTAATTTAGTGCTACATAATGTTAACTTGTAATCTGTAGTTGCATGATCTATTTGTGTGTGAGTAGTTGTTTAGACAACATCAGTAAATATTAGATGGAATCAGCTAAATTTGTATACACAAACAGGATGTGAAACCAGATAAGCCTCCTGTTGCTGGTATCTTGTCTGCTAACTGCTACTAAGCAGCTTTATTTAGTTTGCAGGCCAAATGTTACTTTTGAAAATTGGTAATTTGGATTTAAAAGTGTAGATAGTTGAAAATTTTAAAAAATTCAGCCAAGCTTTAATCTTACATATTTCTATGTCTAAGCCTGTTATTATAGTTATTTGTAAAGTGCAAGTTGTCCACTTGATTTTTAGTATGATTATTGCCATCCTCCATAAACATGGTTTTGAAATATTGAAGAACAGAGGATGGGAACGTTTGCCATTTCTCTTCCTGAATGTGTACCAACCCGGCCCGCTGGTTGCTTCCCTGCCTATAGTTCGTTTTTGTCAATCCCACTGCCACATGTAGCTGTGCCAAATGGCTTTCTGATTGCCTTTTTAGATCCCCCATATGAGTAAAAACGTATTTTTATTACAAAAGTAACATATGCTAATGACAAAAATATTTTTCATATTAAAAAGCCCACAGTTTAAAGATAGAAATGAAAACCATCCTTAATTCTTCCCAGATTTAGTCACTATTCAAGCTTTAGCTTCTATGCTTTTACATTCTCTTCTCTGCATGCTCAAGTGTATAGTTTACATTTATTGTTGATTAAAGATGGGATGATAAAATAATGCTGCTCTATAACCTTTGTTTAAAAATTTAACATCATGTATCATGGCATTTTTCCATGCTTATAAATATAATTCTACACCGATCATTTTCGATGACAGCATAGCATCCTGACCTGTTGATTAGTACCATTTATTTAAGCCAGGCTGTCATGCCATCTCATGATTTTTTTTTTCTTAGCAATAATAATCAGTAATATTTATTGTTATATTTATAGTATTTATTGAGTTGTTACTGAGTTCCTGGCAATGTTCTAAGAGTTTTTAAAACATCTGTTCATTTTATCCTAAGACACCATGAGGCAGGTACTATTATTATCTCCACTTTGCATATAAGGACACTGAAGCACATTTAACTTGCTGAAGTCACATGGCTGGTGAGAGGTTAGAGTCAGGATTCCAAATCCAGACAGCCTGGCTCCTCAGTTCCAAGCTCTTAATCACCACTCTAATTGTGTCCCCCATAAACAGCTCACAGAGACTATTCCTGAACATTCATTTTTTCACACTTAACCAATTATTTTCTTTGGATGTGCAGTTAGAAGTAGACTGTCCTGGTCTGAGGGAGTGTACGTCATCCAAGTAGCACCAGTTCATGCTGTGAGCAGTGATATATGAGTGTGTCCCCTTGTTCACACCAATATTGATAATATCAACCTTTTTAATATTGGCCAATGAACTAAATGAAATAATTTCTTTTAAAATGTCTGCTTACTTGTTCATGGTGAGGTGGTACCTGTTTGAAACCTGTTTTTCCTAGATAGCTCTGCATTTGTAAGTTGTCTTTTTGCCCTCATTTTTTCAGTTTTCCAAAGCTGGTGTTCACCTTTTTATTGCTGATTTGTACTAGTTCCTTAAATACTACAACCATTTCTCTGTTGTAATAGCTTAGAAATATTTCTCTCAGCTTATTATCTATTTTTTAAACCTGCTAATTCTTTGTGTGTTTTTTTTTTTCAATGAGGAAGGCTGCATTGATCCCATACACCAATTCATTTTGCTCCAGTTCATTATTATCCTTGAAAGGCTCTCCACCTTAAGGACATTTATTTATTAGGTTGCCTCTTAGTATTTTGCAGCTTTATTTTTTAATTTTAAAATCTCAAATATATGTGTAAATTAAATTAGAAAATGTATTGTTTGGGTCATCTAAAATATTAGATTTGGTAATCATAAATATTCACTTTTTTATAATTTTTAATACTTAGATTCTGAATTGTAGTTAGATTTACTTTAGAGTAAGGATTTATGGATTTTGTTTTTCACTCAAATAATTATTAGCCTGCTATCCAAATGACATGTAAACAGTAATTCATATTTTACCAAGGGATTTGAACGGTCACTTTTATCATTATATTAAGTTCCTAAAGACCTCTTGGCCTTGTATGCACTCTGCCCTACCACTATGACCTGTCTCCCTCTCTGGTGCTAAAATTATGCCATTTAGATTTACATGTCAAGAATGGTATTCTTCCACTTTATTTTCTCCCTCTCCTCCCCATTTTCCTGCATAACTGTGTGCATCTGTTCTCCTAGAAGAATTTCAGAATATTTTTTCTAGAGTTGACTATATTCCCATTGAGCTTTTAGTATAGTTGAAATCTTCAATATTGAGTTTTCCATTTAATAAAGTGCATTTTTTTGTATTTCCTTACATTATAGAAGCTTGGAAAAACACATAAAATTGTGAAGTATATGGTAAAAATTATACACAAATCACATTACTTAGATATAACTTTAAATTTTAATATATTTCCTTTCAGCTTTTTCCACATGTATTATTTTTTAATGTTATCAACATTTTACTTTATATACGTTTCTAATCCTGCTTTTAGTTTTTTATAAAGCCTGAAATGATACATGTTTCCCATGGCATTTAAGTGCTTTAGGTTACATCACTCTTATGTGCTTACAGCCAAGACTTTTTTATGCAGAAGACAATTGACAATATTCTTCAGTCATCTGTTCCTCATGGTGAATCCGTAAGCTTAATTGTTACCCTCACACTTTATAGATTTAAAAACTAAAATGTAAAAAGCATTGTGTTTTAGGGTTACAGAGCCAGAAATGAACTGATAGCATTTATTTCGGTCTGTTCAAAACTCAAACCAGGCAAGAGAATAATCCATTATTATTTAGAGAGAAAACAAATTGGTTACAGAAAGATTTCTATATTATAACTGTTTCCTAGTGAGATGGAGAGGGTGTTAGGTCAATCCTATAAAACCGCCGTTTTTCTAGTTCCAAATGGGCAAAATGTTACAATTCCATATGAATCTATGTAAAATGTAAATTCTTATTGATTACTCCTTCAGTTCAGCTAGGAACATGCGTTCATATCACATAAGAAATGAAATATTCTTATTGAAGATGATACCTCAGATTATCCATTAGATGTCTGGGTATTTTTTTCCTATGACTCATGATGGTTTATAACTGTATATGAACCACACGTAGTCATCCTGCAGGTGTTATCTGTGAAGGGTAAACTTTATTACTTTGGTTAGTATTAATAATGTTTCAAGCCATGGTTTTTAAAACAACAGCAATCAGAAAGATTGTTTTTTAACCCTGGTCTCCCTTAAGAGGTAGCAGTAACCTACCCAAGATCTGCAGATGGTTGCTCAGCAAGCCGATTGCTTGTCTGTAATATAAAATAGTCTTTGCTTATCCTTAAATGATACATTCCAGGATCCCCAGTGGTTGCCTAAAACTTTAGATAGTACCAAACCCTATGTATATTGTTTTTTCCTATGTAACTAGGCACAGTAACAGATTAACAACAAAACTAGTAACAGAATGGAATGACTAACAATATACTGTAAGGAAAGTCTGCACTTTGGGACCATTATTAAATAAAATAAGGGTGACTGAACCACAAACACTGTAATACTGCAACAGTCAATCTGATAAGCAAGATGACGACCATGTGACTAATGGGTAGGTAGTATATAGAGTGTGGATATACTTGAAAAAGGAGTGATTCACATCCTGGGCAGGATAGAGTGTGACAATGCAATATTTCATCATGCTTCTCAGGACAGTATGCAATTCAAAACTTAAGAATTGTTCATTGCTGGGGCTGGGGTTGTGGCTCAATAGTGGAGTGCTTGCCTAGCACATGTAAGGCACTGGGTTCAATCCTCAGCACCACATAAAAGTAAATAAATAAAACAAAGGTGTTGTGCCCATTTACAACTAAAAATAAATAAATAAATAGATAAATAAGGTCTTTTAGAAGGCTGAGGCAGGAGGATTGCGAGTTCAAAACCAGCCACAGCAATGGTGAGGAGCTAAGCAACTCAGTGAGACCCTGTCTCTAAATAAAATACAAAATAGGACTGGAGATGTGGCTCAGTGATCAAGTGCCCCTAGTTCATCCCCCCCAAAAATATAAAAATAATAAATAGATAAATAAAAAGATTGTTTATTGCTGGAATTTTTCATTTAATATTTTTGGACCACAGTTGTCTGTAGGTGACTGAAACCATGAATAAAAAGGACTCGTGAGAGAATAGCAATCATCAGATGAAAATACATGCTTTATAATTTTTTTCTTATATGAAATATTACTCTGTTATACTGTAAGGAGCAGTGATATTATTTTCCCTAATAATCTTAGCTCAGTGCATTTTAGGTCCTTGCTGATGTAAGAAAGAGTGAACTAGACGGTTTGCAAGCCATTTACTCCATCAACGTGAGGCAGTGTTTATGAAGTGTGTGAACTCTTCTCTGGAGCACACCTCTCTGAGGAATAACCAGGTTTAGTGGTCTAAATTGCTGACTGGGCCACAGTCAAAGGTTTCTTATCCTTTTAAAAGTAATCCCTTGAGTCCTTCAATCTCTGTGGGAATGCAGTGATTAAGTAACATCTGCTTAGCAGTTAGTGATCATCTGGAAAAATATATGGTCCAGTGTAAATTCAAGATCCTTTAAGTCAGTTATTTTATTAAAGAATAATGCTCAGCCAAAACACATGAATATTATTCTGCTAATCTTATTTTTTTTTAAATGAAATTGCATGTTTCCCTTCAAGCATGCTTTCAAAGCTCTTCTGTATTCATGCTCTTGCTTACTCTTTGTGTCAATCTTTGGTGGGGAACAAGCCAGATGATTCTATTTAATGGAGGCTGACTTGAGGATCCAGGGGTGACTGGTAGATGTATCTAAGATTGGCCACAAGTTACAAAACTACAGATGATCCCTAGTTTGACTTCTGGTTTTATGAATTCTCTACTTAACAATGTTGTAAAAAATGATAAACATTCAATAGAAACTCTATTTTGAATTTAGAATTTTTTTAAAGACTTTTTTTTGGCAGATAATCATAATACCTTTATTTATTTATTTGTTTATTTATTTATGTGGTGCTGAGGATCGAACCCAGTGCCCCACTCATATGAGACAAGTGCTCTACCACTGAGCCACAACCCCAGCCCTTGAATTTAGAATTTTGATCTTTTCCCAGACTACCTCCCAGCTTCGTCAACCATTCACTGAGGGCAAACAACTGACCCTCTCTGGTGTACTGTGTTATAAACTATAATATTCAGTAGGTTAGGTATATTAAATGTATTTTTTACCTCCAATATTTTCAACTGATCATGGGTTTATTGAGATGTAACCCCATCATACATGCTAACTGAGAAGGTGAAGAATAGGAAGCTTTCTGAATCCTGGTCTGCTGTGTATTCCTCTAGATCACATATTGTCTCAAGATATTACTTTAGATGCTGTTATCTACTGTACCATATGTTATCTCACCAGTCATAGGTTATCTGTGAGATTAATGATCTTCCTTGTGCCATGCCCCATCATCTAGCCCATGTGTGCTTAGAGTCAGTTCATAAGTACAACATTTAATATTTGAAGAAAACTTGTAAAATTATGGAGTTTTTTTTTGGGGGGGGGACTAAGATTTTTATAATTCTGCCCTTTTCCATTTTTCATGCTTTTAAATGAAGATTTAAATGAAAGCAAAATCATTTTTCTAATGTAACATGATTGCCACCTATAAGACTTCAGAATGTAAATTGGTGCCATATACTTTGTTCAGGGTAATCTTAAGGGCTAGAGATGTGGCTCCGTGGTAGGGCACCTACTGCATGCATGTGATCCTGAGTTCTGTCCCAGCACTGCAAATCATCATCATCATCATCATCATCATCATCATTACCATCATTATCATCTTGAGAATAGTTACTGACCTTTTAAATTCCTTGCAGCATCATCCAGTGATAATAAGTGGAAATTTTAGGCAAATGAACACATAAAAAACTATATACAGAGGCTCGTTTATTAGCTGTTCAGAAAATCTAATGGCAAAGTTATCTTCTCAATATTATATGTGGGGGCGTGTGTGCACACTTATATAATCTTCAGAATTATTACCTAATACCTCCACATCTGCCTTCTATGTCCAGAGTTTTATTTTCTCTGATGAGATTGCTGTAGAGATTCAATCTTGGGAAAATAGGATTCCATCCCTACCTCTGTTATTAACCAGTTTTGCAACTTTGAAGCAAGCAAGTCAATTAATTTTTCTAACCCATTATTTTCTGCAAGATGATATGTGAATTTCTTTTCATTGTTCAGATTTTTTTTTCTTTTCATTGTTGAGATCTTATTTCTCTAGTTTTTAAATTTATTTGATAAATATATAGCTTACCAAATTATTTTTTAGTACATACTGTATGCCAGCAAGCAGTTTGCCAGATATTGCCCAAATATCACCTGCCCTCAGGGAGCATACACTGTAAAGGGGACAGGGTGAAGAAGATTCTTCAAATGGTCACTGAATCATGGTTATGATGATCCCTGTGGTGATCATTATGGTTACGAATCTAATCATGCAGTGTTTCAGTGTGTACACCAGAGAAGTGGCTTGTGTCTCATTGAAACTTAGCTGACTTAGAAATCAATCCCTCTCTCCCTCCCCTTTTTTAATGCATCTGCCTCCCCAAGCTCTCTTCATCTCTTCCTTGGCGGGTTTTGATAACTTCTTAACTAGTTTCCCTTTTTTGGTCTCACCCACTCCAACCCCTATCCACAGTGCTGCTAAAATTGCCAACTGAAATCATAAATTAGGTGACTCGCATTCTCTGGCCCAGCATGTAAGAAGCTTAGAAGTCAACATTCTGTCCTACCCAGTAAAAAGCTGAACAAGCTGAAAAACCACAACTCTTCTTAGATTTGAAAGAGAAGTGAGGTCACTAAATTGGAGAGACAGAATGACAGGTAAATATAAAGAATTCCAATTAAACTGAGCAGAAACCTCTATGAAAACCAGTTGCAGGGTAAAAAGCCTGAACTGTAATTGACAAATTGCTAAAAGTTCACAGTCAATAAATCTGTGAGGGGGATCCAGTCACAATAAAAATGACATGGTTCCCTGGCTTCAGCCTTGAAGCCAATCCAATAATCCCTGCTGAGAAGCCACGGTGGAGTGGTGGAGCAGCAGCCCGGGTGGGCTGGAGCAAGGGCAGTGCAGAGCCTACCATGCCAGCTAGGGCTAGAGGCATGGCAAGCCAGGGCACACGGACCTGTCGCATTGTGGCAACCCAGCCTGGGCACAAGCAGTCGACTATTCAATACAGCGCCACAGCGGAACCCCAGAGCATCCACAATCTGGGGACCTCGACCTCTGGCTTCCCAAATAGATGGGAAAATGAAAGTGCAGCAAACCTATATGGGATTGCAAGGCTAACCAATAACATTGGTACTTTTCCAGACCCTAATTAGCATAAATCTGGAACAACAGTGTTGATCCTAGGTCTATCTAATCCCCTAGACTAGCACACTAGCACATGCAAGTGGTAACCCCTATTGGGTACCTTCTTGGCCCTGTGAGGTTTCTATTTCGTTCTTCACACTTGAACAAATCCTATTCCTTTTACTCCTGCCTTCTGTTGTCCCATGAATTTCATTCTTTGGATTGCCAGAGAAGAACCTGGAAAGAAGTTGGTGGTGGGCTGCTGAGTTCTATTGCAACACTGGAAGGCACAGCCCCCATTTAGAATTGTGACACTGAGAGCTGCACAGGCCACTCAATGACAGTGAAGAATCATGCTTTGCCAGCATGACCCTCAGAGCTGAGGCTGGTGGGCATCCCCTGCTGTGATTAGCTGCTGACACTAACATGGGCTTTCTCCGTTTGCAGAGGCCTGGAATTTGCACAGACCCCACCTGCAAACAGAATCGAGTTTCATCTCAAACTCTCATTTCAGAAATCCCATAATTTTGTGAGTTGTAACTCCTGGAATTCTGCCATGTTCTCACAGCAAATATTGGTAAAAAAAAAAAAAAATCCTCTTGTGTTTGCAAGGGGAGAAGAAAAGGAACCATTATTAAATATACCAGAGCATTCTCTTTCCTTCCTTTCTTCCTTTCTTTATTTCATTTTATTTTTGTAATCAGGGTCTCACAGAGTTTTGGCACCAACTTGCCTTCCTCCTGCCTCAGCCTCCTGGATAGCTGGGATTACCAGCTGGTGCCACTGTGACTCACCAGAGCTTTCTGTTTTTAAGGCCTGCCCTCAAGAGAAACTGTTTAAACAGAGCTAAAGTATTTTTTAGAGCTTAAATACACTGGGGGAAGGGAAATACACAGTTTCAGCCCTTCTGGACATCCTGACTTACCTAAGGAGCTGGGAGACAAGAAGCACTTATGAAGTTCATCGTCAAAAAGCACAGGCTCAGGCCTGGGAATGTAGCTCAATGGTAGAGCACTTGCATGGCATGTGTCCCCAGTATCTTAAAAACAAAAAACCACAGGCTTAATAGATGACTAAGACCTAATAATAGGAATTTAGAATGCTTCCTCACTCCCTTTCCTTATACTAAGACATTGCCAAAAGCCAATTTATGGCAGTCCTTTGGCCTGGTACCTTCTGTCTGTCTAACAAGGAAAGCATTGCATGGCATAATAAAATAATATAATAAAAATATAATAAAAAATAAAATAATAAAAAGGCAAAAAGCACAGGTTGATGAGACAGAAAAAGCATCAGAGCCAGCTTCAGATATGGCAGTGATATTAGAATTATCTGACCAGGAATTTAGAATGATTTTATTAACATGGTAAGTCCTTTAATGGATAAAGTAGATGGGGGGAGGGGGGAGGAAGATAATGGAGTGAAATAAATATTTAAAGGGTTGAGAAAAAAAGTCACCTACCTAGAATTCCATCCCCTGAGACATTATCCTCAAAAGTAAAGAAGACATAAAGAATTTCTGAGACAAACAGAATTTGTTACCAGGAGACATGCTTTGCAAGACATTTTAAGTCAGAAACTTAGATTTACATAAAGAAAGAGTATCAGAGAAATAAGGTAAAATAAAAAAGAGTATCAGAGAAATAAGGTAAAATAAAAACTTTTAATTTTCTTATTGACCAATCTAACAGATTAACAGTTTATTTAAACTAGCAATAAGTATTTGATCATGTATGTTTCTGTGTATCTGTGTATATTTATATGTGCTTATGTATAAGTAAAATGAATGACAGCAATGATGTGAAAAGTCAGGAGGGATGATTAGGATTACTTGGTTGTTACCAGGAGATATCGAAAAGACTTCAACTATCACATTACTCTGGTCTTCTAAATTTGGTGTTTTAACCTAGAGAGTTTTCTTTATATACTCATTATGTTGTGGCTTCAACTTGTTTCCTTTGCCTTCAGGCAGTTTGATATTAAAATGAGCAGAAATGTACCCATGAATATATTTGAGGTTTGCATACTTAGTTCATAATAAACCTGCTTCTGTTGTGAAAATACTCATAGTCCCAGAACCAATGAAAAAACAGTGTTCCAGCATTACAGAGCACGGCCTGTTACCCAGTTCAATCTTTTACTAATTCTGAAAAGTGAAAAATAAAAAGAAACCTAAAAGACCATAATGACTGCCAAATACATGCTTGGGTGGATACTAGAAGCACTACTTGGGGAAACATTTTTTATTTCTTGTCCAAAAGGCATGATCCATCTATACTCAAGGCAGCCTGTGATTAGACTCAGGTGCTTTTCTAAGGAACTACCCTGTGATTTTCTAATGTTTTTCCTGTGTATTCTTGTTTCCTAGTTCATTAATTTCCTTTTATCTTTTTTCTCTCTTTCCTTCTATTTTCTTTGAGCTTATGTTTTGGTCTGTTTTTCTAACTAACTGAGTTATATCTATCCTACAAGCTTTGCTCCATATTGTTTTTATTCTAACCAGCTCTGGATACTTTAAACTTCCATTATGACTTTTTCTTTAACCAGTAAATTATTTAGCAATGCATTTTATTATTTCCAGACACATAGGGGTCTACTTAACTTTTTATTGTTTTAACTTAATTACATTATAGTTGGAGAGCACAGTCTACATAAAAGTTAGTTTTGGAAATTTATTGAAGTTTTCTTAATTTTTTTTTTTTGTGTGTGTGTGTTGTTGGATCATCTCTCTCACTTCTAAGACAGAACTCTGAATAGATATTTCCTTTTCAATGGCATTCAGAGCCTTTACTGGTTTTTTTGTTGTTTAGTTTCTTAGCAGTCTTTCCCTTAAGCTTAAAATATAATCCCTATTTTCAAAGTTTGATTGAAAATACACTATCAAAAATCCTTCCTGGGCTGGGCTTGTGGCTCAGTGATAGAGCACTTGTCTAGCAAGTATGAGGCAATGGGTTTGATTCTCAGCACTGCATATAAATAAATGAATAAAGTAAAGCTCCATCAACATAAATTTTTTTAAAAAAAAAATTCTTCAAATTGGAAGCAAATAAATAAGCTTAACAAATGGGGAACCAGTTGTTCAAAGCACTGGATTTGAGTCCTTGCTTTACCACAGCCTGGCTGCTTACTTTAGGCAATTCACTTACATTTCCTCAGATATAAAAGCGGAGGATAAATGTATTATTTCAAAGGCACCTTACATCACTAACATTTTAGTAATGGTAACAAACTTTTCATGATCCTCATTCATCCAGCAAGTATTTCTTCAGTGCCTGCTCTGTGACAGGCACTGTTTTGTGATTGACATAGGGTAATGTAACAGGGCCTGAGTGACCACTTTTGGTTGATAATTCAGAGATAACCTTTGTCTAGAGGTGATGTTTATACTGAGATATAAACTACAAGAAGTCAGCAAAGAGCACCAATATGAGCAGCCTGGAAAACTTCAGAGCATCAACTCTGTGGCCCCTCACTAACTGGACTCCAAGCTCTGTGTTTTGCTAACTGTAGGCCCAGGACTGTCTGCTTAGCCTCTCGGAGTCTCAGTTTCCTTATCTGAAAAATGAGCGAACTATCAGTACCTCTGTTACTGAGGTGGGAGGGTTAAATGAGTACGTGTACTCATATAAAGTACCTGTACTGAGAGGTAACTCACTGTTACCTTTTATTATCATTTCTTTTCCAGGTAGAGGACATATCTAATGCCAAGATTCAAAGATAGCAATAAGCTTGACATGTTTCCAAAATGGAGTATTTTTGGAAAATGGCAGGACACGCCCTTACAGACATTGTTCGCATCTTTCTTCCAACCAGAAGTGCCTTTATCTTCCCATCCCCACCTCAACTGAACCTTGCTATCTGGTAGCTGTCTTATAGAGCCAGGTTGCTTCCCAGCATCCCTGGAAGCCCTTCCTGACCACTCCTAAACATGAGCTGTCCGTCCCGGGGAAGAAAACAGCCAAGGGCCTAGGGTTAAGACCTGCGGTGGACTCCCATCATTGCTGCTTAAGAACTATGCTACCTGGACAAGTCACTTAACAGTCTTGATTCAGAGTTTTCTATACCTAGCAGGGAAGTTATGAAGATTACCCCCAGGAGCTTGTCCTAAAGAGAGAATCAAATGAGCTAATGTGGAAACTTTGTATTTTTCAACCTCAGTTACTACTTTCCACTAATAACAGATAATCAATCATATGGCCTCTTCAGAAATCTTTTATATTGATGACATTATCATTGAATTTCCTCACATATATTTCATACCCCCTTAATTAAAATATTTGCTCCTTTGATAGAAAATGCTGGTTGTTCTTTTTTATGTGGCTCAAAAATCTTTTACAGTGTTTTAGGCAGTTTTGTTGAATAAATAAATAATAGTTTGAGGATAAAGAAGTAAGCTTAGTGCCACTTAATCTTTTTTTTTTTTTAAAAAAGCAAGCAATTACTCTTAGCTCTTATATTCTAGATTTTAAGTGTACACATTTTTCTGGATAAAGAAAAAGGGGCAGGAACATTAAGGAAGAAATGCTTTCTTTAAAAAAGTGGAGGAAGGGACAGAATAGAAACTTTCAAAATATTTTTACAAATATTAAGTCAGTGATTCTCTTGTTATTAAGAAAGAACAGTACATATCCCTCTAGGCATATAGCACAGAAAAATAGATTCAGAACAACTGCCTAGTGTTCAAACTCAAAACAAAATGTTGAATTGTGGAGGAAGTAATTACTGTTTTCTCACTTCATCAAGTTCGTTTCTAGGTGTGGATTGAGAGAAAATTTGAAAGTTGTTTTTAAAGAATCAGTTTTACCATGCCACTTATGCTAGTATTTTTATACCTGATAAGTTGGGAAATGATCATTGTCCGCACCCTGCCCTGCCCCTTCTCCCAGTTGTTCTGAACACAAATGGTTCAAAGTTGAAGCTTCAGGAAGGTGGGTCCTGTGTGAGCAAACAGGAGACAAAGAATTTCTTAGCCACATGAGGACCTTTGCAAGTGGGTGATACGGTCAAGAGTTGAATGCAGTTTTAATAACTGGGGTGTCTGAGGCACTAATGCTGGTGCTTTGTATCAGAGATAATGCAAATTGGTAGTTTTTATTATCTTCCCTTTTTGGCCATTGGACCTGGAGGATTTACCAGCTTCCCACCTTTGTTCAACAAGCTTTTACTGATAAGCACTTGCTGGATCCTGGGCACTATGGTAGGTCCTCAGAGGGAAGGAATAAATAGGAAAACTAAGTGTGACCCGGGACATAATTGTGGTGTCTGTCTCTCGGCCCTCCCCTCCGTCTGGCTGCACTAAGCACTGCTTGGAGATGGATACCAAGTCAGTATCAACCGATTTACAGTCTCCAAAGGCATTTCCTTTCCTTTCCTCTGCCCACAGCCAGAATAATTCACTGTCCATCTAATTTGGGTTTGTTTGTTTTTCCTAAATTAAGACGATATAATACTCATCTCGCTGACTCTTCTTTCCATTGTTCAGCCAGGCATCTCTACTAAGAGTCAGAAACTCTCACCTCCATGAGGAACAGAGATAAGATGCACCCCGTTAGCAGCATCCCGTGAGGGGCTCACACTGGACATTGGGGTAGATATGAAGGTCCTAATGCTGTTTGCAGTTGACCTTCTAGAAGAGTTAAAATGTTCAATGTGGAACATATTGATAAAAGCTCTCATAAAGGAATTCAGTATATTCTGTCTAGACTGCAGATGATCACTTCTAAAATGCTGGTGGTCATGGCAGAAGCTCCCATTAAAAAAAAAATCACCTAAAACTGTGGGAGAGAATAAGATTACTCATTCACTGATTCTTCTGTTGAGCACATTATGTCTCAGGCACCAGTGTACAGTAGACGAGCCAGAGAGATGTGCCCCTGCCCTGAGCGAGCTGGTGTTTTATGGAGGGAAAAACACTACACACATAAATAATAGTCACAACAATCAGACGTAGCAGAGATTAATAGGAGTCAGGCACAGTTATAAACAAATTTATGTATTCATTTAATTTTAACAACCCTATGAATCAGGTACTCTTTTCCCAAATTTGCTAGTAAAGAAGTGGACACACGCAGGTTAAGTAACTTGCAGTGTCATAAGGCTGGTAATTACAGATGGCCAAGATTTGAACCTGGGTAGAAGGCTTGGAACCTGAATTCTTGACTTCTACACTATGATTACAAACCATGACAAAGGCTGCGTTACAGAATGCCAAGATAAGATGCTGAGTTAGAGAAAACAAAAAAAGAAATAATGACAGTTTTCTAGCAGCTTGAGTCACTGTTTCAGTGACTGGAGTATTTTTTGTTTTGCATTTGTATGAGCTAAGCCAATGATGTGTAATTCAATGTGACAGTTCTCGTTTAACTGTGTGAACATTTTTTTTCCTTTGTCGTTCATAGGAAGAAGCACTAATGTGATTTCATTTAGCATATTGAATATGTTATATATATTATAGCCAATATAACTAGGATGGATTAAAAATAATAATAATTTTGTAATGGAATGTCAGGGACTCAACTTCAGTTGAACCCATATCCTAGAATTAATTAATAATAGAGATAATAAATAAAATAGAAAAATAGCTATTGGGCATAGTTAGAGATAGCCCAGCCTTTACACCAAAGGATGGGCTCCCTAGTGCTATAATCCTTGACTATCACAGGAAAGGGTCAGAAGTAAGGGAGGCAGGTGAAAACTTCAGTTTTATTTTGTTTTCTGATGGCAATGCCCAGCGCATAGTACCCTCTGTGTAAGAGGCCTTCAGTGTGTAAAAGTGGAATGAAGGAAGGAAGTGGGCAGAAAGATGAAGGAAATGGGGGAGGGGATATGGCCCACCAGGGTCTAATGTTCAATGATTTGAGAAAGAGCAGTTATCTAGAGTTGATCTGTACTGTACTAACAGTCTATTTAATTAGAATTTAACCATAGGAGTCCAGTTTGAAAAATCACATTAGCGATCACCAGATGTGGCCTCCTACCCTGGGCCAGAATCATGAGCCATATAAACCTCTTTTCTTTATAATTCACCTAGCCTGTGGTATTGTGCTATTAGCAGCACAAAATCGACTAAGATAGTCGGAGGCTATCATATAGGCACAACTATCTTCAGTGGAGACATTTTTATTTTTTTAAATTCTAGTAAAAACACATAACCATTTAACTATTTCTACATGGACAGTTGAATAATGCTAAGTATTCACACAGTTGTACAGTGGACCTTGAGAACATTTTGATTTTTGGAGACTTAAACTCTGTACTCATTAAACAATTCTCCTTTCCCCCTCCCTCCCTTGGTTACCTCATCTTACTTTCTGGTTCTATGAATTTGACTACTTGAGATGTCTCACATAAGTGGAATCACAAAGAGTACTTGCCTTTTTGAAACTAGCTCAGTTCACTCAGCGAAAGGTCCTTGAGGTTCATCCACATGATATGTGACACAATTTCCTTCTTTTTCAAGGCTGAATAATATTCCTTTGGTATGTATATGCCACATTTTTTATCCATTCATCCAAAAATGGATACTTGGGTTGCTGCTATGTCTTGGCTATATTAATGCTGTTATGAACACTGGAGTGCAAATATCTCTTTGACACCCTGCTTTTAAATCTTTTGGAGATAGATATAGCAGTAGTTCTATTTTAAAATTTTCAAGGACAATGGGAATTAAACATCAACCCACAAAGCCTTGAAAGACCCTCAAAGAAATAGCATTGATTTACACTGCATCAACTCACAGTTTTTCAACTTTATAATGGTACAGCAACAACATGCATTTAGTAGGAACCATACTTGGGATTTTGAATTTTGATCTTTCTGTAGGCTAGCCATAGGGTACAATGGGGTACAATGCCCTTGTGATGCAGGGCAGCAACTGTGAACTGCAGCCCTATCAGCCACGTAGTCACCAGGGGAAACAATGGATGTTCACAGTGTACTATATGCTAAGCTATAAAGTTTGGTGGGTTAGGAGTGTTGAGTGCATTTTCAGTTTATGATGTTTTCATTTTATGGTGAGATTACATCCTAATAAAACCATCGTTATTGAGGAGCATCTGTATTCCGCTTCCTTTTCAGTGCTCTGGGTACCCACAAAATTGGAATACTTTTTCTTCCTTCATAATTTTTTTTTATTTGTTCTTCTTAGTTATACATGACAGTAGAATGTACTTTGGCCTATTATACATACATGGAGTAACACTTATTCTAATTAGGATCTGTATTCCAATAGAAGACTAGGAAAGTTATGTCTGATTAATTCTATTCTGTTCCCCTCCCGACTCCCTTCCCTTCATTCCCCTTTGTCTCATCCAAGGATTTCTATTCCCTTCCCCATCCTCCCTTGTTGTGGGTTAGCATGCACACATCAGAGAGAACATTCAGCCTTTCATAATGTTTTAAATGGATTGATATTTACTTTCCAATCAACCCCCAGTGTCTGACCTTCGTAATATAAAGAGGAATCTTCAGTTTCATTGAGAAGTCTAGTGTATTCTTTTCGATGGAGGAATATCAGGAGTTGGGAGCGCTGCCTACTTGGAGGACAAACACAGAGTCTACTTTGGATCTCCTCGTGACTCATGAATGATTGACAGATAGCCTTCCCTTTTCTTTCTCCCTCCATGAAAGGCACTGTTTATTCTCACCAAAGGCAAACAATATTGCACCTAAGAACAGGAATGCTCACTGCAAATAGGAACAGGAATGCTGTAAGTGCTCAAATTGTAGCATTTTTTTAAATATAGGGCAGTGTTAAACGTACCTTCATCTTGCCTATTTAATTACAAAATGAGAGAAAATGTAAAAAATCTACATTTGTACAATATGACTGTCCCCCTGCATTGTATCAAGACAGGCTGAAACTAGAAAACTAATACCAGCACCCATGTGTATCTTTATGGATTTTCTGTTAAGTTTTGTCTTATTGAAAAAAGCAGATGTGTGCTACCTTGGTGACTCACTATGTCTAGTAGATGCTGCTGTCTGTGAAGAGATGCCTAAAGAATATGGTTGTAGGCACTATGTCACCCCATCCTGCATCAAATATCACCTCCTCTGGGAGGTCTTTCCTTAATAACAAAACAACAGACAACTCGTCCCACGAATACAGAATAATTCCTAACCCTTGTGACCTACTTTGCACTGGTTTATACCTTTCCTATTGAAGTAGTGTATTAATTATTGTCTTTATCTTACTCCTCACCCTGTCAGACAGTTCTTTAAAGCTGATGATCGCTTGTCCTTACTCTTGGTATTCTCTGAAGCATGTCCCACCAGCAAGGAAAACCAAAGGTGTTTGATAAATGTCTCTTGGACTGAATTGAGCTCACTGTTTACATATGCATTATACTAACTGTTCTGGTTGTTCTCAGTCATATGAAAAAAATATGCAAATATACACTATCATTTTATCCTGTTGCCTAACCTAACTAGGCAGATTGCAAGTCATTTAATTTCTTGTTGACTGTTCAGGAAGTTTTTGTTTGTATTGAATGGAAGTCAAACCTGATGAGTTTTTTGGCACTTGGAAAGTTGTTTACAGTTTTCCTTTTTCATTGCGCTATTGTTTAATGGGACCTGCCCGAGGAGTGTACTGTACACTAGATGGTTTACACTAAGCATTTCCTCCAAAGCACACCCATCAGCTGACCCACTTACCACTTGTACTTACTAGGTAAGGTGGATACCTGCAAGCTTCAAACACCTATTGCAAATGACATCAGTTATCTTGCCATTACTATTTGTAAGTTTTAGCACCAAATCATTTCTGGTCCCTCAAATATATGTACAAGAAGCTACAAAAATTAATTATGTAGTTTTTATTTTTTCTATTAATTTTAGATTTTTATTAACATGTATTAATTACATATACTAATGGGTTCAGGGTGCTATTTCTACACATGTATCTGAAATGCACTGAACCAATTCAACCTCCCTTTTTCTACCCTCTCTCCCCCACAGCCTTCCCTATCTTGAGTAATTACTATTCTACCTCCAGGTCAACTCTGTTTCAATTTCCACATATGAGAAAGAACGTACAGTCCTTGTCTTTCTGTGTCTGGCTTATTTCACTTAGCATATTCTTTCAGTTCCATTCATTTTGCTGCAGATAAAAGGATCTCATTCTTCTTTATCTCTTTATCTGGTAATGGGCACCTGAACTGATTCTGTATCTTAACTATTATGACTAATGCTGCAGTAAACAGGTATATGCAGGTGTCTCTTTTGTATGATGATTGCATTTCCCTTTTCTGTATACCCAGAAGTCGGATAGCTGAACTTATGGTAATTGTATTTTCAGTTTTTTCAGGAACCTCCATGCTGTTCTCCGTAATTTACATTCCCACCAACGGTGTGTAAGAGTTCTGGGGACTGAGGATGTGGTTTAATGGGAGAGTACTTGCCTTGCATGCCTAAGGTCCAACTTAATCTCCAGCAATTCCTTTTTCTTCACATTCTAGCCAACATTCGTTCCTTATTTGTTTGTTTTAATAAGAGCCTTTTTAAATTGGGATAAGATGGTCACATTGTAGTTTTGATTTGTTTCCCTGATGGCTAAGGATATTGAGTATGTTTTGTTCATATTTTTATTGGCCATTTGCATTTCTTGTTTTGAGAAGTGTCTATTTATATCATTTGCCCATTGTTAAATTGTACTACTTGGGTTTTTTGTTTGTTTGTTTGTTTTCCTTAGTGTCTTGTATATTCTGGATATGAACCCTTAGTCAGATGAATGGTTGGCAAATGTTTTCTCCTATTCTGTAGATTGTCTCTTCACTCCTGTTGTTTTCCTTTGTTGTACAGAAACTTTTTAGGTAGATGCAATCCCATTTGTCAACTTTCAATTTTGTTTCCTGCATTTTGGGGGTACCATCCAGAAAATCATCGCCTATACCAGTGTCTGGAAGTGTTTTCCCTATGTCTTCTTTTAGTAGTTTAGGAGTTTCAGGTCTTAGGTTAAGTTTTCCCTCTGCCACTTATTGAAAAGACTATGCTTATATTTTTTAAAAATATAGATTTTAGTTGTAGGTGGACACAATACCTTTATATTATTTATTTGTACATGGTGCTGAGGATCGAACCTAGGTCCTCACACATGCTAGGCTAGCCCTCTACCTCTGAGTCACAACCCCAACCCCCCAGTGTATATTTTTGACACCTTTGTCAAAAATCAGTTGCCATAGGTACATGGCTCTCTGTTCTGTTCCATTGGTCTATGTGTCTGTTTGTATGTCACTACCATGCTGTTTTGGTTACGATGGCTTTGCAGTATATCCTGAAATCCGGTATTATGATGCTTTCAGCTTTGTTCTTTTTGCTTAAGATTGCTTTGGCTATTTGGGTCTTCCATAGTGCCACATGAATTTTAGGATTGTTTTTCTAGTTCTGTCATTGGTATTTTGACGGGAATCTCCTTGAATCTGTAGATTGCTTTGGGCCATCACTTCTTGGCCCTTTGTCTAAAATAAATCATATTGCTTCGGGTAGTATGGATACCATCACAAAATCCATCCAATCCATGAACTTAAGTGGTCTTTCCATCTTTTTGCATCTTCTTCATTTTCTTACAGCAGTGTTGGTGTAGTTTTTATTATAGAGAGTTTTCACTACCTTGGTTAAGTTTCATCCTGGGTATTTTATTGGTTTTTGTAGCTACTGTAACTGGAATTGCTTTCACAATCTTTCTCTTCAAATTCATTATTGATGCATAGAAAATCTATTGATCTGTGTATGTTGATTTTTGTATCCTGTTGCTTTACTGAGTTCAAATATAAAACAAGAAGCTACAAAATATAATTATATTGTTTTAAAAAGAAACTTTTGAAAGGAGAGCCTGGTCTTGCTATTCTAGGAAACTTATCACTGTTCTATAAAGGTAGAAAGAACACACACCCACTAGCATTACTTATTATTAGAAATATACATTTTTGATTTTAAACATATTATATAATGAATATGTGGTATAAAATAATTTTTATCACTATGATGAACTGATTTATTTTAGTTAAACTAAGAATATACAGGTCAAATGTCTTCCAGTACCGTATTGTAGGCATGCTGTTTATTACTTGGGAGTAGAAGATGCTTTCTTTTTCTGTCATAGAGTATACATAAATTTTAATTTACTTTTCCATGAATAATATTTATGCAAATGTTATGCTTTGATGTTTAGCAATGCTTTTTTACTAATGAAAATTGAAGTCCTAGAGATTAACACTAAAGTTAAATTATGATCTCATCCATACTATAATGGCTTTAGATGAAACAGGGTACTAGTAATCTCTTTGAGTGGCCAACCCATTGTTGTAGAACGGGGGTACATCTTACTAAAAGTTGTTTATTTGGGTCGGGGTAAGGTAATAATACTGTGATCAGAGTGTTAAGCTCTAAAAAAGCATATACTCTCATATACTTTCAAATTTTAAAGTAACATTAGTTTCATAAAACATACCTGCTTCTCACAAATTAATGCCCAAAACAAAAAGAAAAAAGTAAAAATCACTCAGTGACCCATTGCATTGACACTATCCTGACTGTTCTTTCAGGAAACTCTATGCAGAATTTTAAATGTACTTTTACATATAAGAAATATTCATTCATGCTGTTCTGTTATTAATTTTATCATTTAAATAATATGCTGGGAACATCTTTCTATTCCAACAATCTATATACCACAGTTGTAATAGTTGTTGTAGTATTTTTATGGTGTATAGTTTAGTTAATTCCCTCCTAATGAATATTTAGATTACTTTCAATTTTTGGATATTATCCATTCACATTTCAGTGGCCAGAAGGTTGGCAGGCCCTGAGAGTGAGTGATGCACATCCCATAAATATTTCACCAACTTCTAGTTATGTGATGAAATTATTAACAGGGCTTATTAAATGACTATCTTATAATTAACACAGAGCAGTAACTCCTGGGAACAAGCCCTTGTAACCCCTTGTACCCACCACTCTGGAGTCCCCTCCAGCGGCCATGACTTATTCAGATTCCTGCAAAGTCCCCTGATCTGGGAACTCCTTGATTCCCAGTGTTTTTCCCATTTCCCTTCCTTCCACTCTGGAAAATTATGCAACTGCTGATTTTTCTCCTCTTATCTTCCCACTTGCATAGGCCTGGAGTTGGTTGACTCTCCTTTAGAAAATCCCTTGCTATATAATCACCTCCTCAGATCTTCCTCAGTCTCTCTCATCCTGTCCTTGGCCCTCTGACCCGGATCCAGTTACCTCCTGTTCCTGCTTCTCTCCTTTCCCTTTCTATCACTCCTTTCTCTTTCCTTTGTCTTTCTCTCTGCATCTACTTCCCAGGGCTTGATAAAACAACCACTATATAAAAAAATAAAAAGAATTCATAAATTCTGAAGTGAAATTAAACAGCATTAAAATAAAAAGCTATTTTCGTGACCCTTTAACAAAAGGACCAAACGTGAGAAGTCTCTGTTGCATTCGTTTTCAGATATTGATATATAAGTTCCGCATTCAAGAATCACATATTTATAGATTTCCATGATTCCTCCCCTCCTTCCTCCCTGTAAGTTTTATAGAGTTTAATTACTATATAGCACCTCATATGGTATTATGTTTTTCAAATTAAGTTTTATTTTGGATTCTCTCAAGATCTGCTTTGGCTTAGCTCTAGTCCAGCTAACTGAATTCACTTAGGGAGTCTAGCATGTTATTCTTTTCTCCTTTTCAGAAGTAAACAGCTTCACTAAATATTTTTTTTTCTGTCATTTCCAAACATATTGGCTCTTTTGGTTTGGTAAAGGCTTACTTTAGAATTTTATAACTGAACTTGTTCATCAAAAGGTAGTGATCCACAGAGGCAGTGGTCTGTTTGATATGCCCCTGTTTTGGGCACAGGTAAATAAAATGTCTTAACTGAATGAGTGAATTATCTTGCTAATCTCTTTTATTTCTCAATAGGTGTTTTGATCAAAAGCTTTCATTGTAACTGTTGTTCTGTTTTTGTTGTTGTTTTCCCATTTTAAGTGTAAATATCTTTTTTCAAAACTCCTCTGTGTTATATGGATTGTTCTAGGCTAATTATGGCATTCATTACCACTTATATCCCTTTTTTAACAGAAACTACATTTTGACTTCTAAATGCAGACTTAAAACTGTACTTTTGGAATGTACATGTTAACATAGGCTTCCTTTGAAAAATATTGAGAATTAGTACAGTTGCACTTCTTGTACTTAGAGGTATAATTTTGTTATTGTTTCTTTATGAACTTTACTCTCACTAACGTTTGTGTTCTTCTCATTAGTAACTGTTCCTTGTATTATAACTTACACAAAACTTCTGCTTTGCAGATATAAAATATTACCTTTGTGTTCAGTAATAAGCCTGTAAATTGTTTTCAGAAAACAGCTTTGCAAAAGATGATGCCTACAACAATGAAGACCAAACTCTATACATTTGGATTTCAGTTTACCAAGAGAATTGGGGGTACCTCTATGTGTTTCCTCCTAGCCTCTGTTTTCTTCAACCTTTTTCTTTCTTGAGAGTGCCCACTTAGTTACCTTCAAACCTCTGTTGAGGTTTTGTTGTAGAGGGAAAAAATTCCATTTGTTGTTTTTTGCTTCTGTATATTTATCTTTCTTTGCTGCAGATGACACAGAGGCTGTAGAACCAAGAGATTGTTTCTGATGGTTTGAACAGGCTATTTTTTATTGCTCTATTTTTTCTTCTTATTTTATTTTATAATTGAATTTAATCAGTTTTTCTCAAATCTTCAGTTATGTCTCACTCAGAACTAGGACAAGCTTGCTTAAACTACCTTTCTCAAAATTCAAAGAGACCTCAGGATGTTGACAATTGTGTTGTTCATTTAAAAATAAAAATTTAAGAAAGCAAACAGAAACCAGGAGCAAGGGAGAGAATATAACTGGCAGCTAATTTTCCTAAAGGATTTTCTATTATATTTTCTTTTGTTTCCTGCAGAAAGATAAGAAATTGCTCCTGCCTTAGTGACAATATTTTCCTATCTGTGAATTACCAACTATAATGGTTAATTTGAATTTTCAACTTGATTGGATTAAGAAATTCCAAGGATTAATGGTGTATGCTGATGAGGGTGTGTCTAGGAATGATTTGCATGTGGGATAGCCAACTGAAATGGAGACCCTCCCTAAAGGTGGATAGCATTATCCAATAGGATGAGGGCTTGAATGGAATAAAAGTTGGAAGAACAAAGATGCAGCAGTAGATGCAAGCTCGATTCTTCTTGAATGGGTTCTTGATTGCTGCTGCAATCCTCTGAGGATATCAGATTCTTGCTTCTTCCCTCTTCCAAAGCAGACTCTGACAGTGATTCTCCAGAAGGCTTAGGTCTCAGACTAGGGTAGCACCGTTGATGCCTCTTGTTCTTGGGCTTCAGCCTCTTGGACTGTGTAGCTACTGGTTCTCGAGCTCTCCGGCCTGCAGACAGCCATTGTGGACTATCCAGCTTCTGGTCATGTAAGCCAACCTAATAAGACCTCTTTTTATAATTATACTTCCTCTTGATTCTGTTCCTCTAGAGAACACTGACCAGTACACCAACCAGTACCACTTGGAATCTGAGATGGTTGCCATTGAGATACAGTTATGTGTATGTTCTTTGTCTCCTGCGTCTGAACAATGAGATCTATGAATAATGGAGGATGAGGGCAAGGTTTCAGAATTTATTTAAGAAACAGAAAGGAAGCAGAGCTCCCTTCCCTTGGGAGAAGGGACCGAGAGAAGGTTGTCAACAGAGTGACTACAGTCTAGAGTTTACGTGGTGTTGCTGGAGGTGACCTTTAAAACTATTAGCTAATGACAATAGGGTGGGAGTTCCTATGTCCAATGAGTGAGACTCTCTGTGTTCATATGTTCGTTGTCCAGTCAGGATGCTGATCATGCACTAGTCAGGTGCTGATAACCTGCTATTTTTCCCCAGGGGTTGGCTCAGGGTTCCTGCATTCTTTCAGGCTCCAGTGAAGTTACTAATCACTGGCTCCACAGAATCTGCCCCTTAAGAAGGTCCCTCTCCTAACTGCCTGTATGTTTTTAAGAGACAGCACCTTCTTGCTTGCCCAGGGTATGTGGAGAGGGCATTGTCAGAGCTGTCAGATGCTTTTTTGCTGTGTGTCAGGCGGCTTCTGTTGTGTTTACTGGACAGGGTAGGAGTAGAGGAAGCCAGCAGGTGCTCAGATGGGCTGGGTTTAGAGTTGGCTTTAAAACTTTCCTAGAGAACTGACTGTGGTAGACAGAATATAGCTGCCCCACAGTACCCATTTTTAGCTAATTCAGTCAAACCAGTAATCTAATTCTGTCTCTAAGAATTTCCCTTTTCTGGACATTCTGCATAAATTAAATCATGCAGCCTGTGGTCTCCTTCCTGGTTGTTTCACTTTGCATGATGTTTTGTGATTTTTAAAAAATTTTCCTGGCGTGCCAGGCATTGAACCCAGGACCTCATGCATGCTAGGCAGGTACTCTAACACTGAGCTGCATCCCCAACCCTATTTCCTCATCCTTAAAAGAGATTATGATACTAGTACCTTCCTCCTAGGACTGTTATAAGGATTAACTCAGATCATGATCTAGTGTTTAGCATAATGTCCAACATACAGTAGGAGGCCAGTAAATGTTTTGTTCTACTTCTAGTACTTATTATATTTGTTATATTTTCTTCAAGTTTCTGAACAAATTCATGAAAACATTTTACACACGAATATCATGCTATTATCATTGTTCTAGTCCTTACAATATGAGGAACCTGCCAATTTAGGTTTTTAAAAGATTTGGGAAGTGTCAATAACTTAAACACCAGGCTTATTTCTTTTTCCTATGAGAAAATAGGTTCTAGATTCTAGGCTGACTTGACTTACAATGTGAATTTTTGGAGTGTAACTTGTTTGCTACTTGGGGACTGCCTGAAATCAGGTAAATGAGCTTGGTGTTCTGAATTCACTTTAAAGTTTACAGCAGTCTTATTTGTGGTGCTCTGCCATCTCCAAAAACTGAAAGAAATAAAGATAGTTAATTCTGTTCATTCTGATATGTAATTCTGTGCCATAAATATAGAATTTTAACACAATAAAAATATATTCTAAATATAGTTTATTCTATCTATTCTAAGTATATCTAATCTTAATAAAATCTTTGTGAGAGTCATAAAACTGTACACCATTAAAAAAAGCTCTGTAGAGATTCTTTAGCTTGCCCTAACATGACCTGACAAAGTAATATGCCTGATAGAAATAGAATCAAGGAAATAAGAACTAGGTGAGAGGGATGTGGTAGTGGTAATAACTACCAATGACTACTGTTCTTGGGGTTCTCATAGCATTTTACACACACTTCTATTTTGTATCCCTGTTGTATTTTGTATAGTCCTTTAAGCCTGCTAACATTGTGTTCTTTCCTGGATCATTCCCTAACTGTAGCTATAAACTTTTTAGAGGAAGAATCTGATTTATCCATCCCAGAATTATCAATGACATGGCTAGTCTTTGGCACTTTGGTTGGTTAGTGAATGAATAAGTATATGGGTGGTTATATAACCATTTAGAGCTTAGGGAAAGTTCCAGATTTTTCTTGAACAACACTGCTGCTCTGTGTGTCTTTGGGTTGCTCTGAAGAACAGAATAAGCTGGTGGTCACAGAATCATTTTCATTTTTGCTAATGATAAGCTACTTAGCTTTTCTGGAAATTGACACAGTGTTTATTGGCTGAAGAACACAGCGATACATAGCACCTCATATGGTATTTCCTAATTAAGTTGTCTTATTTTGGGTTCTTTCAAGATCCACCTAGGCTTAGCTGTAGTCAGAGAAACTATATTCAGAAAATCCAGCATTTGATTCATTTTTCTTTTTTTAGAAGTAAATAACCTCCCCAAATGTTTTTATCATTTCCAAACATTTTGGCTCTCTTAGTTAGAAAAAGGCTGGCTTTTTTTTTTTTTTTTTTTTGATCCTACCATGGAAACACCTGGTTACTATTTAACACTTTCATATAGAAGAGGAAGGACATGCAACCCAGATGTTCATCCATAGATGAATTGATAAATAAAACACAGTATATGTGTACAATGGAATACTATTCAGCCTTAAAAAGGAAGGCTGTCCTGTCACAATAATGCGGATTATTCCTAAATGCAGTAAGCTAGTCAAAAAGGCCAATTCTGTATGATTCCACTTATATGAGGTATCTAAAGTAGTAAAGTTAATAGGAATGGAAAGTAGAATAGTGGTTTTGAGGGGCTGGGAGGAAGGAGAAGAGGAGTTGTTTAATTGGTGTAAAGTTTCAGTTTTGCAGGAAAGGTTTGGGAAATCTGATTCATGACAATGTGAATATACTTGATATTAATAAACTGTATACTTAAAAATGGTTTGGATGTTAAGTTTATGGGGGTTTTTTAAGAGAGAGAGAGAGAGAGAGAGAGAGAGAGAGAGAGAATGAATATACTTTTGTAGGTCGACACAACACAATGCCTTTATTTTACTTTTTTTTATGTGGTGCTGAGAAGCAAAGCCGGTTCGCGACCGTGCTAGACGAGCGCTCTACTGCTAAGCCACAATCCCAACCCAAGTTTATGTTTTTTTTAACTACAATTTTTAAAAAGGGGACAAGAGCCTTAGATTTGAGTCAGTTTAAATTGGCTACTTTAAAAAAACTTTTCCAATGTATTCAATGAACCAAGGTCTTGAATAAAATATATGTACGCATAGTACAGAACAAAGTAAAGTAAATGGTCATTTTTCTCCTTCACACTTTCACCATGTTTTAAATAAAATGCAAATCGTCCCTATGAGAATATACCTGGACTGTTGTCAGATACCGTGAAGCTGGGTAAAAAATGACCACAGTTTATTTCAAACTGTAATAAAGATTATTTAGAGACATGGAGTTATTTTCTTACTGATTTGATAGTTACCATTTTGTATCCCCACTGAGATTTGAAAATGAATCGATATTATAACAACAAAGGTTCCAAATCTCCCATTAACTAATAGACAGGTTGGCAGTGCTGGAGCTGTAACCCGGGGCCCCCGCGAGCTAGGCAGGCAGCTCTCACAGTACTGCACCCGGCCTGCCCTTGACTTCTTGTACCATCACAGGCTAAGTTCTTGGTGAAGACCACGTGTTTCTTGGGTTGTGTTTCATGACAGGCCTTGCCAATGTTTCTTTAACCCATTTGGAAGCACCCACGTAGTTCTATTTTAAGGGTATATAAATCAAAGATAGCTGGTTTTGCCATAACTTGCAGATTTGAGGAGTATTCCCACTGGAAATGAAATGTTTTATACATGCTATTTATTCTGATGCAGATCATGACACTGATTATATTCTTTATACTGTCTTTTATAAGCATGTAGTCCACCTCTGTGCATAGAGGAAATTAATTTTTTCATTGAATTGTAAAGGAACTGTAAAGGTAAGTTTTGCTTCTTAGAGGACACAGATTTTTTAGTTCCCCTCTAAGTCGTGCATTGTACTAGGCTGTAATAGAAATATAAATCAGACTCCCTGCCCTGAAATGGAGGTAAATGCCTTCACAGCAAATCATGATGCCACACAGAGTCCCCTAAATGCTGTGATAAAATACCTGATGACTTCCGTGAGAATAAGGAAAAAACAATAAAGCAAAAAGCAATGAGCTTTGAAGATAAATGGAATTTAGCAAGTGAAGACAGAGAGGGAAGGAAAAAAGATCATGAAGTTAGAAATGTATTGTTGTACCTTGGACCTGAGGTGCAGGGGAGAAAATGATGAAAAATAAGACTCAACATTACTTGAGAAATTGAAATTGCTAACAGTCTGATGCTGATCACTTTCGGTGGGCATACAACTTAGGCTGAAGATTAAGATGTATTTTCTTTTAACAATTAATTTGAAAAGTTCTGATAAGTAAGATTCTGAAATTAATCATTTAAATGGAAAAAAAGACACAAGACTTCAGCTTCCTGCTTTAAAATTGCCAGTGGTCCTGATCAGCAGTTGAATTTCTACAAAATCTTTACATTTTGCTGAAGGGGATGGAACTTGTACATACTATGCCAGTCCTTCCCTTCATTAACCTTGCTCTGAAGTCATCAGTGGCCCAGCCCTTCCCACCCCATGTCTGTTTTTTTCAGATAAACAGAATTACAGAAATGAAAGAGATTCAAGATATCATCACAACAAAACCCAGATTTTGAACTGAAGTTTCCAGAAAAATACTCAGGGTGACGAATTCTGTAAAAGGCAGAGGCATCCCAGGTGCCCAGTTGCTCTGTCTAGAACAGAGCAAAGGCACCGGGAATGGACTTCACATCTCCACGCAAGAGCCTCACTTCCCTTTCCGTGGGTTTGCTTGTCATTTTAACTGCACTGCCTGGTGCAATTTGTCTGAAACCCAACTTCTTCTGGGTCTTGCAATTTGACAACAGCTGAGGGCAGTCACAGAATCACTGATTCTTCCTGGATTGTCACCACTGAGTATTGACCCATCACTGCTCCTCTGACAACTTAACATCAGCCACATTCTTGTGTAAAAACCCATCTGCTCCTTTACTAACTGTTCTTACCTCTGAATTATTGAGAGCTTTTCTGTAAGACACAAAGGAGTTACTTTATTATACTAGAGAAGAATTTTTGCAAATTCTTGAAAAGGACAATAATGCTATTCCAATTTTCATGTACTTCTGAACATCAATTGAATTCTGATTTTGTCATTGCAGACTTGATAATGATTTTCCTTAAGAAGTAATAATCAGCTACAGCTTTTTCACTCTTTCGTTTGAAAACATGAATCTGAAATAGATTGAGACATACTATTACCTAGCAATTAATTTTTGAAAGTTACTTATCCCTCCAAGTGATTGGTGTCTTGATGTCATACATCTGGAATATTTTTAAATATCTAAAAAATTAATATAACATTTTCAACTGATCTTAAATATTTGTTATTCTACAAGCATGTTGAGTAATGTTTATGCAATAGTCTAGAGCTTTCCTTTATAGAATTTTGTGTTCCATTGGTACTTTTGAGAAGAAAAGACATTATCAGTTGGGTTAACAAGTGGTACTGTTTATAAAAATCCGTAACGTGAGGGGAAAAGATAGATGCTGACATGTAGAACATAAACTGAATGCCTAGAAACATCAGCAGTTCTTAAGAAGGTGAACATTGCCAAGGGAAGGGCCAGATATAAAAACAATTCTGGAAATTTTGGTTTCTACTGCCTCACCTTAATTCTAAGAAACATTAGGTACTTTACTATTGAATGTTATCTTTAGAAAAAAAATCTTCCAACTTTTCATTTATAACATGTAAATGAATATAGGTCAGTCATAACAGATCCAAAGCAAAACAGTATAAATTTAGAAGCTTTTAAAACTTTTAAAATGATTGTTAAACCTGCCCTTGAATGATTGCTTTCAATAGTAGAGTTTTCTTTTTTCCCCTTTTTGGCAAGGAACTCTGTAAGGAGGAGTGTCCCAGCATGTCAGCACTTTTAAATGCAAAACATTAAGGACATAATATCTGCATGGAATTTATATGCACAAGACTAGGCCATTTGATCAAATGATAACACAGGCACCTTCAGGCCTAAATGAACAATCACATTGTAAGGGTACGGATAAATCAAATGATGACAGTCCAAAGAGAGGTTACAAATGAAATATTCCATCACACGCTACCATACTTAGTAAGCTTTTTAATTATTATTATTGTTTTGTTCTTTTTAAATTAATTAGTTATACATGACAGAATGCATTTTGACACATCATACATAAATGGAGTATAATTTCTCATTCTTCTGGTTGTACATGATGTAGTATCCCACCAGTCATGTAATCATATATGCACATAAGGTAATAATGTCTGATTCATTCTGTCATCCTTCCTATCCCCATACCTCCTCCCCTCCCTTCACTCTTCTCTACCTAATCCCTTCACTCCGCTCTACCTAATCTAAAGTAACTCTATTCTTCCCTAGGCCCCCACGCCACCCCACCCCTACCTTTATTGTGAATTAGCATCCGCATATCAGAGAAAACATTTGGCCTTTGGTTTGGGGGGGATTGGCTTATTTCTGTTAGCATGATATTCTCTGGCTCCATCCATTTACCAGCAAATGGCATAATTTGATTCTTTTTTGAGGCTGAGTAATATTCCACTTATTAAGCTTTTTAAATTAATGACTTAGATTTAAGACACAAAACACTTAATATAGTAGCTGCCCCCTTAACCACAGTTTTGTTTCCTCTGGTTTTAGTTACCCACAGTCAGCCATGATCTGAAAATATTAAATGGACAATTCCCCCAAATAAACCTTTGATAAGTTTTAAATTGTATGCCATTCTGAGCCACACAAATACTCCATCTCACACTGTCCCACCCAGGATATAAATCATACCTTCGTCTACATAGGCACATTACATATGCTGCATCCTTGTTTTTGGATCAGTTGTCAAGGTATCACAGTGCTTGTGTTCAAGTAACCCCTGTTTTACTTGCTAATGTCCCTACGGTGCAAAAGTAGAGAAGCTGGCAATCCAGATATGCCAGTGAGAAGCTGGGATGTGTTTTCTTTAAGTTAAAAAGGTGAACATTCTTGACTTAGTAAGGAAAGAAAAAGTCATATGTTTTTGTTACTAAGATCTATGGCAAAAGTGACTCTTCTATCCATGAAATTGTGAGGAATGAAAAGGAAATTGATGCTAATTTTATCCTTAAACCTCAAAAGTATGGCCACAAGTTGTCACAGGTGCTGAGTTCAGATGGAAAAGGCATTGAATTCATGGTTGGAAGGCATGAACAGAAAATATGTTCCAAATGATAGCAACCTGATGCACAAGAACGATTGAGCCCGTATGAAAACATTCCCTGAACCAAGGGACACCAAGACATCAAGGAAATGTTGTATAGATTCAGGAATAAGTTTGGGTCTAAAAACGTAAACTTACTGAAGAGGCCATACCTGCTGATGAAGAAGGTGCTGCCACACTGCGGGCACAATTGGAGTAAAGAGAAAGGATAACAATTCAAACAAGTCTTCAATTGCTACCAACACTGGACTTTCCTCAAAGAAGTGACCCAAAAGAATCTACATTCATAAAAGTGCAAAAGGCGGCACCAGACCATAAAGCATGGGGGGACAGATTCACCTGGTACTACGTGGCATATTGCAAGGCCAGTGATAAAGCCAGGTATAGTGTACAGAGTGAAGAAACCACACTCTCTCAAAAACAAAAATCAAAACGACCCATGTTCTGGCAATGTAACCAGAAACGTGGGTGACAGGTATCTTTATGAAATGACTCTACCAGTGCTTCATCCTAGATGTGAACAATATTTTGAATAGGATGGGTAATAACTTAAAGTTCTGTTACTAGTAGACAATGCACCTGGTCATCCTCAGTCTGTTGAGGATGAAAAGGAAAACATCAAGGTTATACTTTTATTCTCACATACAACCTCATTTCTTTAGCCCTTCCATTGGGACATTATTCAGTTTTTCAAAGCTATGAACATCTACCTAGTATCACATTTAGTCAGCAGTTGATGCAGACTATAATCTAGATGTAATGCTGGAAACTATTCACTATTGCTGATACAATATTATTAATAATAATATTTTAAGCAATAATAATATTAGTCAGTTTTGTGATGGATGAATTAAAACCAGAAGCTGTCAATATCTGCTAGAAGAACTCAATCCAGAATGATTTTAAAGACTTCCAGGGACTGATGGAGAAGTTTGAAAAATTATTCATTGAGCAAGGCAAGTTGGAGAAGCATTTGCTGATGTTTGATGAAGAAATGCAAGAACATATTGAAGACCTTTGCAAAGTGTTAAATGAGGAAATGGAAGAACCTGTTTTGTCCTCTACAGAGAAAGAACAGGGGACGGCAAAGCAGAACCATCAATGTAGATACTACCAGAATATGCCAACATCATTCAAATTGCACAGATATTAAAGGACAAAATTATGGAATATGATCCTTGTATGGAATGCAGCATTCAAAAAAAGTCATCTCTCTGATCATGAAAGATTAACACTGGATGAAATAAAAAGAAAGAAACAATGATTTCCAATTTCAATGTTATTCTAGAGGGCATCAGCAAAAAGCCCTTCAACTGTCAAGGACACCAGTCATTGACATCTGCTCCCAACATCCAACTATCCACATCATCATGGCTCAGTGATCCAACATCACCCAAAGCAGACGCTCCACCTAAGGTATTGTCAGAGGTCAATAGTATCCTACCAGCGTGTCATTCACCTCCCTTCATCTCATCCTGTAGGTATTGTATGATCTCACATCAGCACAAAAGAAGTGTAATATAATAAAATATTTTGAAAGAGAGACCCCATTCACATAACTCGCACATAGTTTTGCAAAGTATTCCTAACATAATTTTGAAAATTTTGATTCTCACAAGATCCTTAAAATTTTATTAACATGTCTGTTTTGGCAAATGAAGAAACAAGTGTTCAAAGTTAGACAGCTTTCCAAAAGCTACACTATATGCACAGTGGAGCTAGAACCTGAACCTCATTTTCTAAAACTCAGAATCCCCCCACCCCACCCCAACTAGCCTCTTGGTCTGAAAGCCCCACTCTTCTGTGCATTATTCCATGACTACCTAGTGGATCTGATGGATCAGGAGCAAGTACTTAACTTTCACAGTGACATACTAGAGGCACAAGAGCAGTGTTTCTCAATCTTTTTGGTATTTCTCCTGAGGAATGTTTTTGAATTTTTTTTTTAATTTAAAACTCCTTTAAATTTAAATTTCAACACCTTAGATATACTGTATATCTAAGTGTGTATTAAATGTATTTCTGTATTTAATAGATACCTTGTCTATTTAGTTTCACCCCCTAAGGACCAGCCTCCAAGACTTAGGGATTTGTTTCAGCTTCCCCCCATGCATCATTGCTTCCACCCTCCGAGTCATACTTTTTTAAATGAAAGGCAGCACATCTTTGCAGCACATAGTTTTATCAACCTGCTCCCTGGCAATACAGTTTGGGAGGTACAACAGCCTGCCTTCTTTCCTTCCATTCCAAGTGGACAGTGTGTCTGCTGCAATAAGTATTTCCAAAAACTTTGTTGAGTCTTCTGTGGGTTTCACAGGGATTCACTCCAATTTTAAAAGAGATACATTCACAGACCTTTGCAAAGCAGGCCTTTTCTATCTTTGGCTCATGCTAAAATGGCCAAGAGCGAATGCCTTTTAAAAGTCCTCTGATTTGATTGAAATGATCTGTGAGACACTCTTAATCATCTAACAGGGTCTTCAGTGTGACTGAATAATATGAGCTTTTGATTTTTCTGAGGTTTTAGCAAAAGGTTTATAGTCCCACTCTCAACCTTTTCTGTAAAATCTTCTTCCCTAACAGTGAATTGCTTAATTTTAGTGTCCTTTGCCAACTGAAGAGTATGAGAATTTTTACAGTCATTTGCTTTTTGTGGGGGTTCTTCCCTCAGTGTCTTTCTCTTTTCCCCTTTGCATTTTACTGGAGTGACAAAAAGAAACCAGGTGGCACTTTTGAAACATCACTTGGAAATCACTTGAAGAGTATCACTAAGCCGATTGCTTACAAGTTCTGCTTTCCACATAACTTCAGGATCCAATTTTGCTAAGCTTTCTGCCACCATAACAAGGATATCTCTCCCTCCAGTTTCCAATAACACACATCAGTGGACAATAACAACTCTGCTTTGAGAAAATAAGGAAATGGTTTATTCTGAGCCAGTATGAAAACCACGCCACAGGAACACAAACTCGAGTCAACAAGGTGACCTCAGAAAGGTCAGAGTTCCCAAAGGACCTGGTTCTCCCAGGAAGAAGATTGCATAGCTTTTGTACTCCCAAAAGAAAGTGGGTGGGGTCATCAAATTGGTCAACTACAAAAGAAGCAGAGATTCTTCTTCAAGAAAAAGATATTTCAGCAATACCCAGAAATACCCTACAGGATTCAGTCCTGATTCCCAGCCTTAAGGCCTTAAGGCTAGGATAGGCCCAAGGTCTGTCAAACTTGATATACACTTATCCTGTGGTCACAGAAATGCTAGGTCAGACACTGTCAAAGGGACTAAAAATGGCCCAGTTCAACTTTGGCTTCCAATCTACTCTATCTCCATGAGGTCTTAATGCTTCAATCCATGAACAACCTGAAATTTCTCAAGTACAAACGTAGCCTTCATGGAGAACTTCAGTTCACACACATTCCTCATTTCCTTGGAGTCCTCACCAGTGGTTTCCTTAAAGTCCAGATTCCCACTGACAACCTGCTCAAAACATAGTAGGCTTTCTCTTCGATGCCATTCAAGTTCTGCCCGTGTCATTCCAGTAGCTAGATCCAAACCACTCCCAAGATTTACATATTTGTTATAGCAGCACCTCACTTTCAGATACAAAGCTGTTCATAACAAATTGTCACTGTCTTTGTGGCTTAAAATACAGACATTTGCTATCTCACAAGTTTCCATGGGTCAGGAATCCAGGTGCTGCTTAGCTGGGTCCTGTCTTCTTGGTTTCATGGTACTGAAACCAACGTAGCAGCTGGGTGCATTTTCATCCTGGGGTTTGAATTTGGGAAAGAATCTGCTTTCAAACTCACTGAGCTTATATGACAGGCTCCATCTTGCTGTAGTTGCACAACTAAGGATGCCAGTCTCTCACTGGGTTTTCACAGCTGGAGGCTGCCTGAGGTCCCCAGAGTTCCCTGCCATCTGTGCTCTTGCCCTCTTCTAGGCCCTCTAGCAGTATTGCAGCTTCTTTCTTCATAGTTAGCAGGAGAATATCTCTGATCTGCAAATACTGAATCTCATATAATGTAACTAATCATAGGATTGACATCCTATCAATTTTGCAAATTCTGTTGGCTGGAAGCAAGTCACAGCATCTAGAAGGGATCATATAAAGTTGTGATTCACTGGGAGACACCTTAAGGTGTGGACCCTGCAGATGGTCTAATAGGCTGAATAACGTCCCCCTCAGACATTAGGTCTTAGTTGATGGATACTGCAGATGTTACCCTATGTGGAAAAAAGTCTCTCTGTAGGTGTGATCAAGACCGGAATCTTGAAATAAAAGAATCATCATGGATTATCTGGGTGGGCACTAAATGCAGCTTTTCAACTCATGTCCTTTGTCACTTTTTCTTTTGAATGGGTTCTCTTTCTTAGATAAGTAAGAATTCTTTGCATAGTCTAACTACCAATCCTATGTCAACTGTACGTGTTACTGAAGAAGATAGTTTCTTCCAGTTTTGGTCTTTTTTGTTTTGTTTTGTTTTTGTTTTTTACTTTGTTCATGAGTCTGCATTCAGACTCATTTTCAACTTTTTTTTATTATCAAAAATTTTAAACACCCAAGAAAGACGATTATTTCTCTTACTGAAGCTGAGATAGCTATCTCTCTTGCTAAAGCAGAGTGATAGATACGTGGAAATCTTCCATGTACTCATCACTCAGGTTCAACAGTGGCTGTCTTCTTTTTCCCCAGAAGTACTCATTTTTTCCTTTAATGTCTGTGCTTTTTGTATATCATGTAAAAAATCTTTTAATACAGATTGTGTTGCAGTTATTCATGATAATAATAATCTATCATAATAACACTCATTCTTTTTCACTTTTGCTTTTATATGTATGTTATCTTGGACATGTTAGTGTTAATATATTCAGAGTTTTAATATATTCAAAGCATCAGCAACATCAGTGCTAATCTGTTTTCTTCTGGAGTAGGCTGACTTTCCCTAGTCAGCACAAGCTGTTGATTCAGATCTTGGGAACTTACCAATTGCTCCAACAACGTCATGCACGTTACCATAGAGCTTACTGAAAATCCCATGTGTCTTTATAAGAAGGCTAATCATTCAGGAGGTGTCAAAATATAAATCTGAGTCAGATATGCTGGCATTGTTGTTTATGCTAAGTAATTCCTCTCAATTTTTTTTTTCTTATTTCTAGTGTGCCAACTGGGCTTGAAGGCATGAAAGAACAGGACCTTTGCAACAAGATAATGGCTAAAATCCTAGAAAATTATAATACCCTCTTTGAAGTAGCATATACAGAAAATGATAATCAGAGGTGTGAAAACCTGGCTAGGCTTATCATAGTAAAAGTAAGTAACTTCGGTGTTTAATTCTCGGTATCACTATAATTCTGATGGAAGATTTTTTTTGAAAACTTTACTTTGTCATAAAAATCCCATCAAGATGCAACTTTAGATTATTATTCCTATGTGTGTGGAGTTCTTATGACATCTATTTCCTCTACTAAATATTGATTAAGTTAGTATATACTCTAAGATTATTCAAGAATACTTGTGATTTTTATGTTTGCTTGTTGCCATAAACCATCTCGAAAGGGCTCATGTGAGCCTAGTGTGCGGGTGAATCGGGTGGCCCTTTCTGTGGAAGCCTGTTGTTGCTTCCACAAAAGGCACCTTCTGTGGTACATCTTCTTGCTGCTGTGTTCCGGTGCGCTGCCCTGCCAGACTGCAAACTCTGAAGGCAACATTCCTCTCTTTTTGTCTCTCTGGTGGCTGGCACACTTCCAAGCCCAACTTTAGATTTTAAGTCCCACATAGTAGTCCTTGAAAACTGTCATCAGTAAAGGTCAGTATTTTAGAGGCCTGTAAAGGAGTCCTTGACAATACTGTCTACATCCTTTTCTGTATTGATAACATATCCTTTAAACATTAGACAAATGCACGGAGAGCCGTAAGACCTACATTGGAAAAATCAGAGTATAATTGTCCAAACCAAATTCTCCTGAAGCCGGGAAAGAAGGAAGTCATCTTATTTCTTTCTCTTTCATGTAAATCATGAGAAAGTTTCCCTCAGACTGATCAGATCCACAGGCCACACTGTGCTCCTGCTGACCCAAGTGTGATGACTGATGGAATCAGAGGCACTTGATAGGAGTATCTGAAGGGAGTTTTCGTATTTTCTTTTAGCTGTGGTCATGACTTAGAAGGAGGAAAAAAAAGTCATGGGTATCAAGTAGCACTGCACCAAAGCAGGAAAATAAGACCCATATTAGCTTTTCTCACTAGCATTTATACTACCAATACAATAGACTGCCTAGAATGTGCAGAGTTCCTCTTCTGAGAGCTGAGAGATGCACTTAGCAGGCGTCTTGCCAGCCTGATAGAACTTTAAACTGAAATTTGAGGTGAGGCAAAAACAATATCAGATAAAATAATAAAATGAGATAACTGGAGAATACCAGGTATAACCTAAGTTGGCAGCAACCTAGTAACTGAAAAACATATGTCCTTGATTCACAAGAGGAAATAAGAAACACTTCATTCCTTTTTTTCTATGGAAAAATTAAATAAGTTATTTTTAAAATTGAAAAAAAATTCTCCCTTAAGTTTGTTCCTTCAATGCCTATAATACTTTACAAAGGGTTCCATTTTTAAATATTGAAAGGCAAATGACTTTGTTTCAGCTAAATCTTTGAGAAAAACTTTATAACACTCATACCTTTTTATTAGGACTCATAACATAAACCTAAAGTGTAATTCAAATAGATAAATATGATCTCCTAGGCACAAACTTGTGTAGATACAGCTAATTGCTGGAATACGCCAATGAGAGATTGCATGTTGTATAAAGAAAATGATTATATATTGAGATAAGAGGAAGGGTGCCCTGCATGGAAATCCTTGAGCAAGTAGGTTGAAGCCCAGGAGAGGCAGGATGAGAGTACAAGAGGACACACATAAACTGGTAATATTGTAGGAGCCAAATACAGGTATCTTGAGTAGGTGAAGAATATGACAGCTGCTCTTCTAAGTTTCAGATCTGGTCTAGAGGCAGATAAGTGTCATGATTAAAAACTATATGTCTATACTCTGAAAAGGCTCATTCTGTTAAAGCAGAATGTTCGATGAATTTTTTTTTTCAACTGATCTTGCTGGTTGTCTCATCTCTAAGAAGGTAGAGGATGCAACAAGGGGATATGATTCCCTGGATTACCAACAAGGATGAAATACAAATCACAGAAACCATTTAAAAAGGCTGTGCCAATACCATTTTGGAGTTCATGATATTAGAAGGAGAACATGCTGGCGGTTGTTAGCTGTGTAAACCTGAACAGTGCTTGGAAAATAGATTATTGTTTTTAACTCCAGAAATCTTAAAACATTGCAGGATGGCCAGGGAAATGCTGCATTTTCTCCTTTTTATATAAGGGTACTAATTCCATCATGAGCCCCCACCTGCACAACCTAATCAAACTCTAATTACTCCCTAAAGGCCCCACTTTGAAATACTATCACATGGGACCTTAGGATTTTAAGGCATGAATTTTAGAGGGACACAAAATTTTCAGTCTATAAATCTTGCTGAGCTAGAATCCTTAGTTTTATCCTTGATTTCTCCTTTCTCATTCCCAATGGGATTCATAGTTTGCCTTATATATGTCTCTAGAAATAGATATTTCTTGTTCAACCCACTACCACTACTGTTGAATAGTATATATGGTGACCACACTATTTCAAACTCTTCTCCCACCTCTAAGCTCACCTCTTCCCAACTTCTCATCAGTAATAGAATGTTCCTAAAAGCCAAACCTGATAACAAATTCCTGCTTTAAGATGCTGGGGCTGTAGCTCAGTGGTTGAGCACTTGGCTCGCATGTGTGAGGCACTGGGTTCTATCCTCAGCACCACATAAAAAAATAGATTTAAAAAAAATGAAGATATTGCATCCTTCTACAACTAAACTAAAATAAATATATACATATATATGTACATATATATGTTTACAAAAATCCTGCTTTAAGTAAACATGCTTTTTGCTATTCTTCCAATTTTGCCTTTTACTTGTTTTTCTAGCAGTATAAATTCAGACTTCTTTTTTTAATATTTTTTCAGTTGTAGATGCATACAATATATATATATTTATTTATTTTAATAAATAAATTGAACCCAGTGCCTAACCTGTGCAAGGCAAGCACTCTACCACTGAGCCACAGTCCCAGCCACCGCCCAAATTCAGACTTCTTAAGTTGGAATTCAGACCCTTCATACTCTGTCCCCAACAAAATCTTTTTCCACTAAATAGTGAATCAATACTGTATCCATGCTATGTCTCTTACCTCCATTTGTCTCTTTTGAGGACTTTTCTTTCTCAATCAGACCTAAGCATTTCAACCTAAGCATTTCAATTTTCTAAGCTTATTCTTAAGTCTTAAATCCAAAGTTCTGCCTGATAAGACATACATACACTTCTAACTGACTGATGGCCGTTTGCTATTGTATATTCCGTGAATTTCTTATTCTCCTTCCTTGCCCTTGAAGACTAATGCTAGGCTTGTACTCTGGGGCTTCATAATTGGCCACCCATGCACACAATTGCTTCGAATGGATATTGCTCAGTCATTGTTCTGTTGAAATCTAATAGTATCTAGAAGCAGAGTCCTTGGGAAGGAATTAGTTCATGATTGTGAAGTCCTCATGAATGAAGCAAATGTACTCACATAGGGAACTAGCTAGTTTGCTCTTTTCACCATGTGAAGTTATAACAGGGACCCTCAGCAGAAATGAACCACATTAGCACCCAGATCTCTGACTTCAAGCCACCAGAACTAGGGGAAACAAATTTCTGTTGTTGCTTATTTACTCTATTTACAGTACTTTGTTATAGCAGCCCAAACTGACTAAAACCTTCATAATTAATCACTGTTAATTTCTGCTGTCTAGATACCTTACATCTCTCTCTTCTCCTCCAGACTCATAGTGTATCTTCTTGACTCTTATCTAGGCAGGAGAATGTTACACTTTCACAATCATCTGATGACCCCTATTAGTCTGTTTGTGCTAGTCTAACAGAATATCACAGACTGGGTGATTCATAATGAGCAGAAATTTATTGATTCACAGTTCTGGAAGCCAGAGGTCTAATATCAAGGAACCAGCTCATTTGGCGAATTCTGATTCTAAGATGGCACCTTGAGCATGGTATCCCCAGAGAGGAGGAAGGCTTTGTTTTACATGGAGAAGAGCAAAGGCAAAACGGAGCCGTATTCACTCTTATGGTTGGATCTGAGGTGTGTCCCCTGAAAGCTCATGATTGAACTATGAGAGCTGGAACCTAATCAGCCCACTAATCTATGGTGGCTCTGGTTCCTTGCTCTCTTTCTTTTCTTTTGGGCTGCTATGACCTAAGGGACATTCCTCTATCATGATGTTCTGCCTCACCTTGGGGCCAAAGCAATGGAATTGGCCAGCCTTGCACCAAGAACCAAAATAAACGTTTCCTTCTCTAGGTTGTTCTTGTCAGGAATTTCGATCACAGTGACTCCAGGTTGTCTGACTCGGAAATTGGTGTCAGAAGTGAGATCGTTGTTGTGACTAACCTGACCATGGGATAAAAAAGCCTTTGGAACTGGTTAGTGGGAAGAGTTTTGAAAAGTTTGGACATGCAGGCTGGAGAAGCCTTAGAATGTTGTAATCAGAGCTTATGGGGTGTTTCTGGATGAAGGTCAGAAGACCAGAATGCTAATAGGAATGTAGACAGTAAAGACGGTACTCACAAGGTTTCAGAGGGAACAGGGACTGACTGCATTGGAAACTAAACTAGTGGCTACTGTGTTAAGTTCTGGCAAAGAAGTTGTCTGCATTTTTCCTGGGTCCTGAGACTTTCTCTGAGGCTGAATTTAAAGGAGATAGACTAATGATGGACTAATGAATCTGGCAGAGGAAATTTCAAGGCAGCACAGAATTAAGGCAGTAGCATGGGTGTTGCTCATGGCTTTTAGCCAGGTTTACTGTGAGAAACAGAAGCAAAAAGGCAAAGATGAAAGATTTGTTGTTGTTGTTGTTCTGGTTTTTTTATACTGGGGATTGAATCCAGGTGTGTTTTAACTGAACTATATTCCCATGCCCTTTTAATTTTGAGATAGGGTCTCACTAAGTTGATCAGGGGCTTACTAAATTGCTCAGACTGGCCTCAAATTTGTGATCCTCCTACCTCAACCTCTCAAGTCACTGGAATTATATGCATGAACCACCATGCCTGGTCAAAGATGAAAGATGTTTAAAACTTGCAGTTTGACTGAAAATGCTATGTAAAACTGGGGCCAAAGGAGATGTGGTTGTCAGCAAGATTACTGCCACTAAAGAGAAGCAAATTACTTTGCACAGAGACAATAGGAAAGAGGCCTTTGAGGCTATCTCGGGATTCTACAAGAGCACACCCATTGCAGGCTCAAGGGTATAGAAGTGAAAACTCATTTTAGAGACTTTGAGGGCACCCTGCTCACAGAGGAGTTCCTAGAAAGCTGTTTCTTGAGGATTCATTTCACATGCTCAGCTGCCCAGAAACTCAGGCCACTGCAGCCCTGGTCCAAAGAGGCCCAGCTACTTCTGGAGCTGGTGACAGAGTGGCATAATTCATGTGGTGCTGGTTCTGCAGGAATGCAGGATGCTGGAGTTTAGGTGTCATAAAGGCTTCCACCAAGATTTCAGAGAAGATCTTGGGAAGCCAAACAAAGTATAGAAGGGATGAAATCCCTGTAGGCAGCTCTTAAGGAGGTGATGTGTGAAATCATGAGAAGGAAGGTGAAGCTGTAGCAGAGATCCCCAGAAGAGATGCCAGAAACGTGGAATGTCTGCCAAGGAAAGCTGCTGACTAAAGACAGAGCCAGCTTAAAAGAGAGGACATGTGGGCTCTGACTAGCAAGGCTATAGGGATAGGGCTACCCAAGTCCCTTGGCTGCTAGCATCTGGAGCACATGATGAAGATATGTTCTCTCCACCAAGGCCTCCAGGTGCTGGATGTGGACCTACAGGACTTGTTTGTCCAGCTGGGTTTCAGTCTTGCCAATACAAGACTGAATCCCTTCCCTTTTTTCTATACCTGCCTTGGAATGAAAATATTTATTCTATGCCAATGTATATTGGATATATGTAACTGGATTTTCTTTTTTTATTATTTTTTAGTTGTCAGTGGATTATTTATTTATTTATTTATATGTGGTTCTGAGAATCAAACCCTGTGCTTCACAAATGCTAGGCAAGCACTCTACCACTGAGGTACAACCCCAGCCCTGGATTTTGATTATTTTTACAGGAACTTACAACCAAGAGTTTGCCTTGAGTCTTTGTTGTTGTTGTACTAGGGATTGAACCCAGGGGTGCTTTGACACTGCACCTCTAGGCTTTTTAATTTTTATTTTAAGGCAGGGTCTCACTAAGTTACTGAGGCTGGCCTCAAACTTGTGATCCTCCTGTCTCAACCCCCTGAGTCTCTTGGATTAGAGGTGTGCACCACTGCACCCAGCTTTGCCTTGACTCTTGAAGGAAACTAGGATTTGTACTTTGGGGCAATGCTAAAACTGTTAAGACTGTGAAGACTCTTGGAGATGAACTAAATGCATTTTGCATTGTGAGGTGGACATGATCTTTTGGGGCCACTGACAGAGTGTTATGGTTTGGATATGAGGTGTCAGGGAAAAGCATACAAATGGACTTTGAGAGTTGTAACCTAATCAGTGCAGTAGTCCATTTCTTGGATTAATAATTTGAAAGGACAATTATACTGGGTGGTGGATAGAGAAAGCAGATCACTGGGAGTGTGCCTTTGGGATTTATATTTTGTCTGTAGTCCTTCACAC